>NC_044981.1:56458883-56786153 GCF_008728515.1 Papio anubis | reverse complement strand
GATGTGAGGCCTCCCCTCACATGGAGTCAAAGAAGATTATTTTGGAACTTTAAGGTTTAACGATGCCTTGGATTTCTGACCTGCATGGGGCTTGTGTAAGGTCAGCCAAGAGAAAGGACAAGAGAGAGTGACCCAAGTTCAGGCAAGCCTTTATTCAACCTGCGAGCTGCCCCCTTAACAGTCAAGGAAAGCAGCCCCAAGCTTACAGAATGAAGGGTTTATATTGGGGCAGGGAGTTTGAGGGAGTCCTTTGGTATGGCTACATCTTGGGGTTGTTTGCTGGTTAATTCTGCCACATATCACCGTGTGACATTTATGGTACCAGATAGTGTGGGTAAAGTTTGTTTATGCTTCCCACGACCTCCCACTGTGTGGTCCAGATGGTTTGTAATAGCAGTCTGCTTGTCACAGCAAGGTCTGATAAGTGAAGGCTGTTGGCTCCACTGTGGCACCTAGATAAGGGATTAGAAATGTAAAAAGGCTTGGAAGAAGGGGAGGGGTGGCACAGAGAGGTTTGAGGTGGGGTGTTGGCAGTACCAAGAAGCTTTTGGGGGTGGTTTATCCATATCAGCCTGTAGCCCCATTGTTTTGGCCAATATCTCCTGTTTGGAATGGGTGTATTTACCTAATGCCTGTATCCCCATTGTATATAGGAAGTAACTAAGTTGCTTTTGATTTTAGAGGCGCACAGGCAGAAGGGACTTCCCTTGTCTCAGATGAGACTTTGGACATGGACTTTTGAGTTAATGCTAGAATGAGTTAAGATTTGGGGGGAGTTTTGGAAAGGCATAATTGTGTTTTGAAATGTTGAAGACATAAAATTTGGGAGGGGCCAGGGGTAGAATAATATGATTTGGCTTTGTCCCCACCCAAAATCTAATCTTGAATTGTAATCCGAATTGTAATCCCCACGTGTTGGGAGAGGGACCTTGTGGGAGGTGACTAGATCATGGGGGTGTTTCCTCCATACTGTTCTCATGATAGTGAGTGAGTTTTCGTGAGATCTGATGGTTTTATAAGGGGCTCCCCCTACTTTGCTCTGCACTTGTCCTTTCTGCTGCAATGTGAAGAAGGATGTGTTTGCTTCCCCGTCTGCCACAATTGTAAGTTTCCTGAGGCCCCCTCAGCTATGCTGAACCGTGAGTCAATTAAGCCAATTTCTTTTATAAATTACCCAGTCTCAGGCAGTTCTTCAAAGCAGCATGAGAACAGACTCATACAGTACTGTACCTAGAGCTAGCAGAAGAAAGAAAATGAAGATGAAAGCAGAGATAAACAAAGAACAGAAAACAATAATGAAACCAAGTGTTGAGTCTTTAAACAATAAACAAAGAAGATAAAACTTTAGCTCTATTGATGAAAAAAAAGAAGACCCATCTAAAATTAGAAATGAAAGAGGGTACATTAGTAAAAATTTTAGAAATATAAAAATACATAAGAGATTACTATGAACAATTGTATGTTAACAAGTTGGATAACCTAGATACAATGGACAAATGCCTAGAAACATGCAACCACCCAGACTGAAGAAATAGAAACATCTGAGTTAGACCCATATCTAGAAAGGAGATAAAATCAGCTGGTAACAAAAAAATCCCACAACAAAGAAAAACCTGGGACTGCAGGGCTTAACTGGTGAATTCTATTAAATACTTAAGGAAGAAATAACACGAATCCCCCTCAAACTCTTCCAAAAAATTAAAGACAAAGGAACACTTCCAAACTCATTTTATTAGGCCCTCATTATTCTGATACCAAAACCAGACAAAAGCACTTCAAGAAAATAAAACTGCAGATCAATATCCCTGATGAATATTGATTCAAAACTTCTCAACAAAATACTAGCAAGCAAGCAAAATTCAACATTTAGTTAAAAGTCATACATATAACCAAGTGGGATTTATTCCGGGAATGCAATTTTTATATGTTTCAACATATAAAAAGTGATCAATATCATACACCATATTAATAGAATGAAGGAAAAAATAAACGTGATCATCTCAATTGATGAAGAAAAAGCACTTGACAAAATTTGACACGTTTTCAATATGAAAACTGTTAACAAACCAAGAATAAAAGGAAACTACTTTAACATAATACAGACCATATATTAAAACCTGCAGCTCACATAATATTCAATGGTTAAAGATGAAAAGCTTTTCCTCTAAGATAAGGAGTAAGGCAAGGAAGCATTCCTCTTGCTTCTTCTCTTTTATGTAGTAATGAAAGTTCTAGCCAGAAAAATTTATGAAAGAAAAATAAATAAAAGGCATCCAAATTGGAAAGGAAATAGTGAAATTGTCTCTGTTTGCAGGTAATATGAATAATTGTAGAAAACCCTAAAGATTTTACAAAAAACTGTTATGACTATAAATAAATTTAGCAAAGTTGTAGAATACAAAATCAACACTCAAAAGTCAATTACACTTCTATATACTAACAATGAACTTTGTGAAAAGAAAATTAAGAAAACAATTCCATTTACAATAACATCACAAAAAAATAGAATAAACTAATAAGGGAAAATGTTTGTTCCCTGAAAACTGTAAAATGTTCCTGAAAGAAATTAAAGAATACACAAATAAATAGAAAGATATTCCATTTTCATGGATTGAAAGATTTAATATTGCTAAGATGCCAATACTATCCAAAATGGTCTACAGAATCAATGCAATCCCAAATGGCATTACCTGTAGAAATAGAAAAATTTATCCAAAAACTCTTATGGAATATCAAGGAACCCTGAATAGCAAAAACAATCTTGAAAAAGAGGAAGAAAGTTGGAATTCTCACACTTGATTTCAAAACTTACTAAAATGCTACAGTATTCAAAAAGTGTGGTACTTGCATAACGACAAACATACATACTAGAGGAATAGAATAGAAAACCTGGAAATAAACCTTCATGTATATGGTCAAATGATTTTTGGCAAGAGTGTCAAGACTATTTAATGGAGAAAGGACAGTCTTTTCAACAAACGGTGTTGGGAAAACTGGACATCCACATGTTAAATAATGAAGTTGGACCTTTACCTTAACTACTCAAACTGGATCAAAGACCTATACATACGAGTTAACACTACAAAACTCTTAGAAGAAAACATGGAGAAAAATCTTTGTGACATTGAATTTGGAAATGATTTATTAGATACAATATCAAACACTCAGGCATCAAATGAAAAAGTAGACAAGTTAGACTACATCAAAATTTGAAACTTTTGTGAATTGCAATATACTATGAATGGAGTCAAAAGGCAACCCAATGGAATGGGGTTAAATATTTACAAATCATATATGAGAAGGAGTTAATATCCAAAATACAAAAAGAACTCCTGCAACCCAACAACCAATAACCAAACTTAATTAAAACATGGCCAAAGACTTGAATAGACATTTCTCTCCAGATATACTAATGACTAAGAAACTCATGAATAGATGCTCAGTATCATTAATTATTAGGGAAATGCAAATCAAAACTGCAATAAGCTACTATTTCACAACCACATGACTGCTATTGTCAAAAACAAAAACGACAAAAAATAATAAATGCTGGTGAAGATGTGAATAAATTGGAACCCTTGTGCACTGCTAGTGGGAATGTAAAATGGTGCTGCTGCAGTGCAAAACTGTATAGTAGTTTCTCAAAAAATTAAAAATTACTATATAATTCAGCAATTCATCACTTCTCAGCCTTTTGGCTAAGATCAAGTGTATAATCCAGCAATTCCACTTCTTTGTACATACTTAATACCCAAAAGAATTGAAAGCAGGGACTTGAACAAAGTTTGTTTACCCATGTTGATATTAGCATTATTCACAATAACCAAAAGATGAAGGCAATGCTTCTGTATTTCTGTATCTTTCTGTATCCATCTCTATCTCTTTCTGCCTCTCTGTCTGTATCCATCTGTATCCATTTCTATCTCTTTCTGCCCCTCTGTCTGTATCCATCTGTATCCATCTCTATCTCTTTCTTTCTCTGTCTCCTCCCTCTTTCTCTGTCTCTATTTTTATCTCTCATTCTACCTCTCCTCCTCTCCCAATTCTTCCTTCCTTTCCCTCTTCTTTCTCCTCTCTCTCTCTGTTTATTACCTTGATACTGTATTGATGTTCTTATCTCTGTCCCATCCATCAGTGAATAAACAAGATGTTTTATGTACATATAATATTCAATGTATTATATGAATGTCATATATTATAGTGTATTATATGACACATGTTATATGATATAACATATACATGTATATTATATGATATATAGTATATAATATGTCATATATGTATCATATAATATAGTGAATATTACTCAGTCTTAAAAAGGAAATTGATTTAACACCTGCTACAATATGAATGAAACTTGAAGACGTTGTGCTAAGTGCAAAAAGCCAGTTACAAAAGGACAAAAACTGAATGATTTCACTTTTATAATGGACCTACAATAGTTACATTCATGGAGACAAAAAATAGCATGGTAGTTACTAAGGGTTGAAGGAGAAGAGGGAATGGGAAATTATTGTTCAATGAGTATGTAGTTTCAGTTTCAGATAACAAAAGTTCTGGAGATGGATGGTTGTGATGGTTGCACAACAATGGGAATGTGCTTAATGCCATTGAACTGTACACTCAAACATGATTAAAATGTTAAATGTTATGTTATCTATATATTAGCACAATTAAAGAAGAACTTACCCCAAATATATATTAAGATGCATAGAATAAACCAACTCACTTAAAAATATATATGTTATAGTTGAACAATAGGAATCATAATTAATTTAAGTACTGATTATTTGGGTCAGAAACGATAGATCGAATTAAAACATATCAAGTTAATCATTAACTTGTCAAAGGAAGGGAAGGGCTAAGTATTCAGTTTCTTTAAAGTCTTATATATATTCCATTCCAAGAATGAGATATATTTGCATTCCAAGAATGAGACAAAATTTCAGAAACAAACCAAAACAAAAACCTCTCCAGACTCAATGTATGGAAATGCCACATGGTTAGTTTAGTACTAATATCCTCCAATGCATTTTGATGAAAGAATTGAAACTCCAGTGTTTGAGCCCTTCCCTAGGCTAAAACTATGTGTCTATTTAGGGACACTTCCTCATATGTATCTGGTAAAAATAATATTAAAAGTTTATGACTAGAATTTATTCAAATATTTCAGTAAATTGAAAAAAAATGTGTCATTAATATATGATTATCTGTTTCATTCTTTGATGAGAAAGTTCCTTTCATGCTAGATTTGAAATCAATATGTGGCCAAAAGGAACACAACATTATTAAGAAACCCCAACAATTGTCATTATTTAACAACCCAAAGTACATTAAATATCAATTCACATTGTATATTTTGAGAAATTCCCTTAGATATGATTATTTTCTAATAATCCATTATATATTCAGAGCATTGGATAAACAATAATTCAGGTACTTCTTTTTTTTTTCTTCAACATTTTATTAGGTAAATTAAAAAGCAGAAATGTTAAAAAATTGAAAAAATTAATACTCATTTAATTACCCATTTCATGAATTTTTTTATTATACTTTAAGTTCTAGGGTACATGTGCATAACGTGCAGGATTGTTACATATGTATACATGTGCCATGTTGGTGTGCTGCACCCATTAATTCGTCATTTACATTAACTATTTCTCCTAATGCTATCCCTCCCCCAACCCCCAACTCCACCACAGGCCCTGGTGTGTGATGTTCCCCTTCCTGTGTTCAAGTGTGCTCATTGTTCAATTCCCACCTATGAGTGAGAACATGCGGTGTTTGGTTCTTTTGTCCTTGCGAGAGTTTGATGAGAATGATGGTTTCCAGCTTCATCCATGTCCCTATAAAGGACATGAACTCATCCTTTTTTATGGTTGCATGGTATTCCATGGTGTATATGTGCCACATTTTCTTAATCCAGTCTGTCATTGATGGACATTTGGGTTGGTTCCAATTCTTTGCTATTGTGAATAGTGCCTCAATAAACATACGTGTGCATATGTCTTTATAGCAGCATGATTTATAATCCTTTGGGTATATACCCAGTAATGGGATGGCTAGGTCAAATGGTATTTCTAGTTCTAAATCCTTGAGGAATCGTCACACTGTCTTCCACAATGGTTGAACTAGTTTACAGTCCCACCAACAGTGTAAAAGTGTTCCTATTTCTCCACATCCTCTCCAGCACCTGTTGTTTCCTGACTTTTTAATGATCGCCATTCTAACTGGTGTGAGATGGTATCTCATTGTGGTTTTGATTTGCATTTCTCTGATGGCCAGTGATGATGAGCATTTTTTCATGTGTCTGTTGGCTGCATAAATGTCTTCTTTTGAGAAGTGTCTGTTCATATCCCTTGCCCACTTTTTGATGGGGTTGTTTTTTCTTGTAAATTTGTATGAGTTCTTTGTAGATTCTGAATGTTAGCCCTTTGTCAGATGACTAGATTGCAAAAGTTTTCTCCCATTCTGTAGGTTGCCTGTTCACTCTGATGGTAGTTTCTTCTGCCGTGCAGAAGCTCTTTAGTTTAATTGAATCCCATTTGTCAATTTTGGCTTTTGTTGCCATGGCTTTTAGTGTTTTAGACATGAAATCCTTGCCCATGCGTATGTCCTGAATGGTATTGCCTAGGTTTTCTTCTAGAGTTTTTATGGTTTTAGGTCTAACATTTAAGTCTTTAATTCATCTTGAATTAATTTTTGTATAAGGTGTAATGAAGGGATCCAGTTTCAGCTTTCTACATATGGCTAGTCTATTACACATGCCAAACCTTAACATCTATGAAGAGGAAATAAGTTTTTAAAATTTTTTCCCTCCAGAAATAATTGTTTGTTTCTGATGAAAAGTTGGAAAACTATACATGTATAGACTTGCATATATACATACATACAAAAATAATATGTTAATATTTCTTGTGAAGGAAAACTATATAAACAATAATGACATTTTAAATAATTTACATAATGACACTGAGACTGCTGAAACTATCTGAATGCATTAGTATCCAAGTAAATTTAGCCTCCCTCTCTCTATACTGCATAAATCTACACGTCATCTCCCAGAAAGTTAAGAACCATGTATTGGAGAGGAATGTAGGATATTAGAATATAATTTTCTCATTCTGATTCAAAGTATGCTGAGTAGGATCATGTCCTTGTGAATCAACTGTATTCATATTACTTGAATAAATATTATATGGTGAAAGAGCTTGGTTTATATTCCCATGCTCAAGATCACATAAGAAATCAAGTGAAAGCATTAGTAAGCAGACATTTCTATCAATACTGCAAATTCCATTTTCTATGTATCTGCCCAATGTAGCTGCTTCCGTGACTTGACCACACTGTATCCCTCCACTCTCCACTTCTTTTAATAAGCTCCAGCTGTACTGACCATTTTTCAGTGCTCCATAATGCTTTAATTATTTCTCCCAATGATTAGCAAAATGAGGAAAGAGCCAAGCTACTTTCATTTGAAACGGAAAATCATATTGAGAAGGACTGGCAGGAATGTGTATAGTTAGAAATGATGGAAGCCAGTAGGACTCATTCCTATCCCTATGTAAGGCTCCCTTCAGTATGCACACCCTCTAGAATTTACAGAATACTTTATCTGATTTTGGTAGCTATTTATTTATTGATTTGTTTTCATGAAAATGTTTTCTTTGCTATGTTCTAAAACAATTTACCACGAGCCAAATTACCCATCATCTCGAAGTTCTGATGTAACTGGGCTTGGGGTGCGGGGTGAGTTTCTTAATACAATGCTATTATATGTGTAGAGGTTCTACTAAACAGTATAATAGAAAAATATGGAAAGTAAGAACCAAATATACTTTCTATATCTGGGATGCTCGGGCTGTGACTCAGTCACCTTTACTATGTTTGCAAGACTAAGTGTGTGTTTGTTTTCTAAGTGTTTTCCATAAACTTATAAACCATATTTCACTGCATAAATATCCAGTAAGTCTTTATGTGGTTTCCAATTGAAAAAATGCAGTAAACCAGAAAGCAAAGCCAATTTTACATTATCCTATAGTTATGCTTTTATTTCAGCCAACCAATTATTGATTTGATTCTCAAGTTTTTCTTAGATTATTAGGTGGAAAATTGTGTTCTCCAGAAACCCAGATGCATGCACCCTGTGAATTTTCTGGTAAGAGCAGAAAAGTATGCAAAGTCAGTGGGCTTTGGAAAGGGAATAGACAGTTTGCAGAGAAGAGGTGGTAGTAGAGGAGAGATTAGGTATGAAGGAAGAATGCTAGAGGGAATGAAGGAGACAGAGAGAGAGAGAGAGAGAGAGAGAGAGAGAAATTGATTGAGAGAAGGACAGAGACAGAAAGCATACATCCAACATCAGAAACAGAGAAATTTGATAGCTCTAATGGGTTCAGAAATTTCAGGAAAAGAGAACTAGCAAACAAAGATAAGAGATCATGTGCAATGTTAGGTGCTATGTAAATTTCTTATTCTGTTTCTTGAAGATGTTTCCAAGTCTTCAGATTCACTAGAATTTCTGCAAAGAAATGCTTTTGGAGTTTCATTTTTTAAGTGTGGCAGTTGGGTATGGAACTGACCCCAGAGGTCACAGAAAGAACAAAGTAATATTTGGGTTACACTTATATACCCTGAATTTAATGGTATGCAGAACGCTGGAGTTGTTTTTGAAGAGTAGTAAAATAATGTTTCCTTTAGCATTGTTATTTTTACTCACTTGGCTCCATCCAATATTTTAACAGTATTTAAAATCAACCTTAGAGTTTTATATGCATATTTCCATGCTCCATACAGGTCAATTTATGCTTGATTGTCACCATTAACCCAAATATGCCAACTTTCTCCTTTTGATAATTGTATGCACTTTCAACAAAGAGCGGGCAAATTTAAAGAACTTCACAGTCCCTTTTCCTTAAATGCTTAATAAGGAATTCTTACATGGATCTACAATTACCTAGCTCAATAAGCAAACCAGATTCACAAAACACAGTTATTTTTAAGGTTCTTATATGGACCATCTATGAAGACATACAAAGTTTGAAATATGAGTGTGACAGCAATAGCCTAGGAGCCAAGAGACTGGGGCTCCAGACACAGAGCTGCCTCAGTTAGTCATGTGACCTTGGCCACCCATTTAAACGCTTTTGGCTTCCGTTTTCTTATCTCTTATATGAGAAATTTTATCTAGACGACCTTTTAAATCTCTTCCAACTCTAAACCTTTACGTGTATTCTGAGGGTTGCTCACTCAGAAAACCAAGGTCAAAGTGTACAATGCCACGTTTTCAGGAAGAAATTGTGTTTATGATTTGCTGTGACTTCGATACTCATAAAGTAGTTAACATCCTACAGTGCAGCCTGTTTAATGAATTATTTTCAAAAGCAGCATGAATTATCACTCTTCATACACTAAAAATATTTTCTGAAAAGTTTCATACAATTTTCGTGTTCCTGTAGGCTTAAAGTGTGATGGAAGGAGAGGAGACTCTTCTACATATTTTTTCAAGTGATGCTTTTTATCATCATGTAATATTTTGAGGTAATTATAGATTCACATACAGTTGTAAGAAGTAATACAAAGAAATCCTGCATATCCTTTACCCAGTTTTTCTAACTGATTACATCTTGCAAAATTGTAATGCAATATCACAAGCAGGATAGGATTTTGACATTGATACACTCGAGATATAGAACACTGCCATCACCCCAAGGACCTTATAACAAGCCACCCACAGTTCCCTTCCACCTCACCTCCACCTTAACTCCTGGGAACCACTAATCTGTTCTCCATTTCTATAATTTTTCATTTCAAGCATGTTATAGAAATGGGGATCATACAGTATTTAACCTTTTGAGGTTGAATTTTATTATTCAGCATAATTTTCTGGAGATTCATGCAAGTTGATGCGTGTATCAATAGTTCATTTCTTTTTATTGCTGAGTGGTATTCCATGGTATAGGTGTGTCACAGCTTGATTAATAATTCACCAATGGAAGACATTAGGTTGTTACCAGCTTTTGGCTATTTCGAATAAAACAGCTATAAATCTTTGTCTATAGGTTTTTGTGTTGAACACAGGTTTTCACTTCTCTGGGATAAATCCCCAAGAGTGCAGTTCCTGAGCTGTAGTCTAGTTGCTTGTTTTCATTATTAAAATACTACACTAAACTGTTTTCCAGAGCGTCTGTACCATGTTACATTCATATCAGCGATGGGAGTGATCCAGTTTACCCACAACCTTGGCAGCAATTGGTGTTATCACTAGTGTTTTTACAGGTTTTACTTTTTAGAATAGTTTTAGATTTATATAAAAATTGAGCAGGTAGTCCAGTTCCCATGTATTCTTACACACAGTTCCTCTATAATTAACCTTTTACATTACATGATACATTTGTTACAATTAATAAAGCAGTGTTAGTACATTAGCTGAAGCTGGTAGTTCGTTCAGATTTCATAGTTTGAAACTTAGTGACTTTTTATTCTAGAATTCCATCTAGGTAAGCATATTACATTTAGTTGCCATGCCTCCTTGGGTTTTGTTTTGTTTTTGGCTATGACAGTTGCTCAGAATTTCCTTTATCTTATCTCTGAGATAAAGGATAAAGATATCCTTTATCTCAGAATTTCCTTTATCAGAATTTCCATATCTTGTGTGACATGACATTGTAATTTTACTAGTTCAAGTGTAGTGGAGAAACCTTCCTTTACACTCCATTACCCATTCCCATTTATAATTTCCTTAAACATTTCTTCTACATACATTTAGAATAACATCAGTCAGTGTTACAATTTTTGCTTTAACTTTCAAACAATTAAGGGGAGAACATTCTCAAGAAGAGAAGGAAGGTCTAATTAATCTACTCACATTTTACTATGTTCTTTCTTTCTTCCCTAATGTGCCAAGATTTTTTCTTCATTGTTTCCTTTCTATTTAAAGAGCTTCCTTTACCCATTATTTTACAGTAAGTCTGCTGATGACAAATTCTTTTAGTTTTTCTTTATCTGAGCATATTTTGATTTCACCTTTACTCTTTTTTTTTTTTTTTTTTTTTTTTTTCTTTTTTTTTTTAACCTTTTTTTTTTTTTTTTTTTTTTTTTTTTTTCACCTTTACTCTTGAAGCATATTCTGGCTGGATATAGGATCTAAAGCTCAAAACCCTTTCTTTTAGCCTTAATAAATAATGCTCTAATTTTTTCTCACCACTGTGGTTTTTGATGAGAAATATCCTATAATTCAAATTGTTTTCCACTATAGGTAAGGTATTCTCCCATTGCTTACAAATATTTTTCTTTGTCTTTAGTTTTGAGAAGTTTGTGATGTATCTTTCTGTACATTTATTTAGGTTTTTCCTGTTTGGGATTTGCTTAGCTTCTTGAATCTCTAGGTTTATATCTTTAGCCAAATATGAGAGGTTTTCAGCTATTGTTTATTGAATAGTTTTCTCCACTCTGCCTGCTTTCTTCTTTCCTTCTAGGAGGGAGTCTGATAACATAGGTCCCTGAGGCACTATTCTTTTTTGTTGTTGTTTATGTATATTTCCTCTTAGTCCAGATGAACTAATTTCTCTGTTTTCAAGTCTACTATTTCTTTCCTCTGTCTCTTCCATTCTGCTTTTGAGTACATTCCTTGAATTTTTTATTTCAGGTTTGTATGTTATTATTCTAAATTTCCATTGAGTTCTTTGTTATGTCTTCTATTAGTTTAGACTTTCTATTTGTTTCATTTATTTCAAGCAGGTTCATACTTACTTAGTGAAACATTTTTATGATGGATGCTTTTAAATCTTTGCCAAATCATTCTATCATCTCTCATCTTGTATTGGCATCTTGTGATAGTATTTTTTTCTATACTTTGAGATCTTCCTGATTTCTAGTGTGATAAGAAATTTTGATTTTGACAGGACATTTATTTTTATGTTAGAGACTCTGGGTCTTATTTAAACCTTCTGCTTTAGCTGGCTTCCTCTAACATTGTTCTGATGTGGGAACAAGGCATATGCTGCCTTTGTTATTGCAAAGTGGAGCTATAGGTCCATCTTTTCCACTTGTCATCTAGTGGGGGTGCTTCTTATTATTTCTGAGTAGAGGTGGGAGTCCCAGCTCCCCACTAGGCTTTACTTGGAGATATAGGAATGTCTTGTTATTGCTTCCTAAATGGCCTTCATGACAACAAGATCAAGGGGTAGGGTGAAGGGTGGCCTTGGTATGACTGGGTGATGGTAAAAGTCCCGATTTTCCATTAAGCCTCCTCTGAAACCACCACAATGGAAACAGGGAGGAGTATCTTTTCACTGCTGGGTGAAGGAGGAAGTCCAGGCAACCCACTTGGAATCCAGGTCTCATTACTGCCTGGTAAGAATGAAAGTCCTTGCTCTCCTCTTGGTCTCCCCTTTCTTGATTCTTTGGCTAAAAGAGCAGGCTATTTCACTTTATTTTATTTTATTATTTATTTATTTATATCAGCAGTCATTGGTGTTTGTGGTTTTCTAGCTTTCAGTGCCAAGTCTGAGATACAGGAGGCAAAAAGAAAACCTACAGAACTCACAACCATGTTGTTGCTCAGGTTCTAAGGTCCCTAGCTGTCCTTCTCTCCCCTTCTCAGAGTCCAGCTGGAGTGCAGTGGTGCGATCTGAGTTCACTGCAGCTTCCACCTCCCAGGTTCAGTGATTCTCATGCCTCAGCTTCCCAAGTAGCTGGCATTACAGGTGCGGGCAACCATGCCTGGGTAATTTTTGTATTTTTAGTAGAGACGGGGTTTCGCCATTTTGGCCCAGGCTGGTCGCAAACTCCTGGCCTCGGGCAATCCACCCACCTTGGCCTCTCAAGGTGCTGGGATTACAGGCATGAGCCACCGTGCCCGGCCCTCCTCTCAGAGACTTCTAATATTGGTTTTCTTTCTAAAGTCTGTGGGTTTTCTTGGAAGGACAGGGAAAAGTATGGTCTACTCCACTGGCTCAGAAGTGGAATTCTAATCCTTTCTGTATATACTTCATGATTTATTTTAGAATTTCAAAAAGTAAATTAAACTTGATGGCATTTGTTTGCCCATTCCAAGAAAAGCAAAAATATTCCTTCCTTTAGAATAATAAGAATCTTCACAATACCTGTTTCATCTGGGGCTACTCTACTTTTTGGCATTTACACCTCCATAGCTTATCATGATTTCTGAACTGCCTCTAGCATTGGCATTCCCAAAATACACCATTAACTGCCCCAGAAACTTAATAGTTCCAGAACCTAAACTGAGTCAATGAGGGTTATTTTGCTTGAATAATTGATTAATTGAATAAATAAATATGCATGTAGTCACTACTACCACTTTTCTTCTAAGACTAAACATTTTAAGTTAGTTTATCTCTTTTTGAACAAAGAGTTTTGTTTTTGTTTTTTTTTTTTTTTTTTTCATTATGGAACCCCTTGATAGTGATAACCAACAGTGAAAATTAAGAAATAAAAATATACATCTTTGCTTTTGTTGAGTCTCAAACAGAAACCTGTTTTGTAGGATTTCATATACTTCTTGTTTGATGTTTGCCAGAAAGCTGGGGACTCAAAAAATGTACCTAAATGATCTCAATTAGAACCTCTGTGTACTTTTTTAACCCCTGTTTACAGATTGGGAGGAAAAAAGGAGACTCAGGGAAGTTAATTAATTTGTCCACATTTGTACAGTGAATAATTTCTGACTCCAAAACCTGAAATGTTTTTATGCATTCTATTTTTCTGAGGCTGGTGATGTTCTAGAGAGGGGAGAGAGAGAGAGCACATCTTTCTGTGCAGCTTCTCTGAAGCTCAGTGTGGAAACCTGTCCACACACACTCACTAGGCACCTACTATGTGAAGAATATAGTACTAGGCTCTGAGTACGGATGTGTCAAGGAAGAAGTGGGCTGAAGAGATGATAGAGTTATCTGGAATCCTGGGCTGCCATGTTTTAGAATTTTAAAATTCGGCCAGATGTAGTGGCTCATGACTGAAATCCTAGCACTTTGGGAGGCTGAGGCGGGTAGATCACCTGAGCCCAGGAGTTCAAGATAAGTCTGGGCCACCTGGAGAAACCGTTCACTACAAAAAATACAAAAATTAGCTAGGAGTGGTGGTGTGCACCTGTAATCTCAGTTACTTTGTGGGGCTGAGATGGGAGGATCATCCAGGAGGTTGAGGCTGCATTGAATCCTGATCATGCCACTCCTGGCCAGCTGGGGTGACAGAGCAAGACTCTGTCAGAAGAAGAAGGAGAAGGAGAAGGAGAAGGAAGAAGGAAGAAGGAAGAAGGAAGAAGAAGAAAAGAAGAAGAAGAAGAAGGAGGAGAAGAAGGAGAAGGAGGAGAAGGAAGAGGAGGAGGAGGAGGAGGAGGAGGAGAAGGAGAAGGAGAAGAAGAAGAAGAAGAAGAAGAAGAAGAAGAAGAAGAAGAAGAAGAAAATTATTTTAAAATTATAACTTCTTAGCCTAGTGCAATATAAAAATGAGTCAACTATTCAAAAAGCAGTAAAAGGGGCCATTAAAGATACTAAAATATAAAGCTTTTTCTTTTCTTTCACCGTTGCTCTCTTGGCTTGTCACAGTGTTTTTTATTTGTGACTTAATGTTGTTTTAGGTAGAAAAAAATTTAAAATTCTAAATTGTGAGCACAAAATCTACCATTCATCTTTATATTCATACTTAGCTCCTATATAGACTCACAAACATAATAACCAAGTTACAAAAAAATTTGTGCTACATGTGAATTTTGTTCTTACCAGAACAGTGGAAATGCCACACAAAACTAAGTCAACTGTTTTTATGTCACTTTTTGATATGTACACATTCTATCAACACTCTATCTTTAGCCTACTGGCGAGTACAGAAGGGCTAAAAGGAAAGGAGACTATGGATTGCTCTATATTTGCCTTTTCTTTGTTGTCATTTTTAGCTTAATTGGTTAGCTTTTACTGGGAAGTAACATGAGTGAGAAAAGATATGACTGTGTTCCTTGACCATTTGTGTTTCTCACAACTCCATTGCATTCTGTTTGCATTTGAAACAAGTTCTGGCTAAAATTGAATGCCTGGCCTCAGGTCTGGGGGTGCCCCTGCTTACGCAGTTGTAAATGCTCACCTTGTACTTGCTTTGAATCTCACTGAAGCCCCTTGAATTGTAAGTTCACCAGAATTTTGTGTTTTGTGTGCATGGGACCACAGGAGCTCTGTGTTTAAACAGTCAGCAACAAATGGTGGGCAGGTATATTGTATGTATATATTTCCTCTGCTCACAGGTATGCTCCATTGTCTCATTGGACTTCACTTACAAAACACATATTCACAGGTAAAACTCTTTTGAGAGTTCCAAAGAAATGACAGTAAAGCATTAAACCAAGCACAGTTCTGAGCATAGATTCCGGGACAACTGCACAGATCACAGCATGAAGCCTACTCTTATGGATCAGAAATAAGTTTTCTGTATTTTTAGTGCCACACATCTAAATTCTCCTAGTCTGTCTGCTTTGGCCACCTAAGTACTGTGCTTTCCTATATGCTTTGAAATCTGGCATGTCAGTTTCCTATCACCTACAGGATTTATAGTTGAGCTCAATTTTACTTAATCAATTTTTGTTTGACTGTTAACTTGATTTCTAACCTTCCATATTGCTCTGTGCCATCTATGCGAGTACACATCTTTTTTCTCATGTTTCAAAGTTTCTACTCTAATTGTGGTGCATGGTTACTTCAAGCTCTCTGTTTACTGAAATAATCACTGTCTAGGTTAGAACTCAGGTTTTCTAGTTAGTTGTACCCAAACTCACTTTGTTTCTGGTTTTTTGTTTGTTTGTTTGTTTGTTTTGTTTGTTTTTTTTGAGACGGAGTCTCGCTGTGTCACCCAGGCTGGAGTGCAGTGGCGCGATCTCGGCTCACTGCAAGCTCCGCCTGCCGGGTTTACGCCATTCTCCTGCCTCAGCCTACGAGTAGCTGGGACTACAGGTGCCCGCCACCACGCCCGGCTAGTTTTTTGTATTTTTAGTAGAGATGGGGTTTCACCATGTTAGCCAGGATGGTCTCGATCTCCTGACCTTGTGATCCACCCGCCTTGGTTTGTTTTTTGTTGTTATTTTTGTTTCCTTGTTTTTTGTTTTTTTTATCTGCACTCCAGTAATTCCTATAGCATGGTTCCGATGTGGTCTAGAGCAGTTTTTTTTCAAACGGTGGCAACACATATACATGTAAATGTTTTTCAATGTTCACACACAAAGTTGTGTATTGGTTCACATGTTTAAATGTATTTCTTAATGTGTGCAGTGGGTCATGGTGAAAACGTATGAAATCTGATCTACTGTATGCCCAAATTATTTTCACATCAAAAATAAGTTTAAGTAATTATAGAAATTACAACGTTTTACGAACTGAGTACATGCTATGCCAAAGAAACATCGTGTAAAGGAGTGAACATTGTGCCAGGGGATGAGAGACACTTCCTGCTACAGTATACTTCAATGTGGATTACCAATATGCATTGAAGGGGAAGAGGTAGGGGCCAATAGGGTGAGAAAGACACAGAGGAAGGATAAGGGATGAAATGTGGAGATTAGCTTGAGTATAGGAGTCAAGGCTTTAAGGAAGCAGATAATAGTGGGAATTCTGTTCAGGAAATGTAAGGCCACTTTTTGTTAGAGGATGTTGAGTGCTTGGATTCTGAATTTGATAGAATAATTTGATTTGAAGGACACAGGAGATTACTGAGCAGAAGTGCGATGCTATAAAGATAGGACTTGAGGATGATTATCTTGATAATCTATAGCTTGGATTACAGAAGGGAAAGGTTAAACTTTGAAATCAACTAAAGCTGTGCTACCCATCCCTATGGTAGTGACTGGCCACGTGCCACTACTGAACACTTGAAATGTGTCTAATGTGAATGAGGACCTGAATTTTAAATTTCATTTTATTTTAATTAATTTGAATGTAAATTGAAAACTAGAGCAATGTAAAATATTTTCCATTAAAAACAATTACTGTTTTGGTAGAACTGCATTTCACTTTAACCATTGAAAATGTATTATCTGAACTGAGGTATGCAATAGATATAAAATACTCCCTTAGTACAAAAAAGTAATTTATTTTAGAAATAATTTTATGCTATTACGTGTTGAAATGGTATTATTTTGGATATATGGAGTAAATCAAAATATCATTAAAGAGTTTATGGGTGCAGCACAGCAACATGGCACAAGTATACATATGTAACAAACCTGCACGTTATGCACATGTACCCTAGAACTTAAAGTATAATAATAAAAAAAAAAAAGTTAATTTTTGTGGTTTCTTTTTATTTTGTTTTATACTTTATGTGACTCCTAGAAAATTTAAAATTATATATGTAGATTATATTAAACTTCTACTAAACAACACTAATCTAAATGGCTATTACTCTGAGGTTTAAGAATATTTTCACATTCAGAAAGCACTTACAAAATGGAGATAGTAACCCTACTTTTTAAGTTATGTTTTCTTATCTATGTCAACACATATGAATTAACTAAAACCGATTTAAGATAAATAAAAGTAAACGATCCAATTGTTTTAAACCATTTAAATTAGTAGGTTTTTCTTTTCTTTTTTTTAATAGTATCTCATTATGTTGCCCAGGCTGAACTCAAACTCCTGGGTTCGAGGGATCCTCCTGCCTCAGCCACCCAAGTAACTGGGACTATAGAACACACCACTTTTTCCAAGTTTTGAAATAGATCTTTTTGACCAAAAGCAAGAAGTCTGGTGAAAACTGAGTTTTGAAGATAAGTGTGTACATTAGCCAAATTCTAGAGAAATTAGAATATGCAGAATCTTGCTTATAACAGCATTTTTCTTAAATCTCCGTTTTCCCCTTGATTAAATAATCTGGTAAATAACATATTATAATCATCAAATAAAGAATATATTTTATACCAAACTTAAACTATAGCTGGGTCTACATGAAAGCATCCTTCATAGCATGGTTGTCAAAAACGTGGATGTTGGAACCAGACTCTTTACACTAGTTGTGTAATCCTGGCCAATTTTCTTAATATCACTTTGCTGTGATTTCCTTCCCCATCTGTAACAAAAGAATGATAATAATAGTCCCCACCTTATAGAGTTGTATAAAGCTTAAATGACTCATCCACACAAAGTTCTTAGAAGGATACCAAGCACATAGTAACCACCTAATTAATATTGACTCTTGTTTATATTGTTCACAAAAATACCACATATTTGAACAAATGATCAAATGTGTGACAGTGCCAGAAATGTTCAGTATGAACACTACAAGCGAAGGAATTCTAAGTACCCTTTAAAAATCCTTACACATTGCCATAAACTATTTCTTAACCTATGTTGAGATAGAATACTATATATTTATGGGTCAAATCTCAGGAGTCAGATAAGGTTGGTCGAGTTTGTGACTAAAGGCAAATTACTGAACCTCAGTAAGTCTCTGTTTCCTTATCTCTGGAATGAGCATTAAAATGCTACCTTAGTCTTTGTGTCCATTGTTAGGAGATGATAAATGGAAAGAGTCAAGCACAGTGCCTGACATGTGATTTTACTGTCATTACTATTTTATCTAGAAGAACTCTTTGAAGTCCTGTAAGTCTAGCACATTTTATTTTAATGTCATTACAACAATACACTTTTAATTATGGCCATAAGATTTGAAAGACAGACTACTCAATTTTCCTTTTCATTTTCTCTTTTATCATTTAAGGCTGAATTTATTACAAACTGCCTATTACTATGAGTCTTTTAACCTCTCCACTGGCTTATAAAACTGTTAATTGGTTATGGAAAACAGACATCTGCTAAGTCTATTTTTTAGCTCAATACCTTTATTTTATTCTTCTTCCTATTCTGAGCATCTTGTGATGTATGCATCTTTTGCATTTTTTTCTCTAGATATAGTGACTTCTTTCTGAGCCTCTGTTTGTGTTGCCTTGACCATGAAGACCTTCCTTTGAAGACAAATAATTTAACTGAAATCATTATGAATAAAAAACTAGTTTAAGACTTATTGCTGCCTTATATAAGAATACATAGTTTCCTTCTAATCAAACACCAACACTCTGGAAAAGGGGGCTTTTTTTAAGATCATCCCTGGAATGAACAGTTATTTTCTGTGTGTAAATGAGAGGAGATACTTTTAAAGAAACACTTTTTGTCTCATTGATTAAATAGCTAGTTCTAGCTGCCCAGTGATAGCATAGGATTTTAAAGTATATGCTCAGGGAATACGGTGTGTGTGTTCTCTCACTAGCATCCTGACATGCTGACCAACACAAATGCAGGGAGCTTGAAATAGTACTAGGTAGGTATTCTTGATAGAAGGCATTCTAGAGCTTCTTTGAAAAAAGGTTAAATTATTTGATTTACGTAATGACAGATTTTAAAATTACTTATTCATTAATCTTTCTACATATGACCTAAATGGGACCACAAATGAAGTATAAGATTTATTTATCTCTTCTGTGCTCTTCAGTGTTTGCTTGATAGATCTGTATATTGTTTATATAGATTCTGGCCTGAGGAACTGGGATAGCTTTGAAAACAGAAAATATATGTTACACTTTATGTGTTGTGATAGGCATCATAACTGGGAAAGACTTCTTAATTTATATATCTCCTCATTTTAAACTAATAAATTACCATTCTTCAAATTGGCATTAGCTTGAGAATTCTTTGTTGCAAGATTAAGCTAATGGTAGATCTTAAAGGATAATATATTTACTGTCATAATAGGGCTTGGGAGGCAATAAAGGTTGCTAGGAGATAAGGGAAAAAGTAAGAACTAGATCCAGGATTCAGAAAATTTTCTAAGGTTAGAAAAAGGTTATAGATCTTACAGGAGTAAGGCCAAGGATAAAAACTTGAGTATGTATGAATGGAGAAGGAACTGTGAAACAGAAGGTCAGCTGGATGAAAAGCAGGGAAGTTCCTTCATTTCTAAATGGAGCTAGAGACGAGTATTATCTTGCTCTTCATTTTTGAGTATCACAGTATAATTATGTTAACGCTCTTAATAGTGCCTGGTATGCAGGAAATGAACAATGACAGGCATCATCAATATTATCATCATCATCGTCGTCATCATCATCATTATTTTTATTTGAATTGAGGAAGCTGTCCTCGATAATATTGGCCAATTATGAAAATGTATATATGGTTTCTTGTGTCCTTTTCTAAACTTAAAAATGTAAATGGGTATTTGTATGCTATTCAATCTTAATGCCATTGCTGCTCATGTCACACGCTCCTTCATCTTTATTTTTATCGCAGAGGGATGTAGTCTCTCCTGTCTATGCATGATGAGTTCAGTGATTTAGAAATTAAGCCCTGTAGCTACATTACCTATTCAGTTGCTGAACTGTGACTCACTGTTTCATTAGTCATACCAGGTGGTTTTGGAAGTATGTCCCATCAACCTATAAATTATGGAGCTGCTCTTATAAATTCATAGCACAACTATATGTTAAGTTTTAGATTAAGCTCATATTCTCTTTGCCTGAATTAAAATATGAATGAGCTACTTTGCATCCCAGACTTTGGTTCACTGAAAGTCTAAATTGGGAGGATGATCTTAGAAAAAGTATATATGAGAACACAGTATTATTTGAAGTCCATATCCAACCTGTCATTTTGACAGATGTGTGTTCTTGGCTTATTTTAATATTTAGATTGAAAAAAATTTTAAGTATTCTAGTTCAGTATTCTTATGGCTTTTGAAATCTATAAAGATTTTTACTCCCATGGGAGAGAGAAGATTATGAGAAACTCAAAAGAATAGGAGGAAATTTTATGCCTGATCATGATTATTAATCCAGGATGTTGTTTATGGCTCTACTAACATATTGCCTTATTTTGCTGAGTCCTTAATCCAATCAGGCAACAAATATATAGTGAATGTTAGGTTATACAGTTACCATGCTTGACAGCAGCCTTCAAATGGGATGTGACACAGATATACAAAAAGACAACAGTGGTATAGGGTCTGTTGTATTGTTAAACAAATGATACTGATAGCAAGTGCTGTTAAACTTCAGAGTAATGTCTTTCATTCTAAAAATGTTACAGGGATTTTATTCCCAGGCAGGAGGTAGTTCCTCTTTGTAAAAAACTCCAGCCTTGCCTCCAGCTTTGACCTGTGTACCACACTGGGGTTATTCATCTCTCATTGCCTATAGAGATAAACCAGAGTAAGATTTAAACATAGGAAGAGAATTATATACTGAAGCTAAATATATAGAGTCTTTACAATATCTTATATAGTTTCAGACCTTCACTTCCCCCAAAATTGTTGTTCAGTGATGTCAGGTTCCCTATTTGTAGTGATAGCGTTAAACATTAGTGTTTGGCCCAAAGTAGAAACTTAACAAATGTTTATATAATCAATGATTTGTAAAGTTGTTTTAACCCATATTTGAATGTCATTATCTATACATTTTAAATATACAATTACAACATTGAAATTTTGGAGAAACTCCAGGGCCACATACCAGATTTATGCCACTAGTCATAACAACTCTGTACACTACTCATATACCTCATACTCTATGAGTGTCCCTTAGAAAGAATCTTTGCATGTACTTTACTTTCCACATTTATTCAATTTTTCTTTCAATACATACATTTATTGAATACCTAAAATTCTAGGCACCAGAGATACAGAAATGAACAAGAAATACAAAGCTTCAGTTCTTGCATTCTATCGGGAAGATGAACAATCAACAGAGACATAATATATCTGTAATTATGAAGGCTAAGAAGGAAAACAAATCAGGGTAAGAGGATGCAAAGGGATTTTAGGAGAGGGGTTGGTCAAATTCATCCTCTCTAAAAAGATGCTATTTGAACAGAGATTTTAATATAGTGAGGGGGTAGCTGACAGCACTCAGGCATAAACAGCAAGGTAGGTACTGAAGCTAGAGAGTGACTGGCATGTTCAAGCAAGAGCAAGGAGGCAGCAGGGCTAGTTTGGATTGAGGGAGGCAGATAGTAATAAGGTATGAAGTTGCAGAGTTAGTAGAGACTTATTGGAGAAGGATTTTTAGACTACCATAAGAACTTTGGATTTACCCTGTATGAGATAGGAAAGAGAAACAACAAGGTCTGACTTGTGCTATAAAAGGAAAACTCTGACATGTTGAGACTAGAATTTAGGAAGTCAAGCTAGAAGAAGTGTGAACATTTAAAAAGCTTTTGCAATAAACCCAGTGGGAAATGATGGTAGCTTCAGTAGGAGTGGTAGCCGTTAAGTGGGAGAAGCAATGAGCTTTCTTGATATATTTCAAGGGTAGTTCTACAAGATTTATTAATGGATTGGATGTGGGTTTGATCAAGAACAGTCAGGATGTCTCCAAGATTTTTGGAAGCCTAGAATTCTACTTCCTGAGGTAGTGAACACTGGCAGAGTAGCAGGTATGTTTGTGTTTAGGGCCAAAAAAAGTTTTTTTTTTGGATATGTTGATTTTGAGATAGCTATCAGATATGAAAGTGGAGACGTTGAATTGACAATTGAATATATGAGCTTAGAGTCAGAGGAGTAATGAGGCCTGAAACACAATATTGAGAGTCGTTTGCATGTAGATGGTGTTCAAAGAATGCAGCTAGATGAGATCACTTAGAGAGTAAACGCTTACAGAGAAGTGAATGAGCCAGAGGACTGTCGTTAGGGCACCCCAAATATCGAGATAAGGGAGGTGAGGAGGGATTTCTTATGGTGTCAGGAGAAGCAATGAGTGAGGAAGGAAGAGTCCCAAGCCAGAATGTCATAAGACTCAAGAGAAAAAGATGTTTCAGGAAGAGGAAAATTATGAGATTTATTCAATGCTGCTGAGAGATTTAGTAACATGAGAACTAAGAATTGACAATAAGATCATTGGTAACTCCTTTCCTGAAATGCCATTTCCCCACCTTTTCATCTAGCTCAGTGGTCCCCAACCTTTTTGGCACCAGGGACCAGTTTTGTAAAAGACAATTTTTCCACAGACTGGGGTTGGGGCATGGTTTTGGAGTGATTCAAACACATTACATTTATTGTGCACTTTATTTCTATTGTTATTACATTGTAATCTATAATGAAATAATGATAAAACTCACTATAATTCACAATCAGTGGGAGCCCTGAGCTTGTTTTCCTGCAACTAGATGGTCTCATTTGGGGGTAATGGGAGACAGTGACAGATCATCAGGCATTAGATTCTTATAAGGAGAGTGCAACCTAGTTCCCTTGTATGTGCAGTTCACGGTAGGGTCCACGCTCCTATGAGAATCTCATGCCACCGCTGATCTGACAGGAGGCAGAGCTCAGGTGGTGAAGCAAGTGATGGTCAGTGGCTATAAATACAGAGAAGCTCCATTCACTCACCTGCCACTCACCTCCTGCTGTGTGGCCCAGTTCCTAACAGGCCATGGACCAGTATCAGTTTGTTTCCCAGGGGTTGGGGACTCCTGTTTTAGCTGATTCCTCCAAACCTTTAAGTCCCTGTGGTACAAAAATATTTATCCAAAAACAGAACAAAAACAAGTAGTGAGAGACAGAGGATGGAGGGCAGGAGAGAACAGGAGACAAAAACACATATAACTGATTGTTATATGTAAAAATGTAAAAAAATTAAAACACTAAGAGAGGGGTGAGCTCCAGACAGAGGTCTAGGCTAAATGACAGCACTGACAGATATTATGCTGTGGAGGTGAGTCATCAGCTAAACATGCCTATTAACCAGTGATATGGGAGAAGACATCGATGATGTTTTGAGAGCTTGCTATGATAGAACATGAACTAACACACAGAAGACTATTAAAACAGAGCTTTGCTCTCTTTGCATCATAGCCTAATCTGATGACCAATTAGGGTCAATGTTCAGACATTGTGTCCTTGCTATCCCAAGAAAACAATGTGTTAATATCATCGTATAAGGAGTTTTTTTCCCCACAAATATTCTGGGAAATTAAAAAAAAAAATATGTATCCTGGAAAATAGTCTTCGAAAGTACAATAGATAATCCTATTTGATTAGAAAATAAAACATTTGAGATACAGCACTGCCTTCTTAAAATAATCTTTAATAAGAAAACTAGTACAAATGAATAAAAAGGGAAGTGATTGGAGCCTCTCCAATAAAGAGAGATCACACAGAAGATACACCAGATAACTAAGTGTATTAAGTAAAATATAGTTATCAGTGGAATGGCTCCACAGTCTATCTAGATATTTAAAGGAATTATGTAATGGATTAAGCTAAGCCATTTGACAATTGTTTTCTTAAGTCTTGTGGTATTAGGGGAAAACATAATTGAGATTTTAAAATTCTCTTACTGCAATATAAAGCTAAGGGAAGGCAGACGCACAGATAACAATTGGAGTGTGTATACACAGTGCAAGAGAAAACAGGGCTAATAGAAACAAGATATTGAATTTTAAAAATAGTCATCCATTTTTAATCCCAGCTCCTTGGGAGGCTAAGGCAGGAGGATCCCTTGAACACAGGAGTTGTAGGTAAGCCTGGGCAACACAGCAAGATGCCATCTCGAGAAAAAAGTAGTCAACTGTTTTTAATTTTATTAAAATTTCATGAGATGCTATCATACTCATCAAGTGAAGAATGTTGACTGATGTTCCAGGAAGATATTTATTTACTCTTATGCATAACAATACAACAATCCTAGAGTTGTTATAATAGATGTAAGAGTTGATGCTACAAATTTTGGGGTCTAACCCAGTGCTTCTCGAACTTGAATATGCAAACATACCAACCAGGGAATCTTGCTAAATTCAGATTATGTTTCAGTAGGTCTGGAAAGGGATTTAGATTCTGCATTTCCAACCAACTCCCAAGTGAGGTCAATGTTGCTGACTGATGCATGACACTTCAAGTCAGATGATACAGAGGAACTGTGCCTGGAATGACTTGCAGACAAGTTGTACTTGGTTCTTACTCACAGTGAAAGGCTTTGGAGCTGACTTCACTTTATCTGCTAGTATCCTTTGAATTTGCATTGTCTCTTATAGACGAAGATGGCCAATAATTTGGCCAATAACTGGGCATGTTTCCAGTAGATGTGATGGATTCGTGGTTGCCTGTTCCTGCTCATTTTGCAGGCTTTTTTATGTCCAAGAGGAAACACTTTGAGTGTTGGGGAACATACTGTGGCCATAAGATAAAATAAAATCAGTGGTCCTGTGTAAAATTTGTGATCATGGCCTCATTAGCACTGTGCTTAAATCTATTCTTTATTCAGTTTTGTCAATCAGTCCAATTTTATTGTCTAATGAGGCCAAAGGTCAACCAGTGGTCTTTATCTCGTTTCATGACTGCAGATAGCATGGCAAAACAGAGCTGTCTACTTCAGAAGCATGGACTATGGTTGTTTGAAGAGGAAGTGTGTTTAATGAATAGAAAAGCAAATACTAATACTGATAAAAGCTATCCCACACACACACCTCAAAAAGTATTAGCAAATTACTTTGATTGGATTAAACAATGAATCTTTAATATTATGTATTTACTTTAGTGAATTTTTGCTTCTGAAGACAATTTTTTTCTGAACTCATCATCAAATTCTGGGATGCCATACTTTTTCTTCTATGGAACAGCCACATCATTTAAATTAAAAAGCACACAAGTTGACTCTGACAAAAAGAATGTGATGGTAGTGACATTTAACACATCAATCCCCTTACAAAAACCAGTCAAATCAACTAGGTTAGTGTATTAGTTCATTCTCACACCACTATAAAAAATCTACCTGAGACTGGGCAATTTATGAAGAAAAGAAGTTTAATTGACTCACAGTTCCACAGGCTGTACAGGAAGTATGGCTGGGAAGCTTTAGGAAATTTACAATCATGGCAAAAGGCGAAGGGGAAGCAGGCACATCCTCACACAGGCAGAGGAGAAAGAGAGCTATGGGGAAAGAGCTACACACTTTTAAACGACCAGGTCTCATGAAAACTCACTATCACGAGAACAGCAAGGGGGGAAGTTCACCCCCATATCCAATCACCTCCAACCAGGCCCCTCTTCTAATATTGAGGATAACAATTCGACCTGAGATTTGGGTGGGGATACAGAGCCAAACGATATCAGTTAATAAAAGACAAAGCTCATACATGATATGTTCAACAAAGCTTGATGACCAGAATTGCCACATACGTCAGAATACGGGAGGATGTAGCCAGCACTCAACACAGGAGGCTAGGAAAACAAAGAAGAACCAGTGAAACAAAATTCTTCACAGACTCTAAACTCCAGATGAGAGGGCAAAGCTGCAAGAATCACATGCAGTGGAAGCAGCCTAAGCCTTAAAAATCTCAAAGCATTCAATAAAATCTTGGTTTTAGACGGATAGAGAAGAAACTGAGGAAAAGACTATGGAGAACAGAATCTAAATTGAGCAAACTGCTGGGGAAGGGACTAGCAGAGAAGGATCTCAGAATACTCCATAACCACAAAATATAATTTTTGAAGGTAAGAGCACCACTGCAGAAGGCCACAAAGCTCTGAATGTTTCAGAGGTAGAGGCAGGACAACTTTCTGAATCAAGCTTAGCCTCAAAAACCAAAAAGAAACCATATTTCTGAATAAATCATGGTAACAAGATAGGAAGGAGCTCTTGAGCCATGAGTTTGTAAAAGCGACTTTGGCTTTTCTCTGCTTTTTCATGTAGAAACATTCTCTGAATAGTTAAAAGAAACTCAACTTTATTTAAACAAAGAAAAAAATTTATAATCAAACTCTACATAAATAAGTTGTAAGACAATATATAAATAAGCCAAATAATAGTCCAACAAATAATAAAAACATACCTAATAAACATAGCTATGAAAAAGACAAAACCAATACTTTCAGATTTCTAGATAGTCTAGAAAATTTTTTAAATGATCAAAGCTTTGCAAGAAAAGCATAAATCAGTAATAGAACAGCTCTGAAGAGAGGTAACTAAACAATAATAGAATCTGTAAAGAGAATGGAAAGGAATTAGTAATGAACTAGATAAATGTAAAAGAAAGACACTTTAGAAATGGACTTTAAAATAGAAGAAATACAAGAAAAAATAGTTGCACACAAGAAAAAGTGTAGTATAGGAATTAAGATACAGAATAGAGGAATACACATTTAATGAACAACAATAAGAACAATAACAACAACAAAATAAGGTAAAAATGTTTCAAGAGAATGTTATAAATATAGAAGATAGATCAATAAATCGGTAATTTCAATAAATACAAATTGATTAACTCGCTTCTTAAAAACAGAATGTTAATTTGGCTCACAAAGCAATATTCAATTTTACAGCTGTAGCAAGAGACATAAATAAATGATTATTGAATTTTAAAAGCAAAAGGGATAGCTAGAGGTACACATCAAAATGAATAACGGCTGAAAGCTATTTTAAATATATTGAATATATTTTAAAGTCACAAATAATGACAATAAAACAAAACAATAAAAAAAAGCAAAGATAAAAGACATTATAACTCATGGAAAGTTGCCAGAGCACCCACTTATTATCCTGAAAATCGATCATTAACAGAAAGAAATAGTATTTATCCTACTCCTACAGTGTAACTTGTATTTCAGGATAATTAAATAGCCTTAGTAGATACATTTTTCAATGCCTTAGGCGATACATTTTTCAATGCCTAAGCTCTCCAGCTAATTGCCACAAAAGGAGTAATAAAATTATAAAAATAACAATTTTGTGATTACTAATATGGTTTGGCTCAATATCTCCACCCAAATCTCAACTGTAATCCCCATGTTCAAGGGAGGGACCTGGTGGGAGGTGATTGGAAACTGGGGGCGGTTTCCCCCATGCTGTTCTCATGCCAATCAGTGAGTTCTCATGAGAGTTGATGGTTTTTAGAGTATTTGGCTGTTCCCCCTTTGCTCTCTCTCTCTCCTGATGCCCTGTGAAGAGGGTGCCTACTTTCCCTTCACCTTCTGCCATGATTGTAACTTTCCTGAGGACTCCCCAGCCATGTAGAACTGTGAGTCAGTTAAACCTGTTCTGTATATAAATTACACAGTTTCAGGTAGTATCTTCATAGCAGTGTGAAAACAAGCTAATACAATTACTAATAAAATAAATGATTCAGACAATGATCATTAATAGATAATAAGGCTACTAGTGAAAGTTGATGGGGAACTTTTCAGTGAAGAGATCATGTTGTCACCATTGATCAACTTCGTTATCACTAAGAGTGAGGTTCTTATACATCATGTGCTTTTTATATAATGATGCAACAGGAAAAACACAGAATGACCCTTGAAGTATTCTTCTTTTTCTCTTGCACACACACACACACACACACCGCTGTGTACACAAAGAACTTGAATCTGACCAAATCTTTAGATCTAATTTGCAGTCTATTGAAAACATAGGGAATAGAGGAACAAGTTAAATGATATCAACAGGAAACAGTCAAATCCAGAACGACGATATTTTGTAGAAAAGACTGAACCATTTCTCCAATGCCATTAAGAAAAGGTGAGAGTAGATCACAAGTAATTTTAAAAAGACTTAAGTGTAGGTGAGCATATCTACCAGTTGGCTGAAACAGTCATGGTTTACTCTTGTTACCACAATGTACTTGTTATTTATTCTCCCTCTAAGCTCAGAGGCATTTAGGGTAGAGCTGCAGATTGTATGACCACTTTACTTAAAAGACATATAACCAAATTTATTGAGAAGACTTTATTTGGATCTGATCCTCACAAGCCAAAACAACAAACAAACTAAAATCCATGATGTTTCAGTTTATACTCACACACACTTTTTTTTAACAATTGAGATAATTTGAATATGAATTTGTATTTAGGTCATGTTATGCAATTTGTGTTAGATAATTATGTGTGACAACAGAATTGCAGTAACATAAGAATGTATTTTTGGCCGGGTGCGGTGGCTCATGCCTGTAATCCCAGCACTTTGGGAGACCAAGGTGGGCAGATCATGAGATCAGGAGATCGAGACCATCCTGGCCAACAGGGTGAAACCCCGTCTCTACTAAAGATACAAAAAGTTAGCCTGGCATGGTGGCAGGCTCCTGTAGTCCCAACTACTTGGGAGGCTGAGGCAGGAGAATGGTGTGAACCCAGAAAGCAGAGCTTGCAGTGAGCTGAGATCAAGCCACTGCATTCCAGCCTGAGCGACAGAGTGAGACTCTGTCTCACAAAAAAAAAAAAAAAAGTATTTTTTTACTCTAAAGCTTATCTCAGTATCTTGGTAGCTGGGATTTGCAATAAACTATTCAAGCAAAAAAAGAGAGAATGCATCCAGTTTGGAAACAAATATGACAAACATTAATAGTTATGGAAACTGAGAGATGGGTACATAATACTCATTTTCTCTCTGATTTTGTGTATGTTTGCAAATTTAAAAAATGGAAAGTTAAAATAATTGATTTTATAAAAGAAGAATTGTAGTAACTGATCAAACTTGAGATCAGCTTATTATGGACATAAATTGTCAGTGCTTATGCATCTAATAATAGAGCTTCAAAATAGAAGAAAGAACAGACAGAATTGCAAAGCATAATTTAAAAACACAATATTAGTCAGTGATTTCCAAACCAAACCCTCTAAAAATTGATAGAACCTGTAGTCATAAATTAGTAAGGATATAGAAGACTTGAACTACACTATTAACCAACTTGACTTAACATTTATAGAATACCCTACCCAACAAAAGCAGAATAAACATGATTTTCAAGTGCACATAGAACACTTGCAAAGATAGACCATATTTTGCACCATTTAACAAGTATCAATACATTTAAATAATTTAAGTCATACATAATAAGTTTTTGAAGCAATTAAATTAGAAATCAATAACAGAAAGTTCTCTAGGAAATTCCCCCAAATATTTAGAAATGACATAATGCATTCTATATAATCCATGTGTCAAAGACATCAAAGAAAATTTAGAAAGTATTTTGAACTATTCAGTTCAAATGAAAATAGTGCCTATCAAAATTGGTACCATGTTGCCAAAAAGGTATTTGAGGAACATTTGTAGCACTAAATATTTGTACTGGAAAGGAAGAAAAGCTTCAAGGCAATGACCTCAGCTTCTACCTAAAAAAATTGGAAAATAAAAAAGAAATATGCAGAAATATATCTGAAATGTGAAGAAGAAGGGAAATGATAAAGATTGGAGTCTGGAAATTAATAAAATAGAAAAGAGAAACAATAAATGGAAGAAAAGAGAGACAATAAATGGAACCAATAGCTGGTTATTTGATAATACTGAGAAAGGATAAACTTTCAGCCAGACTTATTAAGCAAAAAAAAAGAAGTTACAAATTGCCAATTGCAGGAATGAGAGAAGTTATATTACTACAGATTCTACATATATTAAAGGTATAATAAAGAGGTATTATAGAAAACTTTATGGTAATAAATGCAACAATTCAGATGAAATGGACAAATTCTTTGAAGAGAAAAAAACCCACCAAAGCTCATTTAGGAAGAAATACCTAATATGAATAACTCTATATCTATTTTAAAATGTTCATTTTTACTAAAAACCTTCATTAGAGGTATAATAAAGAGGTATTATGGAAAATTTTATGGTAATAAGTGCAAAAATTCAGATGAAATGGGCAAATTCTTTGAAGAGAAAAAAAAACCACCAAACCTCAGTTAAGAAGAAATACCTAATATGAATAACCCTATATCTAGTTTTAAAAGTTCATTTTTACTAAAAACCTTCCTACAGAGAAAATTCAGACTTCAGATGCCTTCCCTAGTGGATTCTACCAAACATTTAGGGAAGAAATAATACCAAATCTATATACACTATTTTATATATTTTAAAAGAGGGATACTTCAGACTCATTCTATGGAGCCAGCATTACCTTGGTTCCAAAATCAAACACTTCATAAGACAATTACTGACCAATATCCCTTATAAACATGGAGCAAAAATGCTGAACAAGTTTCTCAAATTGAATTCAACAGTACAGGACCAAATGGACTTTATTCCAGGAATAAAAATGTTCGTTCAATCAGTGCAATTCCCCACATTAACAAAGCTGGGAAAAAATAAATGATAAATTCAATATCTATTCCTGTTAAAAATTCTCAGCAAGGTAGGTATACAGAAGGCATATTATTTTCTTATGGCTGGTATAACAAATCACCACAAATTTGGTGGCAGAGAACAAAAGAAACTTATTATTTCACAAGTCTGAAGGTCAAAAATACAAAATCAAGGTGTCAGCATATCCACATTCCCCAGAGGTTCTTAGGAAAATTCTTCTCTGCCTCTTCCACGTTTGGATGGCCCTTGGCATTCCTTGACTTTTTTGGCTTGTGGCCAAATCACTCGAATATCTGCCTCCATCTTCACAGCACCTTCTCCTCTGTGTGTCTGCATCTTCTCCTTTTCTGTCTCACATAGACACTTGTCATTGAATTTAGGGCCCACCCGGGTAATTCATAATGCTGCCATTTCAAGATCTGTAACCTAATTACATCGTAATTACTTTTTTTTTTTTTTTCAAATAAGTTAACATCCACAGGTTCCAGAGATTTGAATGTGGGCAAATCTTTTGGGGGCCACTATTCAACCCACAGCGAAAGGAAGTTCCACGCCCTTACAAAGGGCATCTACAGAAACGCTACAGCTAGTATCATACTTAGGTGAAAGACTGAATGCTTTTCCCCTATGAACTAGAACAAAACAAGGATATCCACTCCCACCACTCCTATTCAACATTGTACTGAAGGTTCTGGCCAGTGTAGTAAGGCAAGAAAAAGAAATAAAAAGCATCCAATTTGGAAAACAAATAAGTAAAGCCATTTTTCGTCAAAGATTAAATGGTCATTTATATAAAAAATGATGGAATCTACCAGAAAACGAGTGTATGAGTTCTGCATGGTTATAGGATCTAAGATCAATATATAAAAAACAATCGTTTTTCTATCTACTAGCAACAAACCATTAGAAAATGAAATTGCACAAAATAATCTCACTGCAATTGCATTCGTGACCAGAATTATTATTAGTTGTTGTTGTAATAGTAGTAATATTTACTTTTAATGGCACTTTTGAAACAGTAGCAAAATAGAAAGGATGTCCGTCAATTGTGTAATAGTATTATATCAATACTGATTTTCTGATTTTCCTAACTGGACTGTAGTTATGTAAAAGACTGGTCTTTGTTTTAGGAGATACATACTGAAATATTTACGTGTTAAGGGTCATCTCAAGTCATTATGAAAATGCATAAAATGTACATACTTGAGAGAAAGAAAGAGAAACAACATAGTAAATGATAATAAGGAGACAATTATGGAATCTGGATGAAAGGTGTACAAGATCTCTTCATACTATTCTTACATCTTTTCTGTAAGGCTGACATTACTTCAAAGTAAAATATTATTAAACACAATGTGAGAAAAGGAATCGAAAATGATGCATCTAAGTAACTCTTGAAGAATTTTGCTTCAAATGGAGCCATAGTTATTTGGACAGATAGGGTCAGGAGGTATGAAACTTTATCATAATGCCTGGCATAGAGGGGTGCTCAAGCTATGAGGGGCATTAGGTCAGGGAGATAAAACTCAAAGAAAGCCTTATCCTGATCACTCTGTGGCCAGAAGATGGGTCAGCAATGTTATTCTTTTTCTTTTTCCATTATCTCTTCTCTCTGATTCATACAGTTGGGTCTGTGTAAGTTAAGTGCCTCCATTATACACTTAACATTTTATTTACCAATTCTCATACTCAAGATCAGAATAATGTACAGCTATATGACTTAAAATGCCAAACATCACAAAGTGTAATAGGAGAACTTTTGTTTTTTACAAAGTCTTCATAGATCTCTAAGCTGGAATAAGGCAATTACCATTAAGCTTTATCAAAACAGCATCTATAGAAAGAGGGGAGAGACACAAATGCTTTTTCAGAACTGAATGAATCATTTATGAGGATGTTTCCCCACCTACTGTACTGTCCTCCAAGAAGAGTAGAAGAAACTAATGTGGAATAATAGTTCCTTTGTAAAGGATCCCGATACTTCATCAGGCTGCAATATGCTACTTTAATGCTCTCAGAGCATTCTGGGGAAATGGCACATGAGGTCTTGCCTCTAGTATTCTTTCCCACTGCTGAGCAAAGAGGTTAATAAGAGAGGCTAGGGAAAGGGTGGTGGGAATCCTTGGTCTGTGAAGGCTGCAGTCAATATTTCAAGTTAAGTTATATATTGGAGAGAAAAGTACTCATTATATGGCAGTTTTCTTAGACTTACATCAGAGTATTGCCCTTCAGTTACCAACACACATTTATCCTTGACACCTTATAATATTATTACTAGCTGGCATATATTTCAAGTGTCTGTTCTCTTCTTAATAAGATTCTGAAGAAACTGTGGTTCTTTCAACAACACATAAACAAACCTTCCTTCCTTCTTTTGTTTTGTTTTGTTTTTTTCTGCAATGGATGAGTCTCTCTCGTTAGTTATTTTTCCTATTTCAATATTAGAGGATGAATGAAGTCTAGGAATACTTTACTATATTTCAGTGTCCATAGGGCCCAAATTCAAGTTTAGACTCCTGTAAATGATATTTAAAGTATCATTAACATGGTATAATGAAAAGAAAACTCTGTTATCAGGAGCGTGTGTTTAGGTGAGCAAGAGGGTAGCAGGTGAAGAAGGGGTGGGGGAGAGAAATAATCCCAACATGGTCACTCATTGATGCTTGGGGATCAAAGCAAAGATAGAAATCAATCATAGAGTTAAAATCAGGGCTCACTAAGGTAATAGATGTGAAAATCATTGTAGACATTTAAAATGTTATGTAAATATTTGATATCTTTATTACAAAAAAGGAAAAAACATCTAGCCATAAGCAGCTTTGAGATACTGATATTCGTTTTAAGGTATATTTTTGATTTTTGCAAGCTGTTTATTTCATAAAATTGAACTAAACTACCTATTTGGTTAATGTTTATTGATAAATTCAGATCTACTAAAAGGCAAGCAGAAGTCAGGCATGGTGACTCATGCCTATAATCCTAGCACTTTGGGAAGTGAAGGTAGGTGCATAGCTTGAACCCAGGAGTTGAAGATCAGCCTGGGCGATATGACGAAACCCCATCTCTACAAAATATACAAAAACTAGCCAGGCGTGGTAGTGTGTGCCTGTGGTCCCATCTGCTCTGGAGGCTGAAGTGAGAAGATCCCTTGAGCCTAGGAGGCGGAAGTTGCAGTAAGCCAAGGTCTCGCCACCGCACTGAAACCTGGGAGACAGAGCGACGGGACTCTCATCTCAAATGTGTTTTGTGTGTGTGTGTGTGTGTGTGTGTGTGTGTGTGCATACTTTAGGGGAATAATACCTAAAGAATATAAATTTTAAAAACCTATATAGGTAGAAAAGATGATCTAGATAGGGCTGTCTGATTAAAAATAAATTGGGATGGTAATACACAGCCAGTATGAGATTAATTCAATTTTTATATTCAAAATAAGGTAATACTGTTTTCTGTGCTTTTCTGGACAGAACATCTTTGTAAATGATAGTCTTTTGACTATTTTAGTAACAGTTAGCAGCAAAGGAATTTTGAGAATATCAAGTAAGTAAACTAAAAACAAGAAAGTTTGACTGCCAGTAGAAGCAAAGAACAAAAACTATTCATTTTACAAAGCTTGGCCAAATTGAAATGGCTCTAGACAAGAATCTGCAGGATAAAAAGGAGAAAGAAAAATTGTTTAGAATGTAGTAATGGGGTGCAATTAAGGAAAAGAAAATTTAGGCTGAATATCAGAAACAATTTCCTAACAGTCTATTAGACTGTACATTAGTTTCCCAGGGGAAGAAATGGAAGCCTCATTGCCCAAGTCATTTAGCGCTAGTCTGATTTCCAGAGGGTGTGGCAACCCAGAAGGAAATGAAAAATGTAGAGTCATGAAAGTCAGTCTAAGTTAATTTTATAGCACCGTGAACTGCTGCCATAGGTATTGAAAGGGGTGTAAAACCACTGTAATAGACATATTCTATCACTTTAAAATGAATGGTTCACCTAGCCACGTACCATCGGCAGCATCAGATTATGCTGTCAGATAAATCCAGGACTGCCCCTGGCTGAGTGCTAGGACAACACAACAACAGATGTGATTAGAATGTGAAAAGAATCTTAACTTGGCTGCAACTTCTGTCACACAGAAAGACACAGGGCTGATTCAGACCATCTAGCTGCCTAAGTATATACTTGCTTCTCCCCTCTTTGCCTCATGTGTCTCCCCCAAAGCTACACTGAAGAGCATGGACTTTGTAAAATAGGCTGTTTCAAGACTAAATTTCTAACGCAAAAGTGCTTTGGGGATCAACTTGTACTGTTTATTTAACCATATTAATGACAGCAATCTTCTTGTTTTAGATTGCATGGAACATTTCTTTTAAATGTTTTTTAGTCTTTTCTACTTTCTCCGTCTTTCTTCTCCTTACCACGAAGCTGAGATTCTACAGTATTGAAGCACACTTATTTCTCCACGCCAAAAAGAACTTTCCAGATACTTCGGGATCCAGCTAGCATTAATATAAAACAGACTCTAAGGGCTATTAATGTAAGACATTGTTATGACTCACAAAGAAAGAACAAAATGCTGCCTGTAAAACTGTGACACAATACTTTTTCTCTTAGAATTTTTATCTTACGCATGTTGGAATAGCTTTTTAAAGACTTTTTGTTGTAGATGATTTACCATCATCAAATTTGTGTATATTTTTAAACTGGTGAAATAAATTTCTTAATATATTCCTAAACAATTCCACATTCAGACTGCAACTTTTCTGCATCCCTTTCAAATCCAGGGGTTTCAATACTTATCCGTGTTTTATCACTAAAAATGGTCCTCTGTGCCATAAAGAACATTAGTTATGCAGCCAGAATTTCTTTGAAAAGTACTCCAAAAGTAGTCTCTGGGATTTTCTCACAAGCTGTTGACACCTGTTCTGCAAAATTTGCTTCTGGCACTTTCTTGGTTGGCATGTAATAGTCAATAGAAGCAAAAGATAACACATCTTTTTCTCCCTGTGGAGTCTTTCTTTCCTAACTCCAACAAATCACTATTTTTGATTTCCAAGAACATTTTAAAATTTCTTTCATTGCTTTTAGGATAAATAGTTTTTTCTGGACTATTAAATATATGTCCCACTGCATGATTTCTGTTTCTGTACATACAATAATTTTTCATTTTAGCACAGAATCACGATATAATTTTTGAAGACATTTTTAAAGGCAATTAAGCGTAATGACTGTAGTATAAGCATAATTCATTTAAAATGGCAACATGAACAACTATGACCAAATTTGTTGATGTGCAGTAAGTGACGTCTATATCATAACTGCCACCTGGTTGACAATGACAGGAGGATGTGAAAATTGTATTTTCCAGAAATGTCTTAAATCCCTTCTTCTTTTAACATTTTCCCCAGGCCTTATTCACCCCAGCTGGAAAATTTTATTGGTCCCTGAGTTAAAGCTAAGTTATTGAGAAATAACCACTGGTGTCTTTCTTTAAAAAAAAAACAAAAAACTGCAGGACTCTTTTTTTAAAAACAGTCACTCATTGCAAACATCCTGTTTGAAGAAAACACACAAGCTAGAGTGCTTGAAACTTTGTTTGCCGTTCTAAGCATTTTCATTGCTTGTTATCAGAAGGGCTGTTGTGTTCCCCTCAATATGCTATCAAATTATTTCCTTGTAAAAGGTATTTGAAGAAGTTTATGCAAAGGCATTCTTCTTTTCTGTACTCAGTCAATAAGGAGTAACTTTTTATTCCTTCAGATCTCATTGATTTCAATAAATATTACTAATTTTAAAATGAATTATTATTCTTGATAGGCTAAACTATGGGGAAAGATGCATCTTAAAATTGATATAATAAAGCATCTGTCATTATATGACCTTTCTTTCCTATTCATTTTTACTCCAGCCAAAGTCAGGTACCATGTGTGTACTGGGATTCTACTGCCAGTGGATGTTATTTGGATATCACTTCCTTCCTATGAATGATCCCTAGTTACTGCAGGATTAGTGCAACATAGTGTGTGTGTGTGTGTGTGTGTGTGTATACCATATCCATTATTGTTCAAAGTATCTTTAGCAGCTACTAATATTACCAGGGAGTATGTATATACTTAACCTTAGAAATTCATACACCCATTTCCCAGTGAACAAAAGTATATTGAGTGCCAACTATGCACTAAATTTAGTCCTAAGAATGAGAAGTTAACAATGAACAAAACAGGCATGATTTCTGAGCTTTCCACATTTACAGACTTGTTCTATGCAAAGTCTTTATGGAATTATGAGGAGCTGTTAGGTAATTCAGACAGCTCCAGATTCCTAAGATATGCCCCTGAAATTATTAAGAAAGTGGACCAGAAACTATTCCTGAACAAAAGCACTGGAATAACTGTCATCTGCATCATGGCCGCTTTGGAATGTGCGTATGTGCATGTGTGTGTGTGTACTCATTTGAAAGGATATAGAATACACCCAGAATTCTGGTTGAAAGGCAGAAGACCCAAAGCCTTCTGAAAGAAAGCACTGCAAATGGCGTGTTTTTATGTGGGGGCTTCTCAAAATATTACGTGAAGCCTCTTCTTGAAGTGCCAAAAATTCAGGTCATTAGAATCATTTTGCTAATCTCTGTACACTTTAAATAAATTAAATGTTAACAATAATATGTTTTATAGTTTCAATAGCTAGAGGACAATATTGAACATCTTCAATACAAACAAATGATAAATAGTTGAGATGATGGATATACTAATTACCCTGCCCTGATCATTTTACATTATATACATCACAATATCATATGTTCCCCATAAATATGTACAATCATTATGTATCAATTTAAAACGTTTTTAAAATAAAAATTAAAAATCTAAAGGCAAAGCAAAAGTATGTGAGGGGATGTACATAATTTCTATGCAAAAAGAGATAAAAGAAAGAAATTAAATGGAGAGAAAAAAGTACCTATTTAAATTTACCAGGAAAATGCTTTTAAGAGACCAAATAATCCCCTTCAAAGCATTCTAAGTTTCAAAAGGGCAAGAAAATTGTTAATTGAATGTTTAATTAACATTTATTGCAAGCATATTAGTTTTACATGACTCACATTTAGTAATACAGTAGTGTTCCTGCTACCATATGTGCACTTTATAGCATATTCAGTCCCCATATATAATCAACACATATGGTTCATTTATGCCCATTCTGTAACACTTGGAATATAATTTCCCTATTTCCAATGATTATAGGGGTTTATAGTTCTATCACTGCTTCCACTGAATTCAGCAAGAATTTATTGAGGAAACTAAGTGTAAAGTACTTTGCAAACGACGCTGTGAGAGGGAATAAAGATGAAATAGGTATGCTTTCTATGCTTAAAGAATTTGGCATCTGAAGGGGAGAGTGGATACAATTATGCACCTGTATGTGCCTTGTGCTGTGCTGGGCAAACAGATAACAAAAAAGAGTATGGGTGGTCGCTACCTTTCAGCAGTTTAACTTTAGTGGGGCATTGGAAATAAATACATGAGTGTTGAAAGGTTCAGAGGCAAAAGATATCAGGCAAATTTGCAGAAATGGAAGTGTGTTCAATGTGTGTTAAGAATAGAATGCAAAAGGAGACGGAAATGACTAGAAATTAAACCATAGAAATAGGCAAGAATTTGACGGCTACAGACATCACATGTTATGAAATTTGGAAAAGAATTATGGATAGTCATGGTGAGTTTTAAACTGGGGGATGACATGGGTACCCTTTTGTTGTAGAATTATTATTCTGGTAGGGGCAGAGGGGATAGAGAGACAGACCTGATGAAGGTTATGCCACATCTCTTAATCCAACGCATAGAAGAGGTGGGGGGAATGGAGGGGTTAGGATTACGAATTCCTACTAATAGGTCCTCAATTCTATCCTTTTCTTGTACTAAGTCCCCAACCTGGATAACATTATCATTGTTTCTATATGTAAATCTGCCCCATTATTCTCTCATTATAACAAAGTTATCCTTTCCATATTTCATATTTTCCAGTCCAAATCATAGAGGAAGCTGTTCTAACTGATTTGATTAACGTCTTGGTAGCAGCTCTAGAGCCCTACATCCAACTGCTTATTATTGCCTGGATATTTCAAAGGCTTCTCAGGATTTAAAATAGTTAAATACTAATTCATAATTTTGGGCAATTACTAAATTTCAGCCAATGTGCAAAGCAATTGATATTCACTGTATCATTAAGAGATCATGTTGAATTTGGAAAGGACCTAGGTATAATGAGGCGTTTTAGTCCTGTCTTGCTTCCTGCAGCTATGCTGTCCCAATTCCAGTGCTACTATATCATTATCATAAACCATAAACTCCTTTTGCTGAAGTTGGTGTGATGTTTAATTTTATGTGTCAACATAAGGCATTAGTACCCAGTAATTTAATCACACACTAATCTAGGTGTTACTGTGAAGCTATTTTGTAGATGTGGTTAACATACAGAGCCAGTTGACTTTGAGTAAAGCAGATTAATCTCGATAATTTGTTTGGGCCTTATCCAACCAACTGAAGTCCTTAAGAGCAAAAACTGAACTTTCCTGAAAAAGAAAGAATTATGTATCAAGATTTTAAGGTGCATATCCTGCCCATGTTTCCAGCCTGCCAGCCTGCCCTACAAATTTCAAACTCAAGACAGCAAGAACAATTCATACCCGTGTTTTCAGCCTGCTCATCTGCCCTACAGACCTACAGATTTTGAATTTACCAGCTCAGCCCCCACAATTACATGAGCCAGTTTCTTTAAATAAATCATGTATATTTGAGATATATGTGTATATATGTATAAACATACGTGTGTGTGTGTGTATATATATATATAAACGTGTGTGTGTATAAAAAATGATTGCTCTATATACACTTATTGCTATTTGTTCTGTTTCCCTTAGGAACCCTGACTGATAGAGTTGGCTTAGCTGCCTGATCTAAGGATTCTTTCCCTAAGGAGAAGAGTGGGGAGGAAAAATGGGGAAGATATTGCATCTATTCCAAGCAAAGTGTGGCATGGGACCCAAAGATTGAAAACGTTTGGAATTAACCTCTCCTGACAGTGGTTCCTATTCTTTTCAATTTCTGGATCTACTCATCCCTTTTATTATGTAGCCTATCTCATATCCTTCCATTGGATCTAAATTTCCATGAGAAATACAAATCAATTTTTATGTGCTAATTATACCATATATTTTCATGAGACATGTGTAACAGTTGTCTTTAGTTAAATGTATAGTAAAATTATTTAGATATATTTCGATATTAATGTAGAAAACAATTAGCTTTTTATCTCTTTCACTTTTATATACTATTTACATTCTAAATGACAGATATTAAGTGTTCCAGTTTCCATAGGTAACTTTTGTTTTAGATGGAGTCTCACTCTGTTGCCCAGGCTGGAGTGCAGTGGTGCCATCTCGGCTCACTGCAACCTCCACCTCCAGGGTTCAAGCAATTCTCCCACCTCAGCCTCCCGAGTAGCTGGGACTACAGGTGTGTGCCACTAGGCCCAGCTAATTTTTGTGTTTTTAGTAGAGATGGGGTTTCACCATGTTGGCCAGGATGGTCTCTATAGGTGACTATTTTATTAGTGTTTTATTTGCAGGGTAAAATGTTCACAACCATTCCTAAACATAAAACACAGAGGCACTATTTTTTTCCCCATGACTTCCATCTTAATGCTACTTTCAGAAGCAGGAAAAACTTTTTATATACCTTGAAACACTGTGGGTAATGATCCTGAAAAAATGTTAGCCATTTTCTCTATCTAGTGCCTATCCAGGGAAGAAGTGGTGAAAGTAGGGGAAAAATGGATTATATAGATATTCTATAGATTAGTACTGCTACAATAAAAGCAAACAACAGGAAGATAATTTTTAAATTACTAAATTAGTTCAATGGAAGCCAATCAATTGACTCATACACTATTCAAAGGCAACATAACTGTCACTCTTCAGAAATGTTTCAGAATGCTTTATCACTATCAGTAGACTTGCAGATTTAAACAGCATGTTTCTGTGGCAAGAGACACAAAGGAGAACATGCATTTTTGAGTCCTAATCCTGGCTGTTTTCTGTGCTTTGGACATTGATTCCATATCCATTTAAAAAATTATGATGGTAAATGACACTTTCCAGGCTTTTAAAAAGACAGTGATAAGTAGAATACTGAAAAGTAGAATTGAAGAAATAGGAACTCCTAAAATTGGAAGGTGATATAAGGCACAACACTGAACCCCATTTTGCCCCTACTCACAACTTTTTGGAAACAATAATTCTTTTGATAACTTGAATATACATCTGCATGTGTTGGACTAGAGCAGAACACTGTAGTCACTTCAAAAAAAAAAAAAATAGTCTGTAGTTAAGATCTCCAGCTGAGAAGAGTTGACTGTTAACATTCAAAAGTTATTAAAATTTTTTAAATAAACCAATTACAATCCAAAGAGGTTTAGCTTCTCTTTCCATTTTGTTTCTTGAATGGAATACTATTTTTAAAAGTTCCTTCGGCCAAAATGTCATCAAAGCTGGTTTCGTTGTCATAAGATCTGGTTGTTGCACTGGGTCCCATGCTCGGAAGAGCCCCACACTTGATTTATTGCTCTGCTGAGAAGGTCTTCAAATTCTTAAAAATTTTATGTTTGAACTTGTGTTTTGCAAGCGAAGTCTGGCAGGATGATGGAGTATGTGTGTAGGCAGGGGAGATATATATATGGAAAATGTGTGTCTGCCATTCCTTGCTGTCTCATTCCCATAGAGTACTCATGATGCCCACATAAGCACAGAAATATTGTGGACTCAGAGTGTGGGGCAGTTCAGAGAGACACAAAGCAAGTCAATGAATGCCTGTTACATCATGACTAAGTAAGCAGGAGCACAGGCAATCCTGAGAGACGACACTTCTATTTGAACCAGAACTTGATTCAAATGCAGAAAGAAGGCAATGACATTCTAAGAATATCAACCACCATGAAACTCCGCCATATTCTTTCTTACTCATTACTTTAATGTATTTACCAACCAGCTGCAATAAAAGTGATACAGAAGAAAACGATATAGAAGAAAAGAGAAAGAGCTACTCATAGTTACTTTTTCTTTCCTTCTGTATTCAACAGTAAGCTTGAGGTAGACAGTATTGTTAGAATGTGTGCATATCAAGAACTGAAATAAAAATTACTGAGTTAGTTTTATGCAGTGTTTTCAACTGCCTGTTAACAGCAAAATATATACGCACATACAAAGTATGAAATACAAATTGTGTAATTTCAGTAATTCTACTTAAATGGTTAACAGTGTTACATTTGCATTTAAAACTGGCATTATAATATATAAATGTGTGTGGCAAAGTTCATGCTAATGAATAAAATTTTTATTTATTTTTTTTACTTAAAGCAACTTCAAAGAGCAAATTTAAACACACACACACACACACACACACACACACACCTCTTATGACAAGTCATGGAAGAGGCCACAGAAGAAAGGAAAAACATTTTCAGTACCCCTTATGTAAATATTTTTCTGCGTTTTTAACAAGTGGTTTCACATTTTCATTCTGCACTGAGTCCCACAAATTATGCAGTCAACCCTGAATGTCATCAGCTTTTTTCATACTTCATCAGTCATTTGGCTAATACAGACCTTATAGGCAATTTTTTTTTTTTTGGCTTTCATAAGAATTACCTTCCTATTGGTCTCAACTTGAGCTCCCATTCTGATCCCACATGTTCAAATTTTGTGGGTTGCTTTGTTTTATTTTTCTTTCCATCTGAATATAAGATGTCACATTAAAATTTTTTAAATTTAATGTTATAATTCCCTTTGGCAAAATTGATTTTGTATTAATTAACTCTACTATAGCAACAATTGGAACAATGGAAGCAGATATTTATCGAAATAAAAGTAAACTCAGAGCTAGCCATTCTCATTTTGGCAAAATATCTTTATTTCCAAAAGATCTCTTACTCCAATTCAGTGTTCTCTGCTGCCAGAGATAGTTCTTTCTTTGTCTTGTATTTATGTTTTTTTCCCTAAAATTCACAAGAATTTTCTTCATAATATTTTGGATTACTCCAATGGCACAAATGATGTCTATTACTTGTCTCACATCTGATCACTAACTAATTATATGCATACAGTATAATACAGCAGTTTTCCAGCTGTGTATACCAATCAGTGATGCTAATCTTTAAGAACTAATACAGTTTTTCCTACTTTAATTCATTTAATTAAAAAACTCTAAAATTATTTCCAAATAATGTTAATAAGTATGTATACATATTTACATTGTAATTGGATATTGTTTATTGGTTATATATTTACATTCTTCACATCTCTTTTCCTGATACATACATTTATTTTTACTTATGCAAAGAGTAAAACATAGAGCCACTTATATAAATATTACTTACCAGTTTATTACCAGTTAAATAGCAAGTGAAAAATTTATTTATGATGAAGTGCCAAAGATAGTACTTTATAAAATAACTTTTGCTCAACAGACATTTGAAGAATTTCAAACTGACCAATTATATAATCTTGGACAAGTTACTTAACTACTAAGGGCCCTACCTTCCTTCTTTGTAAAATAAAAGTAATAATAGTGCCTAACTTGAACTTTTGTTAGAAGCATGGTTGTCACATCATAGGCATTTAATAAATATTTTTATGATGCTTTGTCATTATGATTATTGGTGGCAGTGGTGGTGTGGTTATTATTCTTATCATGTGTAGCTAATTGCTACAAATGTCATTTTCTCTTTTTTCCTGGATAATGGAAGTTGAATTTGGAAATAAAGCAGTGATGTGTTCACTTCAGGTAATGGACTATTATTAGTTTTAGGCAGGAATAATAATCTTGTTTCTCACTCTTTCTTCATTTCCCAATATCCCTTGCAGCAAGGGCAGCCAAAGGATCCAAGTTAGGGAAATAAGATTTACACAGAAATTTTCTGATGATATTTCTGAGAAGGCACTTAATTACCTTGTAAAAGGAGATAGATGTGACTGGCATAGTCCCTTACCTCTTCTATTTGCCTTCCTTGAATGTGAATCAGATGCAGCAGTCATCTTTTGACAAGTCATGAGGATAAAAGTCAACACACTCACCATGGCAAGCAATGAAATAGAAAAAGCCTGCATGTACAATGGCATTATTGAGCAGTGAGGCATAGTTCAGGTACATCCTATGTCTGCTAAGGGATACATAATGGCATCATTTAAAATACTTTGGATTCTTCTAATAACTTATTCTTCATGATTTTTCAGATAAACAATTTTGTTTTCACTGTATAATTATAATAGCATACTGTAAATGGGAAATAGTAATAGAAATGATTTTAAGGGGAAAGATGAGTTACATTGATTTCCTTGTAAAATTCGCTGAATAAAAACTCTTAGAAATTTTAAGATGGCCTGGATATTGTCTACTTACTATAGGACCTACAAGAGTCATTTAATTGAAGTAATTACACATTATTCTAAAGAATTATTTTTAAAACTTATAGGCAATGGTTCTCAACTTACTGCAACTTTGCATTTGGCAATGCATAAAGAAATTTTTGGTTGTTACACTGGAGGGAATTCTACTTGCATCTAGTATGTCTAGCCAGGAATACTGCCAGACATCCTATAATATACAGGATTGGACAAGGCAGAAGATATTTCCTCCCAACAAAGAATTATCCTGTCCAAATGCCAAAAGTGCCAAAATACTTGCAAAGGATTTGGAATGCATCTATTGGGAATGTTAAGGGTTGTCTTTATAAAGACTAAATTAATTAAATTATTTCTTATAGTTAGTCATAGTTAATAGCCAGATTATACCTGTGACAAAGCTAGTGCCAAATTTCAGGTTTCTTAATATTTTTTATAGTTGAAATGATATCATTTAAAAACAGTTTTGATTATTTGGCTATAGATGAAAGCAAAATATTAAACAATAACTACACACAGTAGAAATCTGAGATAAAACACATAGTGAGACCATCTGATGTTCTAAAAGGCTTCCACTCTGCTGACTGTTGAAGAACTTTTGTCATTATTTCTGCAATCTTATCTCTTGAAAATTTTTACCTTTATGACACAATAATAAAAGTTTAGAAGTTAAAAATGTTTTCTTATACTTTGATTGTGTCTATTGTCATACATATATTGTTTTAATTAGATGACTAGTAATAGTTTACATTGCAGCCAAAAAATTAGAGGTGCTACCATAATCTAATGCAGGAACAGAATTGGAACCCCAGGCATGGAGGGGATCAAGTTTGCTAGGTAATTTATAGTGCTAAGAGAGATAAACACATATGGGCACACATTTATTTGATTTCATTTTTCAATATCTTCTTTCCATTTCTGTAATTTTGGCTCTTCTGAAATAGCAAAATATTCTATTTTTGTCTTCCTAAAAAAATGTATGATACCATACACAGAATAACTGCTTTTTATTAAGGAGTTGAGCTACATTCACCATTCATTATTTTATGATACTGGAGCTACTCTCAGAATTTTGTGTAATAAAGGTTGCAATAAGGATTAAATGAGATTATGCGGGCAAAAAAGTGCTTCATTTTCTACCTGGCACAGAATGAGGTTCTCAATAATGCTAAGTTGCTTTTCTCTCTCCTTTGGCATTCTTGCTCCAGTACAAGTGCTTGCAATAATTCATGGTTCAGCTGGGCACGGTGGCTCATGCCTGTAATCCCAACACTTTTGGAGGCCAAGGTGGGTGGATCACCTGAGGTCAGGAGTTCGAGACCAGCCTGACCAACATAGTGAAACCTCGTCTCTACTAAAAATACAAAAACTAGCCAGGCGTGGTGGTGTGTGCCTGTAATCCCGGCTACTTCAGAGGCTGAGGCAGGAGAATCACTTGAACCTGGGAGGTGGAGGTTGCACTGAGCCAAGATCTTGCCACTGCACTCCAGCCTGGGTGACAGAGCAAGACTTCCTCTCAAAAAAAAAAAAAAAAAAAAAAGAAAGAAAAAGAAAAAGGAAAAAAATACAGGTGACAGAGGGGTGGCTGGCAAGATGACTGAATAGGAACAGCTCCAGGCTGCAGTTCCCAGTGAGATCAATGAAGAAGGGGGTGATTTCTGCAATTCCAACTGAGGTATCCAGCTCATCTCATTGGGACTGGTTAAACAGTGGGTGCAGCCCACGGAGGGCAAGCCGAAGCTCGTTGGGGCATCACCTCACCCAAGAAGTGCAAGGGTGGGGGAACTCCCTCCCCTAGCCAAGGGAAGCTGTGAGGGACTGTGCCATGAGAAATGGTGCATGCCAGCCCAGATAGTTTGCTTTTCTCACGGTCTTCGCAACCCACAGACCATGAGATTCCCTTGGGTGCCTACACCACCAGGACCCTGGGTTTCAAGCACAAAACTGGACAGCTGCTTGGGAAGACACCAAGCCAGCTGCAGCTATTTTTTTTTTTCATACCCCTGTGGTACCTGGAACACCAGCAAGACAGAACTTTTCACTCCCCTAAAAGCGGGGCTGAAGCCAAGGAGGCAAGTAGTCTAGCTCAGTGGATCCCACCCCCATGGAGCTCAGCAAGCTAAGATCCACTGGCTTGAAATTCTTGTTGCCAGCCCAGTAGTCTGAAGTTGGCCTGGGACGCTCAAGCCTGGGGGTGGGTGGGGCGTCCACCATTACTGAGTCTTGAGTAGGCAATTTTCCCCTCACAGTGTAAACAAAGCTACCAGGAAGCTTGAACTGGGCAAATCCCACAGCAGCTTGGCAAAGTTGCTGTAGTCAGACTGCCTCTCTAGATTTCTCCTCTCTGGGCAGAGCATCTCTGAAAGAAAGGCAACAGACCCAGTCAGAAGCTTATAGATCAAATTCTCACCTCCCTGGGACAGAGCACCTGGGAGAAGGGGCGACTGTGGGCAGAGCTTTAGAAGACTTAAACGTTCCTGCCTGCCAGCTCTGAAGAGGGCAGTGGATCTCCCAGTACAATGCTCTAGTTCTGCTAAAGGACAGACTACCTCCTCAAGTGGGTCTCTGACCCTCCATGCCTCCTGATGGGGAGATACCTCCCAGCAGGGGTTTAAGAGACATCTCATATAGGAGAGCTCCGGCTGGCATCTGGTGGGTGCCCCTCTGGGATGAAGCTTCCAGAGGAGGGAACAGGCAATAATCTTTGATGTCCTGCAGCCTCTGCTGGTGATACTCAGGCAAACAGGGTCGGCCTGACTGTTAGAAGTAAAACTAACAAAGAAAAAGGAATAGCATCAACATCAACAAAAAGGATGTCCACACAAAAACCCCATCTGAAGATCACCAACATCAAAGACCAAAGGTAGATAAATCCACAAAGGTGAGGAAAAACTGGTGCAAAAAGTCTGAAAATTCCAAAAACCAGAAGGCCTCTTTTTCCCCAAAAGATCACAACTCCTCACCAGCAAGGGAACAAAACTGGATGGAAAATGAGTGTGATGAATTGACAGAAGTAGGCTTCAGAAAGCGGATACTAACAAACTCCTCTGAGCTAAAAGAGCATGATCTAACCAAATTCAAAGAAGCTAAGAACCTTGAAAAAAGGTTAGAAGAATTGCTAACTAGAATAATCAGTTTAGAGAAGAACATAAATGACCTGATGGAGCTGAAAAACACAGCAGGAGAACTTTGTGAAGCGTACGCAAGTATCAATAGCTGAACTGATCAAGTGGAAGAAAGGATATCAGAGATTGAAGATCAACTTAATAAAATAAAGCATGAAGACAAGATTAGAGAAAAAAGAATAAAAAGGAATGAACAAAGCCTCCAAGAAATATGAGACTATGTGAAAAGACCAAACCTATGTTTGATTGGTGTACTTGAAAGTGACGGGGAGAATGGAACCAAGTTGGAAAACAGTCTTCAGTATATTATCTAGGAGAACTTCGCCTACCTAGCAAGACAGGCCAACATTCAAATTGAGGAAATACAGAGAACACTACAAAGATACTCCTCGATAAGAACAACCCCAAGACACATAATTGTCAGATTCACCAAGGCTGAAATGCAGGAAACAATGTTAAGGGCAGCCAGAGAGAAAGGTCAGGTTACCCACAGAGGGAAGCCCATCAGACTAACAGTGGATCTCTCTGCAAAAACCCTACAAGCCAGAAGAGACTGGGGGCCAATATTCAACATGCTTAAAGAAAAGGATTTTCAACTCAGAATTTCATATCCAGCCAAACTGAGCTTCATAAGCAAAGGAGAAATAAAATCCTTTACAGACAAGCAAATGTTGAGAGGTTTTGTCACCACCAGGCCTGCCTGACAAGAGCTCCTGAAGGAAGCACTAAATATGGAAGGGAAAAACTGTTACCAACCACTGCAAAAAAATACCAAATTGTAAAAACCATCGACACTATGAAGAAACTGTATCGATTAATGGGCAAAGTAACCAGCTAGCATCATAATCACAGGATCAAATTCACATATAACAATATTAAACTTAAGTGTAAATTGACTAAATGTCCCAATTAAAAAAAAACACGAAGTAGGAAATTGGATAAAGAGTCATGACCCATCAGTGTCCTGTATTCAGGAGACTCATCTCACATGCAAAGACACATACAGGCTCAAAATAAAGGGATGGAGAAATATTTACAAAGTCAATGGAAAGAAAAAAAAAAAAAAAAAGGCACGGGTTGCAGTCTCTGATAAAACAAACCAACAAAGTTCAAAAGAGACAAAGAAGGACATTACAAAATGGTAAAGGGATCAATGCAACAAGAAGAGCTAAATATCCTAAATATATATGTATCCAATACAGGAACACCCAGATTCATAAAGCAAGTTCTTAGACATCTACATAGAGACTTAGACTCCCACATAATAACAGTGGGAGACTTTAACACCCCGCTGTCAATAGTAGACAGATCAGTGAGACAGAAAATTAACAAGGATATTCAGGACTTGACCTCAGCTATAGACCAAGCAGAACTAATAGACACCTACAGAACTCTCCACCCCAAATCAGCAGAATATACATTCTTCTCAGCACCACATCACACTTACTCTAACACTGACCACATTATTGGAAGTAAAACAGTCCTCAGCAAATGCAAAAGAATAGAAATCAACAAACAGTCTCTCAGACCACACTGCAATCAAACTAGAACTCAGGATAAGAAACGGACTCAAAACTGCCCAATTACATGAAAATTGAACAACCTGCTCCTGAATGACTACTGGGAAAGTAATGAAATTAAGGCAGAAAGAAATAAGTTCTTTGAAACCAGTGAGAACAAAGACACAACATACCAGAATCTCTTGAACACAGCTAAAGTAGTGTTCAGAGGGAAATTTATAGCACTAAATGCCTACAGGAGAAAGTGGGAAAGATCTAAAATCGACACCCTAACATCACAATTAAAAGAACTAGAGAAGCAACAACAAACAAATTCAAAAGTTAGCAGGAGACAAGAAATAACTAAGATCAGAGCAGAACTCAAGGAGATAGAGACATGAAAAACCCTTCAAAAAATCAATAAATCCAGGGGCTGTTTTTTTGAAAAGATTAACAAAATAGAATGCTAGCCAGACTAATAAAGGAGAAAAGAGTGAAGAATCAAATAGAAGCAACAAAAAATGATAAAGGGGATATCACCACTGATCCCACAAAAATACAAACTACCACCAGAGAATACTACAAATACCTCTACACAAATAAACTAGAAAATCTAGAAGAAACTGACAAATTCCTGGACACATACACCCTCCCAATACTAAACCAGGAAGAAGTTGAATACCTGAATAGACCAATAACAAGTTCTTAAATTAAGGCAGGCAATTAATAGCCTACAAACCAAGAAAAGCCCAGGATCAGACATATTCACAGCTAAATTCTACCAGAGGTTCAAAGAGGAGCTAGTACCATTCTTTCTGAAACTATTCCAAACAATAGAAAAAGAGGGACTCCTCCCTAATTCACTCTATGAGGCCAGAATCATCCTGATACCAAAACCTGGCAGAGACACAACAAAAAAAGAAAATTTCAGGCCAATATCCTTGATGAACACTGATGCAAAAATCCTCAATAAAATACTAGCAAACCAAAGCCAGCAGCACATCAAACAGCTTCTCCACCATAATCAAGTTGGCTTTATCCCTGGGATGCAAGGTTGGTTCAACATAGGCAAATCAATAAACTTAATCCACCACATAAACAGAACCAATGACAAAAACCACATGTTTATCTCAATAGATGTAGAAAATGCCTTTGACAAAATTCAACACCTCTTCATGCTAAAAACTCTCTATAAACTAGGTATCAATGGAACACATTTCAAAATAATAAGAGTTATTTATGAGAAACCCACAGCCAATATCATAAGGAATGGGCAAAAGCTGAAGCATTCCCTTTGAAAACCAGCAAAAGACAAGAATGCCCTCTCAAACCACTCCTATTCAACATAGTATTGGAAGTTCTGGCCAGGGCAATCAGGCAAGAGAAAGAAATAAAAGGTATTTAAATAGGAAGAGAAGAAGCCAGTTTGTCTCTTTTCAAATAACATGACTGTATATTTAGAAAACCCCATCGTCTCAGCTCAAAATCTTAAGCTGATAAGCAACTTAGTCTCAGGATACAAAATCAATGTGCAAAAATCACAAGCACTCCTATATACTAATAATAGACAGCCAAATCCTGAGTGAGCTCCCATTCACAATTACTACAAAGAGAATAAAATACCTAGGAATACAACTTACAAGGTATGTGAAGGACCTCTTCAAGGAGAACTACAAACCACTGCTCAAGGAAATAAGAGAGGACACAAACAAATGGAAAAATATTCCATGCTCATGGAGAGGAAGAATCAATATTGTGAAAATGGTCATACTTCCCAAAGTAATTTATAGATTCAATGCTATTACCATGAAGCTACCAATGATTTATTCACAGAATTAGAAAAAACTATTTTAAGTTTCATTTGACACCAAAAAAGGGCCCCTATAGCCAAGAAAATTCTAAGCAAAGAGAACAAATCTGGAAGCATCATGTTACCCAACTTCAAACTATACTACAAGCCTGCAGTAATCGAAACAGCATGGTACGTGTATCACAACAGATATATAGACCAATGGAACAGAACAGAGGCCTCAGAAATAACGCCACACATCTATAACTATCTGACCTTTGACAAACCTGACACAAACAAGCAAAGAGGAAAAGATTCCCTATTTAATAAATAATAAGAAAACTGGCTAGTGATATGCAGAAAACTGAAATTGGACCCCTTCCTTACACTTTATACAAAAATTAACTCAAGATCAATTAAAGACTTAAATGTAAGACCTAAAACCATAAAAACCCTGGAAGAAAACATAGGCAATACCATTCAGGACGCAGACGTGGGCAAAGACTTCATGTCTAAAACACCAAAAGCCATGGCAACAAAACCCAAAATTAACAAATAGGATCTAGGCAAACTAAAGAGCTTCTGCACAGCAAAAGAAACTGTCATCAGAGTGAACAGGCAACCTACAGAATGGGAGAAAATTTTTGCAATCTATCCATCTGACAAAGGGCTAATATCCAGAATCTACAAGGAACTTAAACAAATTTACAATAAAAACAAACAACCCCATCAAAAAGTGTGCAAAGGATATGAACAGACACTTCTCAAAAGAAGATGTTTATGTGGCCAACAAACATATGAAAGAAAGCTCATCATCACTGGTCATTAAAGGAACGCACATCAAAACCACAATGAGATACCATCTCATGCCAGTTAGAATGGCAATCATTAAAAAGTCAGGAAACAACAGCAGATGCTGGAGAATGTGGAGAAATAGAAATGTTTTTACACTGTTGGTGGGAGTGTAAATTAGTTCAACTATTGTGAAAGGCGGTATGGCGATTCCTCGAGGATCTAGAACCAGAACCACCATTTGACCCAGCAATCCCATTACTGGATATGTACCAAAAGGATTATAAATCATTCTACTATAAAGACACATACACACATATATTTATTGCAGCACTAATCACAATAGCAAAGGCTTGGAACCAACCCAAATACCAATCAATGATAGACTGGATAAAGAAAATGTGGCACATAAATACCATGGAACACTGTGCAGCCATAAAAAAGGATGAGTTCATGTCCTTTGCTGGGATATGGATGAAGCTGGAAACCATCATTTTCAGCAAGCTAAGACAGGAATAGAAAACCAAATACCACATGTTCTCACTCATAAGTGGAAGCTGAACAATGATAACACATGGACAGAGTGAGGGGAACATCAAATACTGGGACCTGTTGTGGGGTTGGGGGCTAGGGGAGGGATAGCATTAGGGGAAATACCTAATGTAGATGACGGGTTGATGGATGCAGCAAACCACCATGGCACATATATACCTATATAACAAACCTGCACATTCTGTACATGTATCCCAGAACTTAATGTATAATTAAAAAAAAAAAAAGACTGCCTACAAAGAAAATAGAGAAAGAAAGGATATGTAAAACACTTTAAAAGGAAAGTCAGTGTTTCCTAAAAAATCAAATACTTGAAAGGTTCATCTATGCCCATAAAGTTCTTTATATCTCTTCTCTGCATTGTCCCCTTGTAATTTACTCACTTGTGCAAGTTAAAGAATGGAAAGTAGAATGAGTAGCTCAGAGAGGAGGAGCTGCATGAGAAGATGAACCAGGAAAACCGTTGGAATGGGCCTGCCCTTTCTGAGGCCTTTCCCTTGCTATTTATAATGATAGCAGGCATTGTGACTTCTCAAACACTATTTCTAGTGGTAGTACCATAAAAACTTTTTATCAACAGTAAACATCTGTGGACTCTTGAGTATACCTGGCCTTGATAGCTAAACACTGTTGAGTTATCATCTTTGCTTGGCCATGGTCATCTCTTTACACTCCAGTTGTCTCTACAAGCATATGTTTGATCCTTGTGAAACTCATAATGAAAAGTTTGCTTGATCATTAAAAAAATTTTCACAAGTAGTGACTTCCCACTGTTTGGGAAGGCAGTTGTGTCTGAATGTGCGATATTATGCAATCTCCATAATATATTATTAAATGAAAAAATCAATAGACATAATAATCTATTGTGTATGCTCTCATATGCATGCAAATGGGGTATATGTGTATGTATGTGTGTATATATATTTGGATATCTATCTACCTATCTTCTTGACCACACATAGATTATCTTTTTGAAGGATTCAGAAGAAATTGTTGGTGATTGCCTTTGAGTAGGGCTTAAAGTTCTGGGAATGAGGTTCATTTTTCAGCATGCCATTTATTCTATCTGAATTTTTGACAGTGTAAATGAATTATTTTCCCATTAATAAAAAGTTGGCTAATAATAAAACATGTATTTCATTACTTTAGTTGAGATATTGAGTATTTTCTACTTCATCAGAAATTTACATTAATCTAATTATTTTTAGGCAGCACCATTAATACAATCGGAATTCATAAAAAATATTACCGTTGGTTTTGTCACTTTGTAAACCTGTCGATATTTTACTTAAAAATATTTAGTTATATAATAGATAGAATACTATAGGCTTCATTTTTTTTAACATTTGTTATGCCTTGCTGTATTTTTACCTCTTCTATTCCCCTTTATTTCCCACGTCAACTCCTTCCAACCTTCCAAAATATTCTCCATGCTCAAAGATTCATGTAAAACACCCATATGCATAAAGGTGAAACATTTGGGGTCACTTTAAAAGAGAAGGAATCATGCCATGAACTTTTCTCTGCAACTTGCTTTTCTTGTACTATATTATGAAAATCCCTTCAAGTCAATTAATGTATTGCTGACTCATTGTTTCTAATTTGTGTATAATTTCCATAGCATGAATATAACACAATTTTATCAACCATTCTTAAGTTAGTGGCCATTAAGATCATTATTATATTTAACCACCACAAATCATGTTGTAATAAATATTCTCATCCTAATCTGATAAACTGGTGCTGATATTCCTTAGAATAGATCAATAGGTGTGAAATTTCTCAGTCAGAGGGTAGGCATGCCTTGAATTTAACAGATACCACCAAAATATATTCTAAAATATGAACAGTAATACATATTCATACATAGCAATGACTTTTTCTTAACACACTTACCAGGTATAGCTGTTTTCATTACTTTTATTTTTTAATTAACACAACATTTAAAAAGTAGGATATTATTATTTTAATTCTTAGTTCTTTGTACTATCGATGAATGAATGTTGATTCACCATTCTATTTGCCACATAACTTATCTCATCTGTGACTTGTCCATTCATTTCCTTCATCCATTTCCCAACTTGGTTGTTTTACTTTTGTTATTATTTATAGGAGGATGTTTTTGCCCAGTTTTATCGCAAATCACAACACAAAACAAAAAAGTCAAAAATTTGTCAAATAAAGATGAACTCTCAAAAAGATCTCAGCAAGTCTATAGAGTCTATGACTCCAATCCTTTCTTTGTTAAAACAGCAGGAATGAAAATGTTAGTGAATTATTATTCTCAAACAAAGGTGAGCTTATTGACATAAAATTTCTAGATATCTGTAAAATTATTCTAAATTTCTCTTAAACTCCTTATATTTTGTTTAATGCAGTAGCGTCCTACTCCATGACACATTTACTTACAAACTTTACCCCTATAGAGGCTATTTATTGGGTACAGTGAGCCTATAAAACCAATGTTGCAAAAGGGCTCCTCTACAGGCCAAGCCACTCCTCTCCTTAATGACCTATAAATCATCAGTTCTTCTAGTGATTTGGAGGATGATACTGGCTTACATCCTTCTTTTGCTTATGAGAGAATATTCTTCTGACTCTAATCTGTTTTTTCATTTTCTTCTTTAGCACACTTCCAGTTCTGTAGTGAACATATATAGACAGATCTAAAGCCAATGGATACCAGAAATGGGCATAAGGAGGCTATGCATGAATTTTCATGAGGAAAGTTGAGAGACTCCTCAGCTATAGACCAGTCTCCAGAGTCTAATTTCAATCAACCTTCAGAGTGTGGGCTCTGAAAATATTCAGCAATTTTTTTTTCATATACTTTCCTACTTCTAACCTTTGCTTAGTTCATTTCTTCCACCTAGAATATCCTTTCTTCACATTTCCACATGCCTCAATTTTACAAATTTTATCAAGGCCAATGTGGTAGATTATTTACAAAGATAGCCACAATCAATTCTTCCCACAACTGTATGCACATGCTATTTTCCCTCCTTTTGAATATGATCCACTCCTGTGATTTGCTTTAGCCAACAGAATATGGCAGGGGTGACACTTTGCCAGGTCTGGGTCTAGACTTGACTGGGCCCGCGGCTTCTACTTTCACCTTCTTTGAAACCAGCAACCATGTAAAGAAGTCTGATCTTCCTCCTAGAAGAGAGGGGCTCTGGAGGATGAGAGACCATGAAGGGCAACACAGAAAGACCCAGCAAACCCAAGTAAGATGTCAGACATGTGGTAAAGACATCTTGGATCCTTCAGTTTTAGTCAAACAATCCTAGTAAGCATGACTTGAAGCAGAGACAAGTTACCCCTATTTAGCCTTACTGAAATTGAAATTGCAGAATTGTGAGCAAATTAATGGTGATTGTTGTTAGGCCCTTAAGTTTTAGGCATGATATTCTCTTATGGACGTGATCTGAACTTTACCCCTCTGTGAAATCCTATGGCATTTTATTTCTCACTTTTTTGTGACACATGACTTCCTACACTCTGTAGAATAAAATATCTCTCAGACTAAACTCTGTAAGATTCTTGAGAGAAATTTATTATGTCATATTTATCTTGTATTTCCATGCGAGGGCAATATTTTCTTGTATGAGACTCAACATTTATACATGAGTGATTGTGTGTGTGTTCATACACGCTATTCACACATATGAACTCTACACAATAAAATTAAGTAGGGATGACTCTCTCCTCACCCAAAGCAATCAATGTTTTCTTTAGAAACTAAGGATAATACTGTATCAACTAGATCAGCCCAAAGTTGGTACTGAGGTATTCTTAACAGTATTGGTGTTTTCTGCATAACAGCTTGAAATACTCAGATAAAATTAACCATTAGAATGCATTTGTTTTGGGTTTACCTTCCTGCAGATACGTTTTAAAGTTGAGTCACCATCCTAAGGTCCAATTGCCAGGTTTTTACACATGCCTTATCATTTTCCTGTGGATTTTTCAAGTGGTGAAATAGATATTTTTCACCCCAAAATATGCATTGACAACACTGATTACATTGGCTCATATTGGCTCTCAGGAAAGGTTTAGTATACCCGAAAGCATGTCATTGGCCTTATGGCATAGGTAGAGACTTTACGGTAGTGAGGAAACAAGTGAAATATGGAGCGAACATCAGCAACAAGGACACATCCAGCACAAAGTCCCAACTGTAGTATCTGGGCATCTGTCAGTAATAATGAGTCAAAGAAAAAAGAGGAGGGGCATAACTTGGGTGATGAGATCAGACGAGAAATGCCCAGAGCCACATAGAATATGGCATTAATTGGGTATGTCAGTTACAAGTGAGGGGAGAGCAGTGGAAAGCAGATGCAAAGAGTTCACAGGATCCTTTAGGTGAAGGCAGGTCAACTCTGCCTACATGGGTCCCAGACCTATATTCTTCATAAATGCCAAGGTTTCTAGGTGATGGGATAATTGACAGGCTGCTGTCCTCTTTGGAAATGGAGTAGGAAGTAAAAAATTCAGCAAGCTAGATTTTCAGGAGTACCTTCAAAATAGCAAATTTTGGCATCAAATTCCAGAATCCCTCAGCCTTTCTGGCATAGAAGAGGGGAGCAGTATTCTTGAGTATCACATATATAATGATAGCTACCACTTATTGCTGACTACTATATCAACCCAATAAGGTAGATAATATTTTCTAGATAAGGAAACTGAGGTTATGAAAAGGGGAGTTACTAGCCTAGGATTTGAACATAGGTCTACTGGCACAAATCCCAGGCTCACCCCACAAAAACTCTATCCCTGCTACCCCACTTTGTAGAACTACAGTTGCTTCCCAAGATCAGGTTCCAAGGTGTTGAAACAGGAAAGCCTACAGATGGAGGGGCCTGTCACTAACAGATTTTTGTTAAGCCTAGGGTAGGAATTGACACCTTCATCAATATGGCATATTTATTCCAGAACAGCCTGAGAGGTATCATGCCCAAAACAATGAACTCTGGATTTAAGAGAAGAGGGGCAAAACTGTAACACAGTGGATTCTAAAATCATCTTCCAAAGAAATAGCATTATTGAAACACACACACACACACACACACACACACACACACAAACTGCTTTTTACTTTTAAGACTAGGTCTGTGTAAATAACTAGAAATTATTCTTCATGTTCCAGAGCAGAAAGAAATTGAAAGAACTTGTTCAATTAACACAAAGTTTCCTTGTTTGCATCACATTGTTGATTTTCAAATTCCTGTTTTGGATTTGGTTTGAAATAATGTGGATGAATATCTTTAAAATATACATGTTCTTTCTCCAGTTGGCATGATATGGCACCCTGAGCCTTCAAAAAGTACTTCAAAAGTGAAGTACTCATCTTGATTTCTTTAGACATATTCCTGCTTCTTTAGGAACCAGCTTTATAGTAACTTCTTTTAGTATTAAGCACACTCCAAAGCTTGAGTTTTGGAATTGAGAGGTGACAATGTGCTTGCAGCCCTCACTCTCAGCGCCTCCTCGGCCTCAGCGTCCACTCTAGTGGTGCCTGAGGAGCCCTTCGGCCCACCACGGGCACCGGCACCATGGGAGCCCCTCTCTGGGCTGGCTGAGGCCTGAGCCGCCTCCCTCTGCGTGCCGGTAGGTGTGGAGGGAGAGGTGCGGAAGGGAACTGGAGCTGTGCGCGGCGCCCACGGGCCAGTGCGAGTTCCAGCAGGCGCAGAAGGGGACCCCGCACATGGAGCGGCCAGCCGGCGCCCCCGGCCCAGGGCCGTGAGGGGCTTAGCACCCCGGCTAGCAGCTGCGGAGGTTGCTCAGGGTCCCCCAGCAGTGCCGGCCTGCCCGCGCGGCACTCAAATTCTTGCGGGGCCTTAGCTGCCTCCCCGCATGGCAGGGCTCCGGACCTGCAGCCTGCCATGTCTGAGCTCCCTGTCTCTGTGGTGGGCTCCCGCGGGGCCTGAGCCTCCCGGACTGGCGCCACCCCCTGCTCCCTGGCGCTGGGTCCCATGGACAGCCCAAGGGCCGAGAAGTGCAGGTGCTGGCTCTGGACTGGCAGGCAGTTCTGCCTGTAGCCCCAGTTCAGGATCCACTAGGTGAAGCCAGCTGGGCTCCTGAGTCTAGTGGGGACTTGGAGAGACTTTATGTCTAGCTAAGGTATTGTAAATACACCAATCAGCACTCTGTGTCTAGCTCAGGGTTTGTAAATACACCAATCAGCACTCTGTGTCTAGCTCAGGATTTGTGAATACACCAATTGGTACTCTGTATCTAGCTAACCTAGTGGAGACTTGGAGGACTAGCACTCTGTGACTCTGTGTCTAGCTTAAGGATTGTAAATGCACCAATCAGCATTCTGTGTCTAGCTCAGGGTTTGTAAATACACCAATCAGTACTCTGTGTCTAGCTCAAAGTTTGTAAATACACCAGTTGGTACTCTGAATCTAGCTAACTAGCACTCTGTGACTCTGTCTAGCTCAAGGATTGTAAATGAACCAATCAACACTCTGTCAAAATGGAGCAATCAGCTCTCTGTAAAATGGAGCAGTCAGCTCTCTGTAAAATAGACCAATCAGCAGGATGTGGGTGGGGTAAGATAAGGGAAGAAAAGCAGGCTGTGGGAGCCAGCAGTGGGAAACCGGTGGGGTCCCTTTCCACACTGTGGAAGCTTTATTTTTTTGCTTTTTGCAATGAATCTTGCTGCTGCTCACTCTGGGTCCACACTGCCTTTATGAGCTGTAACACTCACCCTGACGGTCTGCAGCTTCACTCCTGACAGCGAGACCACGAACCCACCAGAAGCAAGAAGCTCCAGACATATCTGAACATCTGAAGGAACAAACTCCAGACACACCATATTTAAGAACTGTAACACTCACCGCTAGGGTACATGGCTTCATTCTTGAAGACAGTGAGACCAAGAACTCACCAATTCTGGACACAGAATGGGATAATCCTGAGTTCTGATCATGACTATGCCACCACTAGCATTGAGGAAATTCCTTAACTAAGGAGTTTCCAAACCATATCAGTATTATTAGACCCTTTTAGAATATAGGGACATCTGAGACTTGATGTCTGAGAAACTGGGATGAAAATCTGAGACTTGATGTTGCTATATTTTAAAAGGGTCTAATAATACTGATATGGTTTGAATCTGTGTCCTCACCCAAATGTCACGTAGAAATGTAATCCCTAATGCTGGAGGTGGGGCCTGGTGGGAGGTGATTGGATCATGGGAGCAGATTTCCCCATTGGTGCTCTTTTCATGATAGTGAGTGAGTTCTCCTGAGATCTGATTGTTTAAAAGTGTGTAGCACCTCACCTCTGTGTATCCTTCTCCTGCTCTGGCCATGTGAAGTGCTGGCTCCCCCTTTACCTTCCACCATGATTGTAAGTTTCCTGAGGCCTCCCCAGAAGCCATGCAGATGGCCAGCATCATGCTTGCTGTACAGTCTGTGGAACCACGAGCCAATTAAACCTATCTTCTTTATAAATTACACAGTCTCCAGTATTTTTTTTATTCTTTTTTTTTTTTTTTTTTGGACAGAATCTTGCTCTGTCTCCCAGGCTGGAGTGCAGTGGCACAATGTCGGCTCCACTGCAAGCTCCGCCTCCCGGGTTCATGCCATTCTCCTGCCTCAGCCTCCCAAGTAACTAGGACTACAAGTGCCCACCACCACACCCAGCTAATTTTTTGTATTTTTAGTAGAGATGGGGTTTCACTGTATTAGCCAGGATGGTCTCAATCTCCTGACCTTGTGATCCGCCTGCGTCAGCCTCCCAAAGTGCTGGGATTACAGGCGTGAGGCACTGTGCCCGGCCTCCAGTATTTCTTTATAGCAGTACAAGAATTGACTAATGCACATACCGATCTCATATATTTGTACTCCTAGCACTCCGACTGCAGTTACTCCTATTACTGCTGCTATTGCTCCAACAAGAACAACCATAGAATGCACTATATATTCAGTGTTTACTATGTTCTAGGCACTAGATTAATTACTTTATATATACTCTGACTAATGCCCATGCCAACTTTTCAGAGAGGCAGGATATTTATCCCTTTTTTGTGGCTGAAAAGACTTTAAAGCCTAAGTATCTTAAGTAATACAATTAGTTGCTTCTGAGCAACTGGGATGAAAATCCAGGTTTATAGGGTTTCAGAATGGGTACACTTGACTAGCAGGCCATGCTCCCTGTGATAACGAAATGAGCTAGTATAAGTGAAGTGTTTGGCACCACCCTAGGAGTGAGTGGGTCCTCCATAGAGGGTTGTTGAAATTATCTTTCCCCCACAAAGTGAAGCCTTTTTCACCTTCAGGAGACACTCATTAATTCTTCTGTGCTCTCAAAGTACATATTTGTATATATGTACACATCTTTGTCTTTCTGTACATATTTTTACTGAGGCATCTTTCTTATTAAAATTAAGTATATATCTGCATCCCCACCAGCCCATGGGCTACTACAGAACAAGAACCCTTACACAACCCTATTTTGCAACCCCCCATCCTCACTGCCTCCCTTCCATGCCCAGACAGCATTGTAATCTTTTCCTTTTAAGACCCTACACTGCTATAAACTATGTTATAACACCAATCATATCACAATTACTCACTTTGATACCAGTCCTTGCATAAAGGCAAGAATTTATGTTCCCCTATACTTTAAGTACCATGCACATTGCAGAAACATAATAAATGCTGAACGAGTGAATGAGGTGATAAATGAATATATTTAGATTTCCTTACAGTTTCCCTTTCTCTTACATTTATTTAATAGCAATAAGTTATAAAAGCCTTAATCTTAAATGCATACCCCGTGGATTAAATCCTAAGCTGGAATGAGATCAATCAGTATGAAACATTACGGTTGTAGCAAATTTTATTTTAAATCATCTTACACGAGCTAGCAAACCCCAAAGGATACAACAAAAATGATTTTTATTTGTATTGTGCTTTTAATTTTTACAGTGATGTGGTGGAAAACAACATCTCATTTTCCTTTGGTCCATGAGTAAACTAAGGCTTAGAGACAGATGAAGTGATTTGCCGTACATTCCGGGGCTGATAATTGACACAGTTTGTCCTCAAGTCCAATCCTCTGATACGAGGTCTGGCTTTTTATATAAACTAGAACTACCTCTCTTGATGTGTTATATCTAAGAAAAATTCTGAACATGGCCACCAAAATAAACCTGAATTAAGCTGAAAAGCTACATAACTGAAGGGAAAAAAAGAAAAAGGGAATTTTTTTTTAATTAAGTTATCCAGGCAAAATTTTCAGATATATAATTGTGTGAATGGCAGTTTTGCAAATAAAGCAGCCTTTTTCCCATCCATCTGTAAGTATGAGAGATGTATGCCTCATTGGCGCCTTATTGGCTAACTCTGGAAAAGACAGACACTTCCTCAGGCACACAGGCCTAACTGGGCATAACTTACTGTGTCCATGGCTAAGTCAATAGCCACATACAGCTAGTTATTTTTAAACCTGCAAGGTGGTTACTTAACAGTGAAAAAAATTACTGAAAACTAGTCTCCAGTTGAAAAAAAAAGAAAAAAAGAAAACCTTTGGATCTACCCAAAACATTGACCTAATTTTGCATTCATATTACTTCTAAAACAGCAATATAGTTAAACTTATACTACAGAAGAATAAGCAATTCCCCAAAGGCATTAATTTTTTATTGAGTGGTAAACCTCATCACCTAAACCATTATAGAGAGAAAGCATTCTGGAATAAGGTACCTGAAAATAAATTATTTCATAGTTCCTAAAGACTAGCTAATGCAGCTGTTCTGACAATGTCATTTGAATATTTGAAAATTCATTATGGAGAACAATAACTCATCTCCCATAAATTGTTTCCAAACAAATTAACCCAAAAGCCATTAATACAACAGCTGCTGCAATTTACCAATTCTTCCAACTTGCTGATTTGTCCATTTGGAATAAAGGAGGGATATAGGGAAGCTGAGAATACTTACTATTTTCATGTAAAGACAAAGCTCAATTTGAACATCCCTGGTTGTATAAAGAAGAAACCCTTACACCATTATGTAAACAAACACAGAACACACATACTTCCAGAATGCCTGGCCATGTTTACATTTAGAATTCAGAATCGCTGAAACCTGAAGACATGCATGGAGTCCGTGCTCATCACATCACATCACATCACATCAGGTTTACCATGTTAATTCCTGAAAGTGACTGTAATGTTCTATAATGTTTTATTCCATAATATTTCAGACCATAAATTTGCTGCACAGAAACATGTTTCCACCTCTGCTACAGTTTTTATCTTGGATCTCTCTCTAATGGGCTGCTCTCAGCCTGAATCTCTTATGTAAAACAATCTGTTTAGCACTTTGGGGCTTCCAAGCCCCGCTAAGCGTGTTTTCGGTTTGTTGGTGGTGGTGGTGGATATTATATTTCTCCCCTTTGAACTAATGCTCTGCTAAGAATTGCAGCTAAACCTACACATGTAAAGATTAAAGGCAGATCTACTGTGGCTTTTGAACATCAAACAGCCAGAGTTGTACATGACTCAAGTAAATTGCAGAGAGCTGGCTCTATTTTGTTCCTTCATGCTACAAAACTCTTCATTATCATTTTTGTTGTGACTGCTGTTATCCACTCGCCTGGTGATGTTAGATACCCATAAGAAGTGATAAACGCCTTCTACCAAGAGAAAATATGTTCTAATCCACAGCACAGGAGTAAGCAGGAAGCAAAGCGGGGAGGGGAAAGATAGGGGGAGGACTGGCAGGAGAGGGAGAGAGGGGAAATTTGAACTGACCGACTAAAGTTTTTAGAAAAAGCCACATGTATTCCTGACAGAAAAAGTATTGTTTGCAGAACAAGTGCTGCTCTGAATTCCAATATCTGATTATAAGCATGATCTGAATTTGATACAATTCATTCATTTTAAAGAAAACCTCCTGTGGAGAATAAGCCTTTGTTGGGGAGAAGAAACTAATGCTAAAATGCACCTGCTTCAGTCGGATATAATTTATCACTTATCTTCAAGAAAAAGAAACCCAAGTAACAAAAAATGTAAAGAAGTCTCATTCTGGCACAATCTTTAGAACCGTGAAGCTGAACCACAGGATCAGTGAGGTTGCTTCCTAATACAGTCCCTGATGTTACTAAACTTGAACCTACGTCTGTTCTCAGAAACTTTCATGTTCAGTTTTTCAGACAAAATGTAGTGAAGGATACGTTCTTTCCTTTATAATTAATGCTTAATAAATGCTGTTGAGTATGTAAAACAATCTGTTTAGCACTTCTGGGCTGCTAAGCCCCTCTAACCTCCATACGACAAAAAAAATTGCTTCCTGTGAGTCCTACAGGGAGTCTCGAAATGTAAGGAAAAGCATATTTTCCTATTGTAGAAATTCCCACAATTTAAACTCTCCCAATTAGCACCTAATTGGCAGGATGCAATTTGAAATCACTGAATTAAACTGCTTTAAAAAATCCATTGTATTATTAATATTTCAGAGACCTTCTTTTCTTTATGTGTTCTGGATTTTCTCTAATCCTGGTTTAGTCTTTCTTGTTCATATCATTCAGGGAGCTCAGAGAATCCACCCACTCCTCTTAGTCACTTACTTTGTGTCCATTTCTACCCCAGAAGGTGAGAGAGTAGGTGCTGTTCATCTGGTCTAGCCTCCTCCTGTGCACCCACACTCTGTCTCCTCTTTTACTGCTTCTGCATTTGCTGTACGCATCTCATAAATGCACAGGAGTCTCAGAACTGGTTTGCTCCTTTATGCAAACACATAGTTCTGATATGCTTAGAACAAAATTCCATAGGCCTTCTTGGAATCTTGAGGCTGCAACTGTACACTAACATGATTTCAAAATACAGCTGTTGCCTCACTTTCCCTTAGAAGATTAGTTTCTTGGAGACAAAAAACAACTTGAAGAGACAGATGAAGTTTAAGGCAAACAAAAGTATATAGTCTTTTATTAGTTTCTCCCTATGCATATTCACCTAACTAAAGCTGATTCCAACCCCTACCCCAATCAAAGAACAATGACCTACGTGAACAGGTCTTCCAGTGTATCTTTGAGAAGTCTGAGAAATGGTCCTGCCTTATTCTCAGAGGTTCACGTTTTGCATATTCTTTATGGCCTCATCTCAAGTCTCCCCAAAGCAATTAAGATTATAGCAATAGACAAGAACTATGGTACTCTGTCAAATAGTGGTTTCCTAGCTTGACTAAGGAAAGCCAGTCATCCCATCCAGGGACCTTTGCCCTCCTCTGCCAATCATAACAAGCATTTGTCCCAGACCCTGTCTTTGCAGCAGTTGGTACCTATAGCTATATTCAATGTACTGAAAAAAATTACAAGAGCAGTAATGCCCAGAAACATATCAGTGTAAGAAATGCTAACAAAATTGTTTTCTTACTGAAATCCTATTTTTTATAATAATTAAACATAAATTCTAATTAATTAAGGCTTAGAATCAAGAAGTTTCCTTAAACTGCAGTACCACTACTGCACAAACTATTATGTGGGCCTGCTGGTGAATCACAAATTTCAGCTATTATGGGAAGAGCACTCTATTAAAGTCAGGGTATTTTCTCCATTCATCTTTCTAAAAAATTGTACAATATATTAGTCTGTACAAGAATTCATTTTTAAGCCTAACAGAAGCTGTTAAGATATCACTTACAGTACCATTTAAGTGTTCACTGCTGCATCTGTAGCCTTTGAACATATACTGAATTATGGCTCTGTCAAACTACGCACATCCCAGCCAAAGGGTAGTCAGGGGAGGGAGCCAGGGGAAAAGCAGTGAAGTACCCCATCTATATTCATTTGTTTGTCTCTGCTTAAGTTGATTTTAATGTCAGAATTTGCTTACACTTTTTAAACTGTGTAATATATTTCACATAGACAAGTTCAATTTTCAAGTCAAACAGCAGATAATGGCATCAGGGATGCCTGCAACCACAAAGGAAACATACATAAAGAGGGCAAAATGCAAGTTAAACATTTGCATAAGGAGCCAGATGGAAATGAGATTTCAAATGGTCCCCTCACTACCTGGAGCTCTCTCAGTACTGTATGCTTTTAGGACACTTTCTAGTCACTAAAATCATACAGCATTACTATTATCTCTATTATACATGCTCATCAGCTAATAAGAAACCAAAATATTAAGCAACTTTTCAGTGGCTATACTTAGCAAGAAAGTGACAAAGATATGAATGGCCCTATTCAGATGAGAACTAAAATATTTTGCTCACTTTAGGGACACAGAATTCATTAAATACCTGAGATTTTAAGATTTATGTTCAGAAAGCCTAAAAGAAGTTTGGCTTTGAATTAAACCTGTATAAGACAAAAGTATAGTCTGCCTTATTTACTGTTATGTCATTAGCACCTAGTCCAATGTCAGGTCATTGAATGAAAAAAACCAAACAAATGAATGAATTAAACATCAATTGCAAATTAAGATTTCTGACCTATAGAAACTTGAGGAGCATACCCAGTTAGCGCTTCAGGTAAGAATTTAAGAAACCAGAAGAGGATGTCCTCTAATTTGGATTTTCCCTACCCAGTACATTTTTATTTTTGTATCTGCCTTGAAAGAGGAGCAGAGGGGGAATGTTCCTGAAAGAACAGCATATGTGGGAGAAATTACACTTTCATATAGATGGAAAGTCATGAGACTGTAACCAGGCTTTGCTGTGTAATCTCTGACAAGGGGTGACTTTTCTGAGTTTCAGGCTCTGGAAGACAGTGCAACCATAATATACTAAGGTGACTCAAAAGACTAAAGAGCAACTGAGGGAAGGTGAACTTGAAACCACCAAACTCCTTCAGACCACTCTGTGGTTGAAGTTTGGACCCTTTGGTAAGCCAAAAGAATGGTGAGTTCAATCCAAAGATGACCAAATTGCCTTTACTATCAGCTCTCATGGCTGTGGGCAAAGGAGAGAATGGTAGAGAAGCCGGTCCTATGTGGTGATAGGCTAGGGGTAAAAATGGGGAAGAGGTGAAGACGAAAATAGATGAGTTGAAGGAGACAATTGTAGCACTGAGGAGAAGAAAGGAGAGAAGAATTATCTAAAGACACATAGATTGGATTTTTAATATTTGTGGGTCACATAACTCTTTGAGAAGCTTTAAAACAATAAATATTCAGTCCAGAAAAATATACCTACAAAACACATTATTTCTGGAGTTCCAAGCACCTTTTTTAAACACATGCTTGCAGGGAATTAGGACTACACTCCAGATGTCTACAAAGACACCTCTATCTCTGATAACAATGATCTGATAAAATATATATTTTAGGCTGAGGCAGGAGAATCGCTTGAATTCGGGAGGCAGAGGTTGCAGTGAGCTGAGACCGCGCCACTGCACTCCAGCCTGGGTGACAGAGAGAGACTCAGTCTCAGAAAAAATCATCCATAGATATAGATAAAGATATAGATATAGATATAGGTATTTTAACCTGATGACATTCCTGAGATGCATTGAAGTAATGCATATCACAAAGTTTTATTCCTCTTAAAATGACAACACAAAATTATTTTTCTATCTTAAGTTTGCTTGCTAAAGTTTGAGGTTTCCCAAATATACTTTAAGTTATAGAAATAACAGATCAAATATGTCAAAATTCCTAAATTATCATAAAATTGTGATTGAGAGTGAAGAAACTATTATCACATTGCATAAATTTGAATCCCAGTGGACCCGTTTTGTGGCTGCAGATAACTTACTACTTTGTGCCTCATTCTCCTTATCCATAAAGTAGAAATAATGTACCTACTTCAAAGACTAAATGAGTTTGGATTGCTAAATGTGTTTATATATCAAAAACATTAAGAGCAATGTCTAATATATCTTGAATTCTCAGTACATGTCAGACTGGGCACCATCACCATTATTCTCTTGGGAACTCGCCGTGTTTGAAATTGCCTTAGCCCCATCTTCAGAGGAAGATGCTGTCTTAGGACTCCTGGTTCACCTCTCAGACAACATATTCTGATGATTAAACATGTTGGTACCCACAAATTTACTTTAAAGTTCTCTAGATTGAATTCTGGCCATAAATTCCTGAAAAATCTGATTGAGATTGGGGTCTGACTACCACACCCACTGCCCCCAGTCTTTATGCTATTATAAAGCCTGACTTGGAATAAGCTGTGATTGCAATAATTGTGTCCTTGTCTATGCCATCCTGTGGCATCACCCACGAGTCTAATTAGCGTCAGTATAGCCAACCTATGTATCACTTTAAAAACACAGAGTAAATGAGCTTAGTACATTTTTAAGTGTGTGTAGTAATTACTGCTCTGCTACCTACTTCTTTACATTAGAGTAGTTTTAGTTACTTACTGGGATTTGAGGACAGCCCAGAATTCATTTCACAGTTGGAAGGATAACATAATGTCGAACACTCGGAAGGTGTAAGACACTGAATATTGTCTTCACTCTAATAGCCCCAGTCCCTGGAACTGAAGCACATGACCAAAGCATTAAGTCATTTTCTGAAATCCTGCTGCTACTAGCTGACTCCACAAACATGCACTTAGCCATATTCTCCTGGGGCTTGCCACTCTGTGGTAGTAAATAGACACCAATTGAAGCTACATTAACTCTTTCAGCTGCACTTCCACTCCCGCCACTGAACAGAAGGTATAAAAGCAGTAATTTACTGCTTTTGAATTATTCTCAACACAATTCTTGGAAAATGATGGTAAGTCTTAAGGGATTTCAAAGGTTGTAAACTCAAAGAGAATTAGTAAGAAAAAAGATATAACGTTTAGAATTTCTCTTAACTATAAAAACAGATACTAATTATATGCAAACTGTGTAGCAAAATATACATGTTTTCTACTACAAAAATAACTCCCTAGAAAAGTTCATGGTGGAAGTGTAAAACAGCTCTATTTGGATAACTAATTTGCTCAATGACATTGTTCTCAAAACCAAAGCTGTCGTGTCCTTTTTTGTTACTTTTAAATATAAGGAATTAACCATGACAGTAGATTCCAAATGACATAGATGACTCATTGACAGTTGTGAAAATTATCAGAATATAGCCAAACACTTAACAAGCATATATAAGCTACATAGCAAATTAGGAAGGCAAGATCAGACAAATATTCTTATGGGAGTCAAAAATTGCCCTCACGACTGTCATTACCTCTTCCTGAATGTTACCACTTGAATCCTTAGAAATAATTACATCCCAGGTTCCTAATTCCCAGCTACATAATTTGACCAATTTTGTGGTGTTTGAAAAACCTTCATTTAGCATCTTTGAAATTTCATTTGAATGCTTTTACAATCTCTCCCAGATTATTAATTAAGGCATTCTAAGAGGCCAGTCATCTGGTCTCACAATAACCACTTCCTTCAGACTCAATAGAGGGTTATTTATCAGCAATCTTGGCAATCATTCAACCCTTTTTAGAGAAGTTTTTAATCCCTAGAAACTTCTAAACACAATGAAACCTTTAAAGCTTCAAATAGAGCAGCATTTTATCTCCCTTCAAAGCAGACTGTTTTAAATTGCCAAATTTTGTGGTTTAATTGATCTTTTTCATCTTTCCTCAAGATATCTCTATAAAACAAGAATGAGTATTCTGTTACTATCACACTATGCATCTAATGACAACAGAAGAGAATTTTAGGCTATAGTCCCTTAGACTGAACAGGTTTAAAATGTAACTGGTATCCCAAGGTCAAGTTATTCAAATTGCTCACAAATACGGTGTTTCTTTTCAGTCTTTATTTATCCTAAGATATTATCATACTTTAATGATCTCTATGATCTTATGTTTTTAAGATAACATAATACATGAGTTAAAAATAATATTACTTGCAAGAAAAGAAATTGTTAAAATACTTCCCTTTCTCAGTGCTTGACACATAGTAGTTACTCAATGAGGTTTCTTAAACAAAGTGGATCTTTTTCATATGGTCATAGCTAGGTATACATGAAGCACACCTTGTACTTACATATTGCATTAATTAACATAAGGACTTTATTCCGAGTTGGAGAAACTATGTAGGTTTGAAGGCACAGTCTCCAGAAGACCACTCTCACTTCAGACACCAGCCACAAGCTTGAGGGCTCCCAGGCCACCCTCACTTCAGACCAGCTGGCTATATGTTTCAGGGTTTCCATGACCACTGTCAGGTTGGATAATTCACTAGAAAATCTCAAATAACTCAAGAAAGCACTCTACTCATGATTAAAGTTTTATTATAGTGAAAAGATACAAATTAGAATCAGCCAAATTGGAAGAGATGCCTGGATACCAGAATCTCAGAGAGGTCCAAATGTGAAGTTTCAGGTCATCTTCTGTGGCATCTTGAAATGATGGATATAGTGTGTGACAAGAGTGAGTATTGTAAACCAAAGAAGTTCACCTTTGAAGTCTAGAGTTTTTATTGGGGATTGATCACACACTGCCCAAGTGGCTGACTTTTAGTCACCAGCCTCTCCTAACAGTTCAATTTAATACCTTTAGTCACCAGTTTTTCAGGAGGTGGGAATTCATTGCATATTACAGCAACCCCATTGCAAATCCCATTGTTAGACTTTCCAATGGCAGAAGTCCCTAGAGCAAAAAAAAAAAAAGAAGAAGAAGAAGAAAAAGAACAAAAAGCCTTCTGTCAGGGAAGACATTCCAGGGAGGTAGAGGTCACCCCCCCAGTAGTCAAGAGTGAAGCCAGATCTCTATTTGGTTAAAGTTAATTGTTTACTATATAGACATAATCATTTCCTAATGGAATATTGGATACTAGATCGGAAAAGGACACTAGAATAAGGACTTACAAACAAATCTTCCCCTATATTCACGATGAATTATAGGCATAAGTATGTCATATCCAACTTTAGCCGACAAGTTCAAGTCAAAAAGCTTCAAGGATGACAAGTAGCAAAAATTATTTAAACGTTTTTTTTAAAAAAATCAGGTGTATGATTAAAATGAAAAGAGTTAAAGAAAATTGGTCCTGAAAAGATAAAACTATAAGTGAAGTCAAAAATCTTAAAGCAAAATTAATTTTACCCAGTAGTTGTTAATGGACCTATGCAGATCACATACTTTGTGAGGTATTTCAGGGCCCTGAGTAGGGAAAAACAAGTTGGCTCATGTGAGAATTAAGACTATGACTTGTGGCTCAAGCCTGTAATCCCAGCACTTTGGGAGGCCAAGATGGGCAGATCACGAGGTCAGGAGATTGAGACCATCCTGGCTAACCCAGTGAAACCCTGTCTCTACTAAAAAATACAAAAAACTAGCCGGGCGAGGTGGCGGGCACCTGTAATCCCAGCTACTCGGGAGGCTGAGGCAGGAGAATGGCGTAAACCCGGGAGGTGGAGCTTGCAGTGAGCTGAGATCCGGCCACTGCACTCCAGCCTGGGCAACAGAGCAAGACTCCGTCTCAAAATAAATAAATACATAAATAAAGACTATGACTTTTGCTGGACATGTCAACCAATTGGTCTTTAGAAAATGAAAAATGTATAGACAGCAAAAGAAAATTCATTTAGAAATTAATATAGTCCTGGAGTGAAAGGATGATTCAACATTTGGACAGCATTAAAAGATACAACGCAATCTCAGCACATAGAAAGCTTTTAAAATGGGATCAATAAAGCAAAGATTTTTTTTATAAGAGCAAAATGACATTCAGGCATAAATTTGAACCATATAACATGCTGGAGATCTTGACAGTATACAATTCTACAAGTTTCTAAATAAAACAAAAGCAAAAGCAAAATTTTTAGATTAGACATAAAGTAAGTTAATGTTAAATAATCTGTCTAAAATAAAGTAAAACCTTTGTGACAAATTTTATTAGGAAGAATATTAAGAAACATTTAATTTTTAACATTACCTTTTAAATAAAATTTTACAAAAAGAACATTGGGTTACTCCTGGATAAACCAAATAGTAATATTAAGCAAAATAAATGTTGAAGTGATGTTTTAAAATTACAACATTAGTTAAGGAGCCTAATCAACAAATATTTTTTGTTAAAAGTATAAGCAATCAAATAATTTAACCATGCATTTTTCAACATTTTCTTAAGCTTATCCAAGGAAGCTTTCAGAGTTAGATTTCATAGCCTAGGTAAAATCAACCTAAAAATGTCAACAACTAAATTTAACAAATGTTTTTCATGGCTTAAAGATGTTTTTAAATGCTAAGTGCTCCCTCTGGTCTTATAGTATTGAGAAACTTCCTATAATTTTATGAGCTTATCTCTATACGGAATGAACTACAAAGAAAGATTCAAAGAAAGATTCAAAGCCTGAAAGAGAATATGTTCTGCTTGAGCTGAACCATCTACTGCTCCCCATCCCATCCTCCCAAGGAGGCTCAAATAGTTTTAAAAGCTCAATAATGATGAATCAATGGAAAGATATACCATGTTCCAAGAAAGACTCAGTATTATGAAGATGTCAATCTATATAATCTACAAATTAACTATAATTAATTTAATCTAAAATTTCATTTGAACTTTCTATAAACTTAATGAATTGATTCTGAAGTTCTTGTAGAGGAATCAGGTAATTCTAGAAAAATAAGAATTATGAGGAAAGGAGATGAGCCATATTGATAGCAAAGCAATGGCATCATAAAGTTACAGTAATAGACTCTAGTTTCTACTTTATAGAATTCTATCTTGCATGACATCTTTTTGTAATAAACATGAATTAACATTAGAATAAAAACCTCAAAAAATATCCTTTTAGGAAAAAAAATCCTATGTTCTTATAATTGAAATTTTGCCCTACAAATTAATGATTAGGAAAGAATGAATTCTACAAACCTAGTTATAGGATGGCAATTTATTTTTCCTAAAAATAAAAATTCCATATTCTATACTGTATAAAAGCAGCTACTTCTTATGTACAAAATATGTTACATCATTTTATATGTTCAGAAATATAAATATATAAAATTATCATTTCAGACTCGCCTTAAGCCTTCCTTCTCTATAAAATTCTGATATTCTCCTCACATTATACAGAATTGGCCACTCTCTTCTAATTTATCCCAGTGAATTTCTTATATAATATTACCTATTACTGTTACTGATGGTACAGGAAAATATACGTTTTAATTGACGGTGAGAATGTACATTAGGTCTGTCCTTTTGGAAACATCTATTATAATTTAAAATTTTGATGCAATTATGCCACTTTAGTCTGGACATCTGACACGCCTAGTATATACTTTATATATTCAAGGATGTTGAATATTGTCCAAGTGGCAAAAAATTAAAATAAATTAAATTCTCAACTGAATAAAAGTTAAATAAACTTTTATGTAAATTTTATCTTTTTCCACATGTAATATTATATAATTACTAGAATAATAGTTGCCATAATTGTCTCGAGAGGTTTCCATGAGGCTTTGATAAGTAAAAAAAATTGTGAGAAGAGGAGAAACAAATATAATCTTATTTTTACAAAGTAAAGAAATGACAAACATATATTCATGTTTGCTCTGTGTGTGTGTGTGTGTAAAATGAATGTATAAGTTATGGAGAAAATTACTGGACACTACACATCTCGTTAACCTATGTTACCACCTGGGAAAGAAGAAAAGTTATGTGATAAGGATAAAACCAGACAAACAAACATAAAGATTACATAAACTTTAATCTATTAATGCAGTGGACAGCATTAATACATTTTTGTAACTGGACTATCTTTGAGTACCTAAAATAACAATAATTTATTATTGGACAGTGCTAAATCTGATTTACTAATATTTTATTTATTATACATCTTTTTTTAAAAGGTTGGTTCATAACACTGAAGTCCAATGGAAAAATAATGCAAGCCAAGCCACATACATAATTTAAAGTGTTCCAGTAAACACTTTAAGAAAAATAAAAAACAAGTGAATAATTTTTAATAATATATTCAACCTAATATAGCAAATGTAATACAAATATATATCAAAATAAAAATTATTGAGATATTTCATACTTTGTTCTAAGTCTTCTAAATTTGTATGCATTTTACACTAGAGTATATCTCAGTTTAGATGTTAATATTTGATGTTTTGATAATTTGGGAAGAAGTTGGCTTAAAAAATGTCAACAAGAGAAGATGCCTGGACAACCCGCGGCATTCTTCTGGATTGGCTCCATTGATGCTTTGTCCCCTAAGTCAAAAAGTACATTGCCAGTAATTACCTTTTAAAGGTCTTTTGATATTAGACAATGCCTCCTGGCTACCCAGAGTGCCATGAGTTCAACACCAAAGGCATCGAAGTGTTCTACTTGCCTGCAAACACAAATGTCTCTAATTCAGCCTCTAGATCAGGGACCTTTAAGTAGGACCTTTAAGGCTCGTTACCCATGGTTCCCTACGAAAAGGACTGTCAACACTATAAAAGAGAACCCCAATAGAGAGAACATCATGAAAATCTGGAAGAATTATGCCACTGAAGATGCACCATCATTGTTTGTGAAACAATGATGTGAAAGTGATTTCACAATTGTGAAAGTTATCAGTCCTGAAACAACAGATTTTTACTGGAGAATACCATGTCCAGATGTTGTGCATGACTTCATAGGATTTTTGAAACAACCAATTGAGGAGAACATGAAAGAGACTGTGGATATATCGGAAAAAAAAAAGTAGTTAGGTGAACAATTTCTAGGTAAGGATCTTGGAGAAACTCAAGAGCTAATAGACACCATATCAGAGGAATTAACAGAAGATGACCTGATGGAGATGAGTGCTTCTGAGACAGTGTCAGATGTAAGGAAGAAGAGGTAAAAGAAGCATTGCCAGAAAACAGATTGACATTAGGCAATCTGGCAGAAGGATTCTCATTATTTAAGACTACTTTTGATTTATTTTATAACATGGACTCTTCTAGGATAGGGGCATCAAAACTGAAGCAAATGGTGGAAGGAACATCTACATCGTATGGAAACATTTTTAGAGAAATGAGAAAGCTTAAGTCAGACATAAATTACAATGTATTTCCATCAGGTTACACCAAGTGTTCCTGACTTTCATGCTTTCTATTCCACCTCCACCTCTTCCACCTCCGCCACTCCTGAGATAGCAAGGCCAACCCCTCCTCTTTCTCTTCCTCCTCAGCCTACTTCACGTGAAGGTAACAAAGATGAAGACCTTTATGATGATCCACTTCCACTTAATGACTAGTAAATACATTTTTTCTTTCTTATGATTTTCTCTGTAACATTTTCTTTTCTCTAGCTTACTTTATTATAGGAAAACAGTGTTTACTACATATAACTGAAAAAATGTGTTAATTGACAGTTTATATTACAGGTAAGGCTTCCAATCTACAGTAGGCTGTTAGTAGTTACATTTTTGGGGAGTCAAAAGTTTTATGTGAATTTTTGACTGCCCAGGAGGTCAGTCCCCCTACCCTCTTATTCAAGGGTCAACTGTATTAACAAAAGTCATTTCTTTTTCTTCCTGGACAAACAGCTAGATTATATTTTCAGCTTCTCCTGCAGTTAGATTAGATTTGTGACTAAACTCTGGCCAAAGGAAAGTACTCTTAAAACCTCCTACGCAATCCTCCATGTTCTGTGTCTTCCGTTGCCTGCCTGATAGAGGTAGAAAAATCAGATGAGGACTCCTAGGCTTTATAAAATAGACAAAATGACTTCTGGATGGAAGTAGTCTAGCTCCATGAATGAGTGAAACAGACCCCCTTCGCCCTGACTTACTTGTATTAGACTGTGAAATAAGACGACATATATTGATATGGTTTGAATATATGTCCCTGCCCAAATCCCATGTTGAATTGCAATCCCCAGTGTTGGAGGAGGTGCCTACTAGGAGGTGATTGGATCATGGGGGCAGATTGTCCCCTTGCTGCTCTCATGATAGTGAGTGAGTTCTCACAACAGCTGGTTGTTTAGAAGTGTGTAGCACCTCCTCCTTTTCTCTCTTCCTCCTGCTCTGGCCATGTAAGATGTACCTGCTTCCTCTTTGCCTTCTGCCATGATTGTAAGTTTTATCAGCCTTCCCCAGTCACCCTTCCTGTATAGTCTGCAAAATCTTGAGTCAATTACACCTCTTTTCTTTGTAAATTAACCAGTCTTAGGTAGTTCTTTATAGCAATCAGAGAATGGATTAATACCGGAAATTGGTACCAAGAGTAGGATATTGCTACAAAAATACCTGAAAATGTGGAAGCAACTTTGGAACTGAGTAATGGGCAGAGGTTGGAAGAGTCTGGAGGGCTCAAAAGAAGACAGGAAGATGAGGGAAAGTCTGAAACTTCCTAGAGGCTGTTGAATTGTTGTGAACAAAATGCTGATAGTGATTTGGACAGTGAAGTCCAGGCTGAGGAGGTCTCTGATGGAAATAAGAAACTTATTGGGAACTGGAGCAAAGAACGAATTAATACATATACCTTTTATCCATTGTTAAGTAACTGGGATTTGGAGGGGTTTTTTTTAATAGCCCTTAGCCTACCTTAACAATCCAAGCTTTGTTGTTCAACTAATCACAGAAAACTGCATCAGTAAACAGTGTTCAAAGCTAAACACTGAATAAATATATCAAATATATTGTATAAATAATGTAAACTTCATACTTTTAGAAAGTGTACAGCATAGATAGCAATGTTTTGAGAAGTAATTGTAAATATGAACCATTCAGACTTATTGAAACCATTCAGACTTATTGAAGATTGTTAACAAAAACATAAGAAACATACTTGATTCTTTCTCTTAATTACCTCCAAACGGGAAAAAACTCATTTCTCATATTTTCTTTAAGTGAAGGTTTAAAAGCAGAAGAAAGAAAGAAGAAAGTAAGAAATGAATCAGCATTTTATAAAAATAAGTTTGCAGCCAACATAAATTACAGTAATTCTATACTTGGATCAAATGAAGAGCTATCTGGAAACCTGCCACCACTCCTTCTCATCACCTACCACTGCCAACTACTGTTAATTATGAGAACACTTTTTCTCTTTCTGTTATATTGGACTAAGATTTTTTTTCCCAATTTCCAGTATTGAGGGTAAATCCCTGCCACTTTCTTCTAATATGTCACCAATTCTTACTTATTTTACCATTAAATATTCTCAATTAATCCATTTCTCTACATGTACACCAACTACAACCTTGTTTATGGTATCCTTTCTTACCTGGGCTGCCTCAGTGGCCCCTGATGGGTCTGCTGCAGCCTCTAAAGTCCCTTCCAAACCATAATCTTATATTTTCATCAGAATGGGCTTTTCAAACTGGATATCAGACCATGTCACCCTGATTTCCCCACATGTCCTCCCAACTCTTGTCAAGCTTCCCATTACTCTTTAGATAAAATTCTTCACATGGTTCATGTTTGCATGAAAAATTTTTTTTTTTTTTTGAGATATAGTCTTGCTCTGTCGCCCAGGCTAGAGTGCAGTGGCGCGATCTCGGCTCACTACAAGCTCTGCCTCCCGGGTTCATGCCATTCTCCTGCCTCAGCCTCTCAAGTAGCTGGGACTACAGGCGCCCGCCACCACGCCTGGCTAATTTTTGTTGTTGTTGTTGTATTTTTAGTAGAGACAGGTTTCATGGTGTTAGCCAGGATGGTCTCAATCTCCTGACCTCATGATCTGCCCGCCTCAGCCTCCCAAAGTGCTGGGATTACAGGCATGAGCCACCGCATCTGGTCCAAATTTTTTATTTGTTTCTTTGGTTTGAATTTTTAGCAGCTTTCCCTCCTGCTTAGAATGCACTTTTCTTCCCTTTTTATTTAAGAGCTAACTTCTTTGGCCATAAAACTAATCATCACTTTCTGCAGGAAGTCTTTCCTGACTTCCATGACTAATTCAAATTCCCTGATAATCAGTCAATGCATTGTGTGGGCCTTTATCTCACAGCATAGGTAACAGTTGTTATTTCACATGTGCTTGTAGATTGTTTGATCTGTATCTGTAAGCCCATTGGAGTGTAAGATTTATGAAGAAATGGACTATTTTTTTTCGGGGGGGATGGGGGGTTACATTTTTGCAATAGATGCCTGGCAATTGGCGATTAAGAATAAATAGTGGTTGAATAAATCAGTGGGCTCTAATTCCTGATTCTGAAATTATCCAGGGATTGACCATGATTCTAGATGTGGTCTGTGATGACAAGAGACTGCAAGTGACACAAAGAAAGAAGGGTATTGGGTCTCATAATCAGGATTCCAAGTCATCCCACCATTTCACCACCCAGCATTATCAAAGAGATTCAGTTCTCTTAGCATCTGATCTGATACCCAGTTATATTTCTTATTTAAAAGCCCTTCATGGGCAACCTTTTAAATGTATTCAGTACTTCAGTTCTTCATCTACATAAAGAACAATCACCTGCACAACTCTGCCTTTTGCTACAAGTTTTGAGTAAAACATAGTGCAGAATATAGCAAAATGATCAACCTCATTATGTCTACACTATTAGCTAGACCTAGAATAGTTTAAATTCCAGGTTTTGCTTTATATCCACTACTTTCTTCTCAAAGAACCACAAGATGTACATCATGATCACTGTTTTAACGTAGAACCAAAACCAAATGCTTTACGTAAACTGCACAAAGGCATTCAGATAATAAGAGGTAAATTCTCTTTCCTCTGAAGACTTATAGAACTGCTATTAGACAATCTCTGGAGTCCACAAAAAAAACTGTTGAAGAACCCTGTGCTTGCTTAGCAGATGCAATGGTAGAGGTGAAGTCATTCAACTGTTTTTGGTAGTCTGGTTAAGGTAAAGAAGATTACATTATTCACTGGAGAAATAGGTAATGGCAGAAGTAGAAAGCAAGGAGGATTTCTGAGATGAGATACTACATAGACTCTAATTCCCTCCATTTATTTCCCTGCAGTCACCTTCCTGGAGATCACAGAAGTTACCCATGGTAGCTTGGATCCCTTGCAGGTGTAGAGTGGGAAGGTGTGTGTGCTTCTGCTATCTCAGGGGAGAACTCCAAACACATTTTCCTTTTGAAATATCATTTAGCATTATTCAATGATTAATGTCTTATACTATTTAGATAGACCATTAGGAACTTGGAGTTTAAAAGATTTTGTTTATTTGTCCTGAAAACACAACCATAATTTAAAATATTTTATTTATTGGAAAATACACTTAATATTTTAAACAACTTAATTAATTTTTTTACTAGAAACACAGCCCGTTAGGAATGTAATCATGTGTAGAAGTCCTGAAATATTTAAAATCAGGGGCAGAATTCTTAGTTAAGGGGACAGCCCTTCCATTTGCTTAGAACAAATTTTCTTATTCTAATTAGAAAAACACCCAGAAATTGCTAGCTTATTTTGTGGATTCAAGAAATGGATCTGTATGCTGAACTTACAATTTATTTTCTTATTAATTTAATTTTTAAAAACCATTTGCAAGGTTGTAACTACATTCAGCATAATAAAAGAAATGTAATACTCATGCCAAAGACATGTTGCTATTAAGAATTGATGTTCTAAAATCAATTATATTCGTATATATACATTAGCTTGAGATACTTTAAGTGTCAATAGTTTATTATTGTGTTCAAAATAGAACTAAATTAAACCAATTTTAAAATAAGACTGAATGTATTTCTTGGTGATTATTTTCTCTCCCTGTTACCAGTGATATAGTCACACCTAAGGATTCTATTCATTTAGTCTTGTGAATGAAGTATCTAAAACTTTTCCCAAGAGCTTCAAAATATTTATGTATTACAGTCCATATGCATTTTCTTTTTTAAAAAAGAAAGATGTTGTGGACAATTTAAGTTTTCCTTGAATCTTTATGTATATGCTATACATTTTTACTTCTTTTATGTCACTTAATTTTTTTCCTAGATTATAATTTCTTGGTGATTGTACACATTGAGAAGAGACAGACAAAAGTCATGTCTACATAATTCTTTGTCTCTTCAGAATTTGGCAAAATGTCTTTCATAGTATCAACTCACGTCTTTATATTTAAAATCCTGAGTTATTCATCACTTCTGAAAAATTCTTACTGTCAGATTCCTATAACCTATTGCCATTTTCTCTTTTTTCCTGGTGTTTTGATCAACAATTTATATTCTTAGATCCTAATAATTCCATTAGTAACGATGATATCACTTTTTGGGGAACTTTTACTTGGAAAATTTTCATAGTAATTCAAATACCCTAACTTCTCCTAATCTTCAAAACCCTCTATTTTCTAAAATTTATTCATTGATCAAAATGCTAAAAGTAGAAAGCTTTGAATGTATCTTAAGGACATAAAGATAAAATTAACCAAACATACACTTAATTTTGTGCCTCTGATTTTTCCTGCAATACACTTAAACCACAGAGGGTTTAAAACCTTTTTACATAGGCCCCCTCAATGATTTTTAAAGTCCTTTTTGAAAACTAAGAGCCAAGACAAACCAATTGCTCTATTTCTGGTCAGCTGAGCAGCGATAACCAGAGGATGGTCATTAATCATCAACAAATTACAAGGCAATCACTACACCAAGTCAAAGGTAAAATCAATTACAGTGACAATTAAAGTACTCAAACTTCAAGCTCAAAGCCCCTGTGGTTAACAGACAGCGTAATATGACTTTATAGGGAATTCAAGCATAGAATTTTCTATAATGGTGAAATACAAAACTAGATTTAATGAAAGGGTATAGAGCAATACTTTATATTGTAAGTTGAGAAAAGAGCCTCCTATGGCAATAAAATTGACAGTGATTTGACCCACTGTTTTGTCAATCAATTATTTATACTGTGAAAAATAACGGTGAGTACATATTGATTATAGTGCTTTTGGTGGAATCACATCTTTGTGAAGAAAATTCCATGTGCCCTGCCTTGATGTTGGCATCTAGCACCAAGATTCAACAAAATAAGTTTGCAAAGAATTATGAGACTAAAAGGACAATCTTATCACTTTATGCTGCCAACTGTATTTTTGAACTCTTTGGTGACCTTCAGATGAAATCACCCAAGTGAGTAAGTCCAGAGAAATGCAGAGCTTTACAGATCTGCACTTTTCCCAGATGAGTTATACTGTTATTCACATTTCTGCTACAGTCAACCCACAGGAATATGTCTTCTAAGATTCTGAAATAAGGAAAAGCTTCCCCCAGTGAGGTCAAGAGAGAAGATAGGCAGTTGCTTCTGCTGTCTCTAGGATCAGGTTAGGAACATTCAGATTCAGTTTATTATAGCTGAAAAATGCTGTCACATTTCTTCCACTTAATCTGGCCTGTGTAAGCATTTTCCAAAAAGAAATAAAGTTAATATTCAGAGATATTATCACACTAGACACAGATCTGGTAAGAAAATCAACATAGATGTGTTTTAATTCCAGTTATTACTAATTGAATGACTGAGCCTGAATTAACTATTTAACCTATCTTCTTGTAAATTTTTTAAATCTCTGAAATGGAAAAAAAGAGATCGTTTCTAAGTATTATGTAGGGAAATTGAATAAATAACTGATTATAGAAATGATCTTAAGATAGAAATTAGATATTAATGGATTAATCAAATGTAGAGTACATGTAAACTTGCTTAAATATATGTGATATAACACTAAATTTCCAAATTATCAACAGCCACTTACATGGCTCCAAAAATCTTTTTCAGTTTATTTGAGTTATTTTTGTTATTTGTTTTAATGTATGTTTGTACCATGGAAAGATGTTTTATCAATAAAATTCCCTCTAAAGACAAACCTATTCTTAGATTTGGTTAACTGATATCTTGCCAAGAACCCTGATATTTTCAGTTCATCACTGAATCACCGACTCAACGATCTATCTAGTGCATACCCGCAAATCTTCACACTCCCTCAGATCAAAAAATCTTCACACTCCCTCAGCTCAAAAGACCTAATACCTATATAAAACTTGTTTTATCAATCTGTAAATAGATTGGGCATGAAATTACCTCTCGAGAGAGCCCTTCAAATAGACAGTTTTAAAAAAGGGGAGTACATAAGCAAACCTTTCAATCACTTAACAAGTATTGACTGGCTACTACAGGGCAGGCACTATTTTAGGCACAGGGGCTAAATCAGCAAACAAAACACAGAAAGTTCCCTGCTCTCATGAGGCTTACATTCTAGCAGTGAAAGGCAGGCAATAAATAATAAACACAATAAATAAGAAAATTACACTGTGTATTAAAAAGTGGTAGGTGCTTTGGAATAAGGAAAAAAATGGAGTAAAGTAAAGAGGATTGGGAATGGAAGGGAGGGGAGTAGGAAAAAGGCATGATCCAGTGTATTTGATCAGTCATAAGGGGCAGAGGTAGGAGGACATGGTCAAAGTAGAGAGACTCAGATAACACAAGACTTCATAAACTTTGGCTTTTACTCTCTATCCAGTGGGAAGTCATTTCAAAGTTTTGAGCAGAAAAGTGGCATAATCTGACTTATATTTCTAGTGATTCCTCTTTCTGTTGCATTGAGAATCAATAGAGGGAAAGCAAAGGCAATGCAGGGAGAAGAGATATGAAAATAGGTAAGAGATCATTGCTATAGTCCAGGAGACAGGTGCTGGTGGCTTAAACCAGGGGAGTAGCAGTAGAGGTGGCAAAAGGTATTTGGATTTTGAGGCATATATTAATAGGAATTCCTAAAAGATTGGATATAAGATCTGAGGAAAAAAATAATAAGGATGTCTCCTGGATTTGGCCTGATCAACTGGACCACCATTAACTCAGATAGATAAGGATGTATGTAGGCCAATTCTGGAGCATAGATCAGGAACTGAGTTCTAGGGGTTAAATTTAACATCCAAGGGGAGATGTTAAGTTGGACTATGTATACAAGTCAGGAGTTCTGAAGAGAGATGGAAACGTGTGAGTTATCAGCATATAGAGGTATTTAAAACCATAGCCTGAGTAAAATCACGAAGGAAGTGAGGATAGATAGAAAAGAAAAATAATATTATCTTCCATTATGATTTATAAGTATCTTAATCCTTTCAACAGAGATTTATTTATTTTCTTAGTCCATTTAATGTTGCTATTGATAGATATTTAAAGCAGGATAGTGTTTTCATTTTTTTCATAAAATAAAATCAAAGTTCGGTGTTTGAGGCTCTACATGTGATTATTTCTCATTTTCCTTTGAGCTAAAAATCTTCAGTTACTCTTGTTCTATAATATATCACCTCCTAACTGAAAACTCTAGCTCTCATATACACTTTAAATCAACACCAATGAGCCAATGTATTATTACCACTCTGAGAGTAAGAACACAAAATGTCCATTTCCAAAATTTGGATCCCTATTTTACAGATGCTATTATTACCCAATGGAAGTATTTCTAGCAGTTTAGCTTCTCTGCCTTTAAAGAAAATTTCTGTAACAGGCATTTGAAACATAATAAAATTGAACTTTAAGGAATATCTTTTGTTATTTTCCAGTGATGAATAAAAAATAATGGGGAGATTTAAATAACTTAATATTAAAAAAAGAACCTTTAAACATAAAAATTGAAAGTGAAATGTAGAGTAAATGTTAACACCTCACTTTTTTCCCTCAACAATCACGTTCTCTCATATTCATTATTAATGTCAGAGAATTCACAGAATGAAGATCTTTATTCTAAACCTCCAGAGCTTGCTTCAGAAAGTAATTATGTAGGTATTTGTCAGAAACTCAATAGGCTTAGGAATTTAAAGTAGTATGTAGAGTATAGTTACAAAGGTATCTACCACAACTCCACTCTCCTCCCCTCTCTTCTCTCCCACAGTCAGGCATCACTCCAAACCGATTCTGGACACATTTTCCTTTAAGAATCAGAGATGGGCGATCATTAAAAAGTCAGGAAACAACAGGTGCTGGAGAGGATGTGGAGAAATAGGAACACTTTTACACTATTGGTGGGACTGTAAACTAGTTCAACCATTGTGGAAAACAGTGTGGCAATTCCTCAAGGATCTAGAACTAGAAATACCATTTGACCCAGCCATTCCATTACTGGGTATATACCTAAAGGATCATAAATCATGCTGCTATAAAGACACATGCACACGTATGTTTATTGCAGCACTATTCACAATAGCAAAGACTTGGAACCAACCCAAATGTCCATCAATGATAGACTGGATTAAGAAAATGTGGCACATATACACCATGGAATACTATGCAGCCATAAAAAAGGAGTAGTTCATGTCCTTTGTAGGGACATGGATGAAGCTGGAAACCATCATTCTCAGCAAACTATCGCAAGGACAAAAAACCAAACACCGCATGTTCTCACTAATATTTGGGAAATGAACAATGAGAATACTCGGACACAGGAAGGGGAGCATCACACACCGGGGCCTGTTGTGGGGTTGGGGGAGTGGGGAGGGATAGCATTAGGAGATATACCTAATGTAAATGATGAGTTAATGGGTGCAGCACACCCACATGGCACATGTATACATATGTAACAAACCTGTATGTTGTGCACATGTATCCTAGAATTTAAAGTATAATAATTTAAAAAAAGAATCAGAGATTCAATGAAACAAGTATGCAAGTATGTAGATGGTAGGCATGTAAGCTGATTCAAGCTTTGTGGAGAAGACATTAGCAGCAAGGTCCTAGAGCTAATTTCCTTTGATGCCTCCATGTGAAACTAAGTGTTCCTTATTTTCCCTCAGCCAGCTCCTACCCTACTGTCCTGAGCTGATTTCTACTGTGCCAGAAAATCAGAAGATGCATGGGTAATTGTGTATGTCAGTCAGGGTCCCTGCAGAAAACAGGTGGCTCATTCAAACTGAATAATTTGATTTGATAAAGAAACTATGTGGAAAGACATGGACAAGATTTAAGGAGACCCACAATGCCAGTCAAGTAATGGGTTGGTAATCATGGGGAGACACCTTGAAGAAGAGGAAGGTAGAAAGCAGTTACCAACACCCAGAAAAGGCAGCATTATGAGAAGGATTCAACATGGGTTGTGCCTTTTGTGGAGCAATTAATCCTCCACCCTTATTGTCTTCGCACCCTTTTGTCTCTTGCCAGTGTGTCTCTTTGGCTAAATCAACCCAAAACCAGGAAGAAGGCAGCTCACTGATGCTAAGCAAATGGGTTATCTACTTTGACAAGACTGGTTAGGCAATTTTTGTGGTTCGGTGCAGAATGAAAATGCAGGGCTCCTTTATTTAAAAAAATTGTTAGGAATTTCAAGATGATAATTGCAAAGCAATAAATCAAGTGTAGGATCCTACTGAGTGTGGAACCCTGTGCAACTGTATAGGTCACATGCTCATGAAGCCAGCCTGCTCCCAGGACACATAGAAGAATGAATAGGGATACGGAAGGATATGAAGGACATAAAGGTAAACAGCACCAGTGTGTTACCTTGGACAAGTTACTTAGGTATTCTGTATCACAGTTTACAGGTCTGTTAACTGGAGATGACAAGAGTATTTTATATTGTTGCTCTGAGGATTAATTGAGATGATACATGCGATTTTCTCAAGTCAGTGGCTGGTAAAGAAAAAGTAAATGTCAACTACTACTATTAATGTTAACACTTAATATCAATATGCAGAGAAATATATTCATATGTAATTGCATTTTTATAAATTATGCAATTTTTATCATTTTGAAAAATTCTAGATTTGCTTACTATTTTTCAGGGAAATTTTTATATTTATACAATTTTGAAGAATCCTTGAATGTATGGTGAAAATGAAAATGTTTTCCTGATATTACTGCCATCTTCTTAAAACTGAGGATATTAACTTTTCATATAAGAATCAGAATAGTTATTTTATGGTACTTCGTGACCAAAATGTGAATAAATTGCCCCTCCCACTCCTCTTATCAAGATTTGTGTGTGTGTATGTGTGTGAGATCTATAAAAACTTCTCTTTTCTAATGACACTTTTTCTTATCCACCCGGTCCCACTGATCTCCTCCTTTGGCTGTTCTTGAGGTCTTATTTTTGTATCATGCATTTTCCATCATGCATGTTCCTGGGTGCCATGGAGGGGAGTGGAAAGAGCAGGACTTTAAAGCCAGACAGGCCATAGTTAGGATTCCAATTTTGCTAATTACCAGTTGTTCAAATATAGACTGAGTTTCATGTTCTTCATCTGTAACACAGGAAATCTTGAGAATCAAATTCTTTAATTATATTGAACACAAAGCCTGGCATACATGAGGTACTCAATAGTTCTTTTCTTCATTCCTCCTTCCCTTATGTTACTCTTAGTTTCTAACTGTATTTTAAACTCCTAGAGGGAGCAGTAATTTGTCTTGCCTAATGTCTTTATTCCATTCAACAGCTTCTCAAACCATGTTTTTTACAAAAGTAACATTTTAAAAATGTAAATAGAATCACTTTCTTCTTTAATAAACATGCTGAATAGAATCAGAAATGATAATATAATATCAAAGTGGTAATCAGGAACTAAGGGCAGAGTTTTATTTCCACCATGAACTAATTGTGTGGCATATGACAAGTCTAGCAATATTCTTGTGAATTGCATACAAGTCAATTTATGAACCGACTCTTGCCTAGAAATTAGGAGGTCCTATTTAGCTATTTTCCCCAATAAAAATATAAAGTGATCAATAAGAAATCATAATAGTTTTTATTTTCTAATACAGTTGTCACACAAACGAATACACTGGTCATTGCAAACATCGGCTTAACAGTTAAATCACTGAAAAATCATAATTATTCCGAGTCATTAAGAAATAAGTCTTCATAGGTAAATTCTCCAAAGACAAAACAGTTTGGTCTTTTCAGCAAGAGTTAAAATACTTTTTATTATATTTTCTAAAAATGCATTTATTACTGTACATTACTTAATCTTTTCTAGATGATTCAGGATGTAATGCTAAACATCAATGAAGGTACTGTGCTGTAAGCACCTGTATATACAGGGAACACTAAGATTAGTAATGTTTTGCCATATATTGAAGGGTCAAACAATTTGCTTTTGTTCTTTGTGGTGTGTGTGTTCCTTTTGGAGGTGTATCTCCTATCTTGCTGCCATATTAGCTCCTTACTTTACTGTGTGTCTGCTTGTAACAATGACACTTCACTATTCAACTGTGATACTTTTAATCTCCTGGGATTTAAAATATGAGATGATGAATCTTATTGGACTGCTGTGCAATATAAAACTAAAATTAAAGGGAGTACTTATAAGACTTTCCCAGTAGTAAACTATCCAGGCTTTAGTATTATTTATCATCAATTTTAGCTGTTTTAAAATTGCTTCCTTCCTGTTTTCAGGCCAAATGCTGAATATTTGAGTTGTTAATATGTTATATTATAACAAGATTAAATTACATTTAATACTTCAGTCATATATACCAAAGATCCTATTTTAGTTTAAAAATTCAAATAAAGCAAAGGAATGTCTCAAACTAAAATTTCTGAAAAGTTTAAATTTTGCTTGGTCATTAATTTAGTACAGACATACTGCTTCTCACTTCAACTTAGGTCTCTGAAAAATAAATAACATGGTTTTCAAAAGACAATGCAGAAAAAAGTTGATGATTACAAAGCAAAAATATATACCCATGTACTGAATTTACACATCACTTTACTTTTACTATATTCTATGCAGTAACTAAGATTACTCCAGTAATTCTAGTTGAAATGGGGACATTTTCTCATTATTGGAAGCTCCATAAAAGAAAAAACAATACGCTCTCATAAAATATCTGATTTTTTAAATGGTGGATTACAAGAATTTTACATTATAAGGATTCCTTATTTTTTCTTTTTCGTGGCAGTCTTCAGTAACCCTAACATATTATACCTGATTCTTTTCACTGTTGTGATTCAAGGTCACTGTATAAAAAAAATTTGCAATGCTGGCATACAAAAAGTTGAAGGTGGTTGCTGTCACCTCGAATAATTTTGCACATTTCTCTTTCTTTTTTTAAAAATGTGGAGTAGCAGTGACTTTATTTTGTACTAGTCTACTAAAGATTAATATTACACTTTGAAATTCTTGAGAAAACCTATTTTCTAAAATGATTTTGCCTTGTTACAGAAAAGAAAAAATAAAAATCTTCACATTACACGGTAAGTGCAGCTGGATAGACCTAGGAAAGGAGCACTCGACCTTGGCAGCAGAACCTCAGTTCTTCCAAGGAGAGGTCGAAAAGAGAGATTGTTAGTTCAACTTCATGTCGAAGAAATATGTGTTCCCTTGAGTTAAGCAGGAGGCCTTCCTTTAGAGGCCACTTTTGTTGCTGGGCACTTCAAAATTCTTCTCAAACCTCTCTTAACAATTTAAACAGCCATTTTTATTTTATTTTCCATACCTCACTTATGATTGCATTTTTCCTAACAGAAAATAAACTCAACTGTTTCATGCTCCACCCAAAATCTTTGTGCGCCCTGGTCCTTCTTCAGAGCTCAGCTTACATACATCATCATTCAGTGTCAACTCTACTGCCATGCTTTACTAGGAATACATATTTTCACCGTAGGTGAAATGCAGCACATTCTGAGCCATTTTTACTTCCAGAGTCACTATGCTGATGCAGGTCCTAATCACTTTGTTTCTGCGTGAAACCTTTCCACTCGCCCTTCCTGTCTCAAATCTAAATTAGCCCTGACTACCAGGCAAATGGCAACAAAAATTATCTTCCTTAAACATTAGTTTAATGTATCTGTTCAAAACTGTGTACCCAATTCAGAGAAGTTAAACAAACAATTGTATGTTCTAGGCATTATGTTAAGCATATAAACAGATTATAATACAGCTCTTAAGTGTATTAACTAAGAGCCCTTTGCAGGAAGTACTAATGGGAGCGTAGTGGTAAGGACCGAACACAACCTGGAGAAAAGGGTAGGTGTCAGTGAGGGATTTCTGGACTTGGCAAACACTTGAGTTTTAACAGGAGTAGAAGTTTGAGCTAAAACCATCAAGACTGGATCATGTCTGCTTTTCTAGCTGCCTTCCCCTAACCTCTTTTAGGTGCACACTATGCTCAGATAATGAAAGCTGTTTGCAGTTCTCTGTACACATCATGCTGTTTCATACCTGCAATTCGTTATACAGAGGCTCCTCCCTTGACTTTTAACATTCTTCCCTGCCCACTCTCATTTATTCTTTTTCAAGCCTACTTTTCCTTTATTTTAGTCTGTTTTCTGGGCTATAACTGAATACTTGAGACTGGGAAATTTATAAAGAAAAGAGGTTTACTTAACTAATGGTTCTGGAGGCTGGGAAGTTCATGATTGGATGGCCACACCTGGTCAGCTTCTAGTGAGGGCCTCGTGCTGTGCCAAAACATGGTGGAAGGCATCACAGGGCAAAGGGCCACGTAAGAGAGAGCTAAACTGGCTTTTATAACAAATTCACTCTCATGCTAACCCATCAATCCATTAATCTATGAATAGATTAATCCACTCATGAGGGCAGAGTACTCCTGACCCAATCACCTCTTAAAGGCTCTACCTCTTAATACTGTTATGTTAGGTGTCAAGTTTCAACATGAGTTTTAAAGGGACTATTCAAACTGGAGCATCTTTCAAGGTTCCACTGAGATGTAACTTCCAAAATTATATACATATCTCAAGTTAGGGTACAAGTGATTGCTCTATGTTCTCCAATAACACCCTGTGATAAGTTCCTTTACAGCATGTATTACAATGCATTGTACCCTTCTTTAATATAAATTGAAGATGTGATCCATATGATGTTCCATTTCAAACCAGAGCACTGCTTATGTTCAATAAATGTTGCTTACAAGCAATAGTCAATCCTACTGAAGCATCAAAAGAATAAAATAGTTAAGAATAAACTTGAATCAACTGAATAATTTGTCCTAGCAGATCAAAGTTAATTGTGGCAAGTCAAATTTCTCAATTGTGATCAAACTCTGTGGGTCAAATTCAAATTTTGTTTTATTTACTAGTTTTATTTTTAAGAAAATTTTAATTTCACCTCTCCCAGTGGAGAAGCATTTATTTCAAGATACACTGCCACCTATTATTGTCAAGCTACTAAGTTACTAAAGCAGTGTAATTTGTTATCTGTGTCTCCTGGACATTCCTCATGTCACCAACTCTTATGGTATGATGTCAATGCAAAGATGGCTATTCGTCAAAATGCATTTACCACAACTGCCAGTCTTTATGGGTCTTGCTTCAAAGGTATCTTTCTTGCAAATTCTAACATTTCCCTAAAAATCTGGCTTTATTTTTTATTCTTAGGGTCTATGAAAGTCACAGAGAAAGCAACTACTGCTATTATGAAATTTCAGCCAATACTATGGTTGATATCTACAGTTTCTCTCACAAAGTATGCAAGTATTACTTTGAACTGCATCTGATACAGCTTGGTATCCCAGGTCATTATTTACAAATCGATGAGTCCTGGTTTAGCCACAAAATCCAGTATAAGCATGGCCGTGCTCCAGAGAGAGAAACGTGAGTTGTTGGTTTTGTTGATACTATCCATCAGTCAGCCATTGGTTACTTGGAAATTGTTGGTGACCATTATGCCCACAATTTCCAGCCTATGTTGCAAGGTGTTGGTCACCCTGGTTCTTGCATTCACTCTTATTCATAGGCTGCATATACCATTCAGCTTCTCCTCAGTTTCTAACATGCTCAGGTTAACCACAGCTATGCCAACTTCCATTTCATGTCATCTCTTGGCATGCTTACCCAAAAACATCTTATCCATTGGGTCCTATTTGAACAAATGTAAAGCAAAGTGCAAGACTGCGAGAAAAGTTTGTGGTGATATGTTGGACACATATTTGGTTGAACTTATGTGGTATAATTTGGAAATAACGCTTTCAATTCCCTTCTACTTCATAAATCAGAACAATTTCTTGTTAACTAATATGATGTTTCCTTTTATTACATATATCAGAAACATTTCTTATTAACTAACATTTTCACTTTTGTTTTGGTATGTTTTGGTACAAATATCCATGGACAAATTAATTGAATACAGCTGAGAATCAAATTGCTCAAATTATCCATAAATTTAGCCAACGATGCAAAATACTTGTACACTGAAAACTACAAAATATTGCTGAAAGAAATTAAAGATGAAAATAAATAAAAAGACATCTCATATTTATTAGTTACAAGGCTTAATGTTGCTAAGATGTCAGTACTGCCCAAAGTGATCTACACATTCAATGCAAATTCTATCAAAACCTCAACCAACATTTTTTGGCAGAAATAGAAAAATCTGTACTAAAATGTATATGGAATCTCAAAGCATCCAGAATAATCAATACAATCTTGAAAAAGAAGAACAAAGCTAGAGAACTCATAACTTCTGATTTCAAAACTCATTGTGAAGCTACATAAAATAGAATGATACTGGCATAGAAAATGACATACAGACCAAAGGAATAGAATCAAGCGCCCAGAAATAAACTCTCATATAGATGGTCAGATTATTACTATTATTTTTTGGAGAGAGAGTCTCACTCTGTCTTCCAAGCTGGAGTGCAGTTGCCCAATCTCAGCTCACTGCAACCTTTGTCTCCTAAGTTCAGGCGATTCTCCTGCCTCAGCCTCCCAAGTAGATGGAATTACAGGTTCCTGCCACCACACCCAGCTTATTTTTCTATTTTCAGTAGAGATGGGGTTTCACCATGTTGGCCAGGCTGGCCTTGAACTCCTGACCTCAAGTGAGTCTGCCTGCCTCGGCCTCCCTAAGTGCTGGGATTACAGGAATGAGCCACCCTACCCAGTCATCACATGATTTTTAACAAAGGTGCCAGGACCATATAATGGAGAAAGCACCATCTTTTCTTTTTTCTTTTTTTTTCTCTTTTTTTTTGAGATGGAGTCTCGCTCTGTCGCCCAGGCTGGAGTGAGTGGCGTGATCTCGGCTCACTGCAAGCTCCACCTCCCAGGTTCCGGCCATTCTCCTGCCTCAACCTCCCCAGTAGCTGGGACTACAGGCGCCTGCCACCTCGCCCAGCTAATTTTTTGTATTTTTAGTAGAGACGGGGTTTCACCATGGTCTCGATCTCCTGACCTTGTGATCCGCCCGCCTCGGCCTCCCAAAGTGCTGGGATTACAGGCGTGAGCCACCGCGCCCAGCCCCATCTTTTCAATAAATGGTACTGGAAATATTGGATATCCACATATAAAAGAATGGAATCAGACCCACCCTGACCACCTAACACATGCAAAAATGAACTCAAGTTGGATAAAAGACATAAATGTAAGAGCTAAAACTATAAAATTCTTAGAAGAAAACAGAGGAAAACTTTGTGATCCTGGATTTGGCAATGGTTTCTTGAATATGACACCAAAAGCACAGGCAACAAAAGAAAAAAAATTGATAAGCTGGACTACATCAAAATTAAAAGTGTTTGTGCATCAAAGGACACAATTTTTAAAAAGTAGTTAACCCTACTGAACAAACATTTTTGGCTTGGTTTTCAAACTTTTTGGTCTTAAGACCCCTTTGCTCTCCTAAAAATTAAGGAGGACTGCAAAGAGCTTTTGTTTATATGGATTGTAACTATTGCAGCTTACTATATTAGAAATTAAAATATTTAATTTAAATATTTTATTGCATAATTTGTTCATGGATGTTTGTACTAAAACATACTAAAAACAAAAGTGAAAACATAACGTTAGTTAATAGAAAATTGTTCTGATTAATATTAGTTGTTGTAATTAATATTAATATTAATATTTAAGTTAAATATTTTTAAAATAAATATTTAAAATAATTAGTTAAAATTTAAAATATTTATTACTTCACTTAAAATTATAACAAATTCATTACATGTTTAAATAAGCAACATATTTTATGAAATTTAACATCATTTTACAATATACAAGTAATTTTAGTGAAAAAAGTGGCACTGTTTTACATTTTTGAAATGTCTGTAATATCTAGCTAAATATAAGACAGTGGCTTTCTCATATCTCCTTCTACATTTGATTTGTTAGAATACATTATTTTGATTGTGGTATGTAAAGAAAATTCAGTCTCACACAGTTACACAGTTGGAAAGGAGACAATAATAAATTGAATGTACATTTTAAAATAACTTAAGAGTGTAATTGGAATGTTTGCAATTCAATGGATAAGTGCTTGAGGGTATGGATACCCCAGTCTTCATGATGTGCTTATTTCACATTACATACCTATATCAAAACATCTCACATACCCCATAAATATATACACCTACTGCGTACCCCAAAAAATTGAAAAAAAAGGAAAAGGAGAATTTAAAACTCTTTTGAGATAAATGTGGATGTTGTTCTTTGATACTACACTCAAATTCAACAAGTAGTACTATTTTAAATGTTATTGCAATTTGGAATCTGAAATATCAGTGAACTTTTTATGCTGTTATATTAAGTCAATTGCTCTATTTTTAAATTTAGAATATATCTTTTATGCATGAATTGTAATATCATGACTTTTTCATTTAGAAAATATTAGTTCACCAAGTTATCAATGAGATCTTTGATATGTTGACATATTTCATTATTCAATCTTAAAAAACATTCATTAATATAATATTTCTCTCATTAAAAAGTCTAAGTATTTGGGAGGTTGATACAAATTTTAAAAACTCAAATTTTCACTTAAAATCTCATTTTATTTTTGGTAACAATACTGTCCGCAGTATTTTCTAAATTGGCAGGTGTGCCTTGTTCAAATTTTGAAATATGTCTGCCAAATACCCATGTATGAAAAACCCTAGTTTGTCTGACATCCTTTTATGTAAAATAAAGTGTATTTTATAAAACAGTGGTTGATTCCACTTGCAACTCAATCACACAGTTATTCTCCTTTAGACAACCACCATAATTTGATACTTCAGTATGCAGCAAAAGTGTTTATACCAGCTTCCCATTTTTTCATACAGAATATTAAAAATATGTGTACTCTGAGGTCAAGATTTTAAAATTTAATATTTTTTACTGCTTTGCTAAAAACATTCTTAAGTAAAACAGATTTTTTTATATGAATACTTTTTATTCAGTGTCCTGAAGAATGCAGTAATTATGTTTACTGTTTGGTGCCACTGCCTTGATTTGTGCTAAGGTTCCAGTAGTTTTCACCTTTGCATCATCAGTGTAAATGTCAACAGAGTGAAAAGGAAAAATAAATCTTAATTTTTTTTTTTTTTTTTTTTGAGATGGAGTTTTGCTCTTGTTGCCCAGGCTGGAGTGTAATGGTGCAATCTCAGCTCACTGCAACTTCTGCCTCCCAGGTTCAAGTGATTCTCCTGCCTCAGCCTCCCAAGTAGCTGAGATTACAGGAATGCACCACCACACCCAGCTAATTTTGTATTTTTAGTAGAGATGGGGTTTCTCCATGTTGGTCAGACTGGTCTCGAACTCCTGACCTCAGGTGATCCTCCTGCCTTGGTCTCCCAAGGTGCTGGGATTACAGGCATGAGCCACCACTCCCGACCAAATCTTAACATTAAAAAAAAAGAACTTTTAACCTTACAAACCCTCTGAAAGGGTCTCAGGAACTGCAGAGACATGCTGACCACACTTTTAAAAACTGCTGGTTTAAAGAATCCAGGAATTTTGGAACTTCTTAATATGAAACTGACTTCAGAACTCAAAACCACTGACCTTTTCAGTAAAAGATAAACAGAGATTAAATGGTCTATCTCCCTTGTTTTGTATGAGAAGAAATGGAAAGCTGAGGAAAAGGTGCAATGACTTTCCCATCACCAACTGGTATTGGAACCTAGACTGCATGACTTTTCACTAACATCTTTACTCTTGTAGCTCAATAAGCATGACTCTATCATTACAGATAAAATTATTTAAGAAACTATTCCTTTCTCAAGCCACTAGGTGACAGGTTTCCAAAAATCTACCAGATTCGCTTTTATATTTCCACTTACTAATAAGGCCAGATATGACTTGGAAGTATAATCTTTAAATCATTCTCTATCATCTGGACATAAGGATAAATGCCACGAAAATACTTAAATGGATGATAATTGCCAAGGAGAGTGATGAGCAGACATCTCAAAAATGGTCAGGGAAGGCACTTTTGAGAAGATGGCATTTTATTTGAACCTAAATGACAAAACAGAGTCAGACACAGTCAGATCATGACAAGAATGTCTGATGAAGAGGAAAGAAAAAGTCTAAAGGACTTGAGGCGGAGTCAAGTTTAGTTGAAAAACCAGAGTGAGCAATTTCGTTGGACAGAGATAATAATGAGGGGAGTGGAGCAAGAGAGGGTGACATTAAAGAGTAGTAATTAGAGCCCACCTCTTGAACCATGGGAGTTTAAATTCTAAGTACAGAAAGCTATTACTGTATTTTAATTAATTTATGAAATCTATAGGTTCTAACAGGCAAAGAGACATATCTAAATATGATGTATATTATTCCCGAGAGTAAAAACTTTAATCTAGAAAGCATGTGGGCTAAGGATTGGAATGCGTTAGGAAATATGATCACCCTCTTTAATGTCTAGAGTGAGACGTATAATGTCCCCCTATTGATGTTGGTGCCCCAAGCTCTGAAATCTGTGAATATGTTATGTTAAATGGCAAAAGAGACAGATGTAATTAAGTTTAATGACTTTTAAATAAATTATTCTGGACTATGTGGGGGGCTCCAAAGTAATCACGTAAGTCATTGAAAGCTGAGTTCTTGGCTGGTAGCAGAAGAGACAACATAGAAGAGGAGCCAGATTTAAAGTGTGAGATGACTCCATATGTGATTGCTGATTTGGAGATGGAAGGGCCAACATGATAAAGGATGTAGAAGGCCTTAAAGAACTGTGAGGGAATCTCCCAACTGACAGTAAAAAGGAAGGAAGGAAGGAAGGAAGGAAGGAAGGAAGGAAGGAAGGAAGGAAGGAAGGAAGGAAGGAAGGAAGGAAGAAGGAGAGAGGAGAGAGAGAGAGAGAGAGAAAGAGAGAAAGAGAAAGAGAAAGAGAGAAAGAGAGAAAGAGAGGAAAGAGAGAAAGAGAGAAAGAGAGAGAAAGAGAGAAAGAGAGAAAGAGAGAAAGAGAAAGAAAGAAAGAAAGAAAGAAAGAAAGAAAGAAAGAAAGAAAGAAAGAAAAGAAAGAAAGAAAAGAAAGGGCTACAGCCCTACCACCAAGAGAAACTGACCTCTGCCAACAGCCTGAATAACCTGAGGGTCTGATTCTCCCTACTGACCTTGGAAAGACCTTAAGCGGAAAACTCAATTAAAGTCATTAATGCTTCTGTCCTGCAGAATAGTAAGATAATGAATGTTTGTGGTTTTAAGCTACTATGTTTCTGGCAATTTATATGGGGTAACAGAAAACTAATGAATATAGTTTGATAAGTAGAGGGGAGTGTAAAAAAATACCTTGGTGCTTTCATTATAAAAGTAAAGAGAGCAAAATAGGCAATTTTATTTAATTCATCTTCCTGAATCCCAGATCATTAAGAAATGAAAAAGAGATAAAACCTCTATTTCCATAAGACCAAGTTGAAATCACAAACTAAAAGAATATACAATAGTAAAATTTGCACCAAATCTAGAGATCATCATGAAGGTTGCTAAAAATCTTAAAGAAGCTACAGGTTTCTCTAAAAGTTTGTTAGGTATAGTAGAAGGCCCTATTAGTAATTTTTTTTAAAGAATCTCAGAATGTTAAGATTAAAAACCGGCTAAGAGATCATCAGAGAACAAGTCTATGTGGATTCTGTTTTATTCCACAGGGTGACAATCTAAGCCCATGCCAAGTTTAAAGGATTCATCATTGCACCTGTGCTCAAGTCCTACAATAGCAACATTAACACCATGATAATAAGAAAAATAAAGCAAACAAAATAAAGATGAAAATTTCACAACAAAAGTAGAACTCAAAAGAAAGCTTGAGAAAAATATTTAGAATGTTTGAAATAGAACAAATGGGACACAAGGATTTTAAAACAGATGAAGAAACAATCAAAAGAAATACAAAGTTACCTAGCAGAACTCATGAACGAAATAGATGGTGACAACAAATCCACAGAGAAATGAAAGGCATGCAGATTTAATATAGAATTATATTAAATAATCTATATTGGAATACAGATTCAATGCTACTAAAAATAGAGTAAGTCATAAGACTAGAGAAAATTACACAAAGTTAAATAGTAAAGAACAATGATAGACAGTAGAGAGAATACGATAAATATGGGCAACAGAAAAAGACACATAATTGATATGTCTAAAGAAGAAATCTCAGAAGAAGGGTTGAAGCAAGATAGCAGAATAGGACTTTCCAACAATCATCCCCTTTCAGAACTATCAACTTGAACAACTATCTATGTACAAGAATACTTTTACAAGAGGAAAGGAAATCAGGTGAAAAATCACAGTACCCAGCTGTAGCACAATAAGAAGAAAATATGTATTAAAGTGTGTAGGAAGGACCATTTTTCATATCCATATCACTGTACCTCCAACTCCAGATAGCACAGTGAGGAGGAAGATACCATCCATTTGAGGGAAAGAGTGAGCATAAGATTTGAACCCTAAAACTAGGCCTACCATAGTAAAACCCAGCACCAGGGAGGCCCCCAGAACTCCAGACTTCAGACCAGTACCCATGGACTGAAAGTTCTGACTTGCCCTGGTGCCATGTGGAACCCAGCAGCTCCAGGCTTTAGACTTCAGACTCAGTCTTCAATTTGCACTCAGTAGCCTCAGACTTACAGACTGCCTCAATGCTATGTCAACCACAGACAGCCCAGTCTTCTGGTATACCCCAGTACCATACAAGCCCCAGTGGCCCTGGGCTTTGGAACCACATCACAAGGCTTGCCTGTTGACTGTTGAGGGGCTTTCTCAGACAAAGCCAGTCTTCAAATACTGTAATAAGTATCTACTTCTTCAAATATGCAAACTTTGATGCAAAGCCACAAAAATGAAGAACAATCAGAGGAATATAGCATCACCAAAAAGACAAAATTGCCAATGACTCTAAAGAAACGGAGCTGGCCGGGCGTGGTGGTTCACGCCTGTAATCCCGGCACTTTGGGAGGCCAAGGCGGGCAGATCACGAGGTCAGGAGATCGAGACCATCCTGGCTAACACGGTGAAACCCCGTCTCTACTAAAATACAAAAAAAAAAAAAAAAAAATTAGCCGGGCATGGTGGCAAGCACCTGTCATCCCAGCTACTCGGGAGGCTGAGGCAGGAGAATGGCGTGAACCCGGGAGGCGGAGCTTGCAGTGAGTGGAGATAGCGCCACTGCACTCCAGCCTGGGCTACAGAGTGAGACTCCGTCTCAAAAAAAAAAAAAAAAAAAAAAAGAAACGGAGCTATATAAACTGCCTGACAATTCAAAAAAACAGTTTAAGGAAACTCAATGAACTTCAAAAATATAGAAAAACAATTCAACAAAATGAGGAAACAATAACCCAGAATGAGAAATGTAACAGTAGATTGAAATAATTAAAACAGACAATCAAATGGACATTTTGGAGATGGAACTATACAATAAAAGAAAGAACTGATAGATGAGATGGAAAGCATCAATAGCAGCCTTCATTAAGTAGAAGAATCTGTGAACTCAAAATAAGTTTATTTGAAAATATACACTCTGAGGGAAAAAAGAAAAAAGAATTAAAAGTCTGTAGGATTTACAGAACAGTATTCAAAGAGTAACTTTTTGAGCCATAGGAGTCAAAGGAGAAGAGAAAGATGAAATAATAGAAAGATTTTTAGAGAAATAATAGTAAAAACTTCCTAAAGTTTATAGAAAGATTTCAATATCCAGGTACAGAAAGGTCAAAGGTCTTTAATCAGATTCAGTCCAAACAAGACTACCTCCCCATGTTATAATCAAAGGGTCAAAAATCAAAACAAAGAGAGGATCCTGAAAGTAGCAAGAGAAAAGAAGCAAATAACTTACAAGGAAGTTCCAGTGTGGCTAGCAGCAAATTTCTCAACAGAAACCTTACGGGCTAAGGCAGAGTATGATGACATATTTGAAGTGATAGAGAAAACTGCTAGCCAAGAATACCATACCACCTAAAACTGTCCTTCGGAAAATAAGGAGACATAAATACTTCTCCAGACAAAAAAAGGCTGAAGAGTTCATCCCCATCAGATCTGTCTTACAAGAAATGCTAAAGGGAGTTCTTTAAACTGAAAGAAAAATATGCTAATGAATAACGCAAAAATATCTGAAAGTATAAAACTCACTGTTAAAGGTATGTACACAGTCAAATTTAGAATAATACTATACTGGTGGTAAGTAAATCACTTATATATTTAGTATGAAGGTTAAAAGATAAAACTATTAAAACAATAAGAGCAACAATAATTTGGTAAGGGGTATGCAGTATAAAAAGTTGTAAATTATGACATCAGAAATTCAAAATGTAAGGGGAGTAGAGCAAAAGTGTTATTTTTAATTACCAAAGTTAAATTATTATAAGCTTAAAATAATTTATTATGATGATTTTATAAGCCTCATGATAACCACAAAGCAAAATCCTAGAGTAGATGCACAAAAAATGCACAAAAAATAAAAAGCAAGGAATCAAAACATATAACTAGAGAAAATCACTTAACCACAAAGGAAGATAAAAAGAGAGAAAGAAAGGAAAAAAGGATCTACAAAACAATTAGAAAGCGATTCACAAAATAGCAGTAATAAGTCCTTACCAATCATTCACTTGAATGTAAATAGATCAAAATCTTCAACCAAAAAACAAAATGACTATATGGATTAAAAAAAAAAAAAGAAAGAAAAAAAGCAAGACCAACAATATGCTGTCTATGAGAAACTCACTTCACCTTGAAAAATACATGTAAACTGACAGTAAAGGGATATAAAAAGATATACCATGCAAACAGAAATCAAAATTTAACAGTAGTAGCCATACTTATATCAGACAAAATAGACTTTAAGTTAAAAACTGTAAGAAGACACAAGGAAGTCTTTATAAAATGATAAAGGGATCAGATCAGCAAGAGGATATAACAATTGTAAATATATATGCACCCAGCATCAAAGCACTTAATTATATAGAGAAAATATTAATAGATTTGAAAAGAAAGATAGACTGCAACAGCCGGACATGGTGGCTCACACCTGTAATCCCAGAACTTTGGGAGACTGAGGTGGGTGGATCATGAGGTCAGGAGATCGAGATCATTCTGGCTAACATGGCGACACCCCATCTCTACCAAAAATACAAAAAAATTAGCCAGGCATGGTGGCACATGCCTGTAGTCCCAGTTACTCAGGAAGCTGAGGCAGAGAATTGCTTGAACCCGGGAGGTGGAGGCTGCACTGAGCCGAGGTTGCGCCACTGCATTCCAGCCTGGGCGACAGAATGAAACTCCATCTCAAAAAGAAAAAAAAAAGATAGACTGAAACACAACCATAATAGGGGACTTTAAAATCCAGTTTTTAGCAATGGACAGATCATCTCGATGGATAATCAGTAAGGAAACCTGAAACTTAGATTACACTCCCGACCATATGACCATATGGACCCAACAGACATAAACAGAACACCCCATCCAATAGTTGCAGAATATACATTCTTCTCAACTGCACATCTAACATTTTCAAGGAAAGTTTATATGTTAGGCCACAAAACAAGTCTTAACAAGTTTAAGAACTATATCAAGTATCTTTTCTGACCACAATGGTATAAAATGAAAAAATTGTATAAAACAGAAAAATAAAAACTTCATAAAATTCATAAGTGCAAGGAAATTAAGCAACATGCTATTGAAGAAATAGGGGACATTTAAGAAATTAAAAGGAAAATTTTTAATTTTTTTTTTCAGAAAAACAAACATAGAAACACAACATACCAAAACTTATGGGATACAGCAAAAGCAATTCTAGTTCATGTCTGTAAAGAGAATAGTGACAGAGAAAGTGATAGAGAAAAACTGATAAAGTTTATGTCTATAAACTAGAACTATTGCTATAAACTATAAACTTGCTATATATAAACTATAAACTACTAGTTTATAGCAATAAACCCCTACAGAAAAAGAAAAGCTCTCAAATAAACAACCTAACTTTGCACCTCAAGGGACTAGATAAACAAGAGCAAACTAAGCTCAAAGTTAGTAGAAGGAAGAAAAATAATGAAATAATAAAGAAAATAATAAAGGAAGAAAAGAAAATAATAAAGATTAGAAAAATACAAAAAAAAATCAACAGAAGAGTTGGTTTTTTGAGAAGATAAAAAGAATTGACAAATCTTTAGCTAGAATAAGAAAAACAAGAGAAGAGTCGGATAAATACAATCAGAAAGGAAATGTTACAACTGATAGAATGGAAATATAAGTGATCATAAGAAACTATTATGATCATTTAATATGCCAACACATTGGATAACCCAGGAAATGGATAAATTCTTGGGCATATACAACCTATTGAACCAAGAAGATATAAAAACCTGAACAGACCAATTACAAGTAACAAGATTGAAACAGTAATAAAGTCTCCCAAAAGGGAAAGCCCAAGACTGGATGGCTTTATGGCTGAAATCTACCAAATTTTTCAAGAAGAAGCAATTCTTCTCAAACTTTTCCAAAAAATGAAACAGGAAAAATACTTCCAATTTTATTTTACAATGGTAGTATTTCCCTCATACCAAAGACAGAAAGGACATTACAAGAAAAGAAAATTATAGGCCAAGGCTGGGTGCAGTGGTTCTCGCCTGTACTCCCAGCACTTCGGGAGGCAAGCAGATTGGCTGAGCCCAGGAGACCAGCCTGGGCAACATGGCGAAACCTCATCTCTGCAAAAAATACAAAAATTAGCCGGGTCTGGTGGTGGTATGCACCAGTCCCAGCTACCTGGGAGGCTGAGGAGGGAGAGATCGCTTCGGCCCAGGAGATCAAGGCACTACTGAGCCTTGATCATGCCACTGCACTCCAGCCTTTATGACCAAGAAAGACTCTGTCTCTAAAAAATAAAAGAAAATTATATGCCAAATCCCTGAAGAACAAAGATGCGAAAATCCTCAATAAAATGCTAGCAAACCAAATTCAACAGCATATTTAAAAGATCGTTCATCATGATCAAGTGGAATTTATCCCAGGGATACAAGACTGGTTTAATATATGCAAATCAATAAATGTGATTGTATTAGTCCATTTTCACACTGCTGATAAAGACATACCCGTGACTGGGTAACTTATAAAGAAAAAGAGGTTTAATTAACTCACAGTTCCATGTGGCAGGGGAGGCCTCACAATCATGGCAAAAGGCAAAAGTCATGTCTTACATGGTGCCAGCTGAGAGAAAATGAGAGCCAAGTGAAAGGGGAAACTCCTCATAAGATCATCAGATCTCATGAGACTTATTCACTACCATGAGAACAGTATGAGGAAGACCACTCCCATGATTCAATTATCTCCCACCGAGTCCCTCCCACAACATGTGGGAATTATGGGAGCTACAATTTTAGATGACATTTGGGTTGGGGCACAGCCAAACAATATCAGTGGTACATCACATGACCAGAATAAGAACAAAAAACATAGAATCATTTCAATAGATGCAAAAAAAGCGTCTGACAAAATTCAACATTTTAAATAATAAAAGTTCTTAAGAAATTAGGTATAGAAGGAATTTACCTCAAAACATTAAAGGCTATACGTAACAAACCTACGGTTAACATCATACTCAACAAGGAAAAGTTGAAAGCTTTTGCTCAAAGATCAGGAATAACACAAAGCTGTCCACTCTCACTGCTTCTATTCAACATAGTACTAGAAGTCTGAGACAGATCAATTAGGCAAGAGAAAAAAAGAAAGAAAAGGCATCCAAATTGGAAACAAAGAAGTTTAATTGTCCCTGTTTACATGACGTGATCTTATATGAGTAAAAAAAAAAAAAAAAAAAAAACCTGAAGACTCCACCAAAGGGGGAGGGGGAACCTGTTAGAACTAATAAATGAATTCAGTGAAGCTGCAGGATACAAAATCAACATACAAAAATCAGTAGCATTTCTACACACTAACACTGAATAATCTGAAAAAGAAATTTTGAAAAATCCCATTAAAAATAATGAAAAAAACATAAAATACTTAGGAATAAATTTAACCAAGGAAGTGCAAGATCACAACATGAAAATTTTAAAACAGGAGTGAAACTAAAGAAAAAACTAATAAATGGAAAGATATCCCATGTTTATGTATTGGAAGAATATTCTTAAAATGTTCATACTACCCAAAGCAATCTACAAATTCAGTGCAATCCCTATTAAAATATCAATTTTGTTCTTCATAGGAATATAAAATAATACTAAAGTTTGTATGAAACCACAGTAGACCCCTAAATATCCAAAACAATCTTGAGCAAAAAGAGCAAAGCAGAGGCATCACACCACCTTATTTTGAAATACATTTGATCCTTGAACAACACAGGGATAAAGTGCACCAACCTCCCATACAGTCAAAAATCCGTGTATAATATTTGACTCCCCCAAAACTTAACTACTGATAACCTACTGTTGACTGGAAGCCTCATCAACAATAAAAACTATCAACTAACACTTATTGTCTATGTTATATGTATAATATATTGTATTCCTACAGTAAAGCAAACTAGAGAAAATGTTAAGAAAATCATGAGAAAATATATTTGCTACTCATTAAGTCGAAGGGGTCATCATAAAGTTCTTCATCTTCATTGTCTTTATGTTGAGTAGGCTGAGGAGGAGGAGGAAGATGAAGAGGGGTTGGTCTTTCTGTCTCATGAGTGGCAAAGGTGGAAGAAAATCTGAGTATAAGTGGACCTGTGCAGTTGAAATCTGTGTTGTACCATGGTCACCTGTGTAATATAAAGCTAAAGTAACTAAAAGAGCATGGTACTGGAATATAAACAAAAACACAGACAAATGAAAAGGAACAGAGAGTCCAGAAATTAATTCACACATTCACAGCCAGCTGATTTTTGACGAAGATGCCAAGAACGTGTGATGGGGAAAGGACAGTCTTTTCATGGAAAGGTGTTGGGAAAACCAGATAGCCACATGCAGAAGAATAAAAATAGGCCTTTACTTCATACCACATCCCAAATCAACTCAAAATGGATTAGAGACTTAAATATAAGAACTGAAACTAGGAGACTACTAGAAGAAAACAGAGGAAAAATTTCCATGACACAGGTCCAGACCAAGATTTTTAGGATATGATATCAAAAGCATAGCCACAAGAAGCAAAAATGTACAAGTAGAACAGCAAACTAAAAAGTTTCTGCACACAAAAGTAACAATCAACAGACTGAAAAGACAACCTACATAATGGGAGAAAATATTTCCAAGCTATGTGTTTCAGCCTATTTCCATTGCTATCAAGAAATACCTGAACCTGGCTAACATATATTTTTTTAAGTTTATTTGGCTCATGGTTCTGCAGACTGTGCAAGAAGCATGGTGTCAACATTTGCTTCTAGTGAGGTACTCAGGCTGCTTTCACTCGTGGTGGAAGGTGAAGGGGGTGCCAGTGTGTGCTGAGATCACACGTGAGAGAAAACAAGCAAGAGAGAAAGGAGGGAAGTGTCAGACTCTTTTAAACAACCAGCTCTCACAGGAACTAAGCAAGTGAGAATTCACTCATTGCCATGAAGACAGCACCAAGACATTCATGAGGTACCCACCCCCATGAACAAAATACCTCCCATTAGGCCTCACCTCCAATATTGGGGATCAAATTTTAACATGAGATTTAGAGAGGACAAATATCTAAACCATTTCATTCTATACCTGCCCCTTGAAATCTCATGTCCTCACGTACAAAATACTATCATTCCATCCCAATAGTCCCTCAAAGTTTTAACCTGTTTCAGCATCAACTCAAAACTCTAACATCAAAAGTCTCATTTGAGACTCAAGGCAAGTTGCTTCAGTTACACATCTGTAAAATCAAAGTCAAGTTATTTACTTCCAAATTACAATGATGGAACAGGACATTAGGTAAACACTCCAATTTCAAAAGGGAGAAATGGGCTAAAAGATAGGGATAACAGACCTCATGCAAGTCTGAAACCCAGCAGGGTAGATATTCAACGTTAAAGCTCCAAGATAGTCTTTGACTCCATGTTCCACACCCTGGGTACAGTGGTGCAAGGGGTTGGCTCCCAAGGCTTCAGGCAGCCCTGCTCCCCCACATGGTTTTGCTAGGTGCATACATTGTAGTTGAATGCCTGTGACTTTTTCAGACTGAGCAGGTACACTGCTGGTGGCTCTATAATTCTTGGGTCTCAAAAGTAAGGGCCCTGTTGCCATGGCTCCAATATGCACTGCCCTAGTGAATACTCTCTGTAGTGGCTCCACCCCTGTGGCAGGCCCACATACCCAGGCTTTCCAATACATCCTCTGAAATCTTGGTAGAAGCTGCCAAGCCTCCATTATTCTTGCATTCTGTGCATCTGCAGACTTAACACCACATGGATGCCACAAATGTTTATGGCTTGCACCCTCCAGAGTGATGACCCATGCAGCACCTAGGTCTCTTTGAGCCACAGCTGGAGGTGGAAGTAAAGTGGCCAGAAAATAGGAAGCAGCATCCTGAGGTTGTGCTGGGCAGCAGTGCCCCAGGCCTTGAAGGTTTCTGAAATGCTTTCAGGACCATTTCCCATTGTCTTGCCTATTAACATCTGGTTCCCTTTGAACTATGTTAATCTCTCTAGTAAATGTTTGTTCCCTAGCACCCTTGACTTTCTCTCCTATAAACACTCTTTCCTTTTCTAGCACATGGCCAGGCTGCAAAATTTCCAAACTTTTATATTCTGTTTCTCTTTTAATTATAAATTTCAACTTTAGGTCATTCTTTTGTTCCCATATCTGATTGTAAGCTGTTAAAAGTAGCCACGTTACTTCTTCCATGCTTTGCTTCTTAGAACTTTCTTCTTCCAGGTGTCCTAAGTCATCACTCTTAATCCTTCCACAAAACCCTAGGTCATGCATATAAGGCAGCTAAGTTATTTGCTAAGGCGTAACAAGGGTCCCTTTTCTCCAGTTACCAAGAAGTTTCTCATTTGCACCAGAGACATCATCAGCATGGCCTTTATTGTCTATATTTCTATCAGCATTTTGATCACAACCACTTGGCCAATCTCTATAAAGTTTCACATTTCCTCATCTTATTGCCTTCTGAGACTTCCAAACTCTCCCAGCCTCTGTCCACTACCCAGTTACGAAGCCATTTTTCCACCTTTCAAGTATCTTTATGGCAACACCTCACTCCTTGGTACCAATTTTTCTGTCTTAGTCTATTTGTGTTGCTATAAAGGAACCAATGAGTCTGCCAAATTTATAAAGAAATGAGGTTTATTTGGCTTATAGTTCTACAGGCTTTGCAAGAAGCATGGTGCCAGCATCTGCTTCTGGTCGGGGATTCAGGTTGCTTTCCACTCATGTTGGAAGTTGAAGGGAAGCCAGCATGTGCAGAGATCACATGTGAGAGAGGAGGCAAGAGAGAGAAGGGGAGGTGCTAGATTCTTTTAAGCAATCAGCTCTCACAGGAACCAAATGAGCAAGAACTCACTCATTACCAAAAGGACAGAACCAAGATGTTTGTAAGAGATCTGTCCCACGATTGAAACGCCTCCCATTAGGCCCCACCTCTAACATTGGGAATCAAATTTCAACATGAGATTTGGAGAAGACAAACATCCAACCATAGCCCTATACATCTGACAAGAAGTTAATATCCAAAATATTTAAGGAACTAAAACAACTCAAAAGCAAATAAACAAATGCTGCAATTAAAAAACTGGCAAAGAAGTTAAATGGATGTTTCTCAAAAAAAAGATATATGAATGGTCAAATGGAATACGGAAAAATGATCAACATTCCTCATCATCAGAGAAACGCAAATTAAAACCACTATTAGATATTGCTTTACACTTGTTAGAATGGTGATTATCAGAAAGAAAAAAGATAACAAGCAATAGTGAGGATGTGGAGTAAAGGGCACCTCTTCACATTACTGGTGGAAATGTATATTAGTATAGCTATTATAGAAAACAATTAAAAATAGAACTACCACACCTGAAAAAATAAAAAAAAATAGAACTGCCAGATGATCCAGCAATTCTACTACCAGGTGTATTTCCAAAAGAAATAAAATCAGTATGTGAAAGAGATATCTGCAATATATTCACAATAGTTAAGATATGGAATAAACCTGTATGTCAATCAATGGATGAATGTATAAAGAAAAGTGGCATGCATACACAATGGAGTACTATTCAGCCATAAATAGGAAGGAAACCCTGCCATTTGCAATAACGTGAATAAACCTGGAGGACATTATGTTAAGTGAAATAAGCCAATCACAAAAATATAAATACCAAATGATGTCCCTCATATGTGCAATCTTAAGCTGTTCCAGCGTCAACTCAAAAAAAGTTGATCTCATAGAACTATAGAGTAGAATGGTAGTATTTACATAGTTCTGGATAAAGCAAGAGTGATCCCTATTTTCAACACCCAATTTGTCATTCATTTATAAAGGCAATAGAAACAATTACAAATAAACAAAATTTCTAGAATTATAGTACTCACGAAGTCATTTTTTAAATTTACTCAATGAAAAAATCAATCCAAAATGATCAAATAAAGAATTCAGAAACTGGAGCATTATATTGTAAAAGGATTGAAGATGAACCCTGAATACGTTTGAACACAAGAATACAAGGATCAATATTGGATTTACAGTAGCTGAATATAATAAGAACGCTGTAATCCTAAATTGAAAACCCAATGGATAAATAACAACAAAAATTCAGAAGTAGAAGAATATAGGCAAAAGATAAAGAAGTACAAACTTATGATTCTATTATATGTCATAGGAGGGAATCAGTTGGTAATGCTAAAGTTTAACCAAATTATTAAAAAACAAGAAGAGGCTATAAACATCCCAAATACAATAAAGGAAAATGCAAATACAAGCATATGTACACAAACACACACATACAAACATGCATGCACACATAATGCAGAGAAAATACTGATTTGACTATATAACTTTCAACAATTTAGTAGCATAGACATTCTAAAAGAGTTAATTAAAAGTTTATAGATGCCAAAAGGAATTGTGATAGATTTTACTCTAAATTATAACCAAGTTTATATGAAAATAAGGTCACACCCCAGTGGCTCAAAAAAGTTGAAGCCAGAATGGTAAACTGACTCTGGAGCCATAACTGCCCTGGATGTTTATGAATCCAAGAAACTTAGACCTAGGCACTAATGTCCATGTCAAGAAGGAGCCTTGGACCCATGCCTCTTGGAAGGATGGACTCTGAGACTCCTTCACAGAGCCAGGACCCTCAAAATCTGCACTTTCAATGGAAGACCAGCTACAATTAAAATTTCCCACCAGCAAAGGGGAAGTACAAGTCTGTTTCAGCTTCAGATATTAGGAAAAGTGTATCCAGAGAGAATTCAGAATGACAGGTCTGCCCTCAAATTAGCTCTGGGTTCCCAAGCCAGAACATTAACTTAAAGTTATGCAGGGACTTCAGCACCGTGGGAATCACAATAGATCCCAAAGAAATGCAGGAACGCACCTTCAAGTCAGGCTTTCAGTATTCTTAGAAATGAAAATTGGTCAGGAAGAAGTACAAAAATGAAGTTTCCAAAACATATGAGGAAGCAAGATGATATCAATGAAAGTCAGCAGAAATGAAATCAATAGAATCATAAACATAAATATGCCAGCTATTGAAATTATAAAATAAACATGTAGAAAGAAATTTTTAAAAGATTTAAAGAAATAGATGAGGAAACAAAATATCATTTTTAATAAATGCTTTTATAATGCTTATTTGTATCAGGTACTGTTCTACATGCCTCACTTATGTATTTACTCATCTAATCCTCAACGACTCTATAAAGTAGATGCTACTAGTTTTATGAACAAGAAAATGAAAACAGAGAAATTAAGAAACTTGCTTAAATTTACACAGTGCAAGTTGTAGTGCTAGAATTCAAATCCTGCAGAGTCTATCCTCCTAAGTATGTGGTAAGCAAGTATCAAAAATCTTTCAACAATTAACTGACCTATTTTAAAAATAAAAAAATAGAACTACTAGACTAGAAATATAATTAAAAGTAAAATCTTAATGGTCAGTTAAACTCTAGATTAAACAAAGTTGAGGAAAGAATTTGAACCAGAAGCCAAAGCTAAAATCATTAATCAGATTGTAATGGAGAAAGACAAGGTAATGAAACTCAAAGTTTATGACATGAAAAAATATAATAAGATTTAGTCATCTAGTAGTTATCTCAGGACAGACTAAAGAAGTGAATAATCTATTAAAAGAGATAACAGCTGGGATTTGTCCAGGACAGATAATAGAAAAAAATGTCAAATTGTATAAAAACAAATAAAGATACAATGGGAATGGGAAAAGGCTAGTAATTAAGCTAGGGCAAAGATTAGGGGTAATGATGGATTAATCATAGTCTTCCCTTTTATGGATGCTTAAATTTTCTGATAAATTTCTTTAAAATAAAAAATAAACATTTAGACACATTACATCATCTTTGACCAAGTCAAAAGTAGCTTTTAATAGCACGCAGAGGAAAAAAAATGATAACTTAAAATGAGCAATGATTAGATTGAGGAGAAATTTCTCCATAGCAAAACTGAAAGCCAAGACATGTGGTATAATACTTTCAAATTGTTAAGACAAAATAATGTTAGCAAAGAATTATGTAACTGACACATTTTTATTAAATAGTTATATTTTTAAATGACATTTTTAGATAAGACCAAATGTGAAGTCTCGTACCAATAGACTCTCATTGAAATAATTTAAACAATGTGAAACAATGCACTTCAATAAATAAATAAATAAATGGAGAGAAAAGAAAGCATGTGGATAAATTTAAGCATTAGCCATTTAAAACAAAAGTAATAATGTTTACATTAGGAGCTAAAAGAGAGGTATAGAATGCTTCTGAAAATAAATGACTGGTTTATAACATCTCTCCCATTGAAAAGAAGATGAAAATCTGGAAGGAAAGTGAAACAAGACAGCTGTTTGGACAGTAACAAAGAGTTGAGGGTCCCCCGTAGGGTAGATCTGACATCCCTCCATTTGACAATGCCTGAGTGACTTGGGTCTGAAAGCCCAAGCAAAAGCAGTGACTCAGTTAAGGAGACAAAAACTGGAGGTCCATGATCCCAAGGCATTCAGAATATGAGGGGCCATTGTCCCAGAGAAAAACAGAGAGAAACAAGCCTAACTTTCCAAATCACTTTTCCTCAGAGGCATTTTTTGACTCCTAACATGCATAGAGCAAGCAGATGGGAGGCAAACCAGAAAGTGGTAGTCAAGGAGCTAAGAATGAAGCAGAAGATTTATTGGTCTGATGATACTGGAGAGACAAATTATAGTTCAGGGCTCACCAAGGAGAAGAATACGCAGTTTATCAAGCTTTCTATTGTAACCCCTGATGGGCTACACTTTAGAAACCAAAGTTAGAAGCCTTACAAAGGTTAAAACTGTGTCAGACCAAACCCTCTAATCTCTGTTTGCAGTAAACTGCTTTGCCCTAATGCTAACTGCCAAAATAAATCTTTCCTGGAGTAAAACAAGATCATGAAGACCTTCTGCAGTTTTTCATTAAAAATTTATATATATATATATGGCATTCAGTTCAAAATAACCAGGCATGCCAGGAGACAAGATCAAATATCTGAAGCAAAAAAATAAAATAAAAATAAAAACAGACCATGTATAATCCATAAATTGAGGTTATCAAACATAGGCTTTGTTGCCAAACATGGTCAATTCATGAAATGTAATTGTTTAAATGTATAATGAGATGAAAATATTTACCAAGAAATTAAAATTCTGAGAAAAAAACTGGAATTTCTAGAACTAAAAAGTAAAATTATCAATATTAAGACCTCAGTAGGTATATTCATATACTTGATGTCTAGACGATGTCTAGAGAGAAGTGCAGAGGAAGGGGTAGAATTTAATTATACTTTCAACTTTAAACCCTTTATTTGATTTTTTTTCTCTTCATGAACTGGTATTACTTCAATAAAAAATAATTAAAATTGAATGAATACAGAAAATTCGCTAGTGTTTATTACAGAAGAAATGTAAAACTACATAGTCATTAGGAAAAAATACACCTTGTCTCATAATACCTATTCTCAGGGATAACATTTAACACATTTAGTTGTTTCTTCCAGTTTTTTGCCATGCATGTTCTTATTAACTGTGATCACGCAACTAATATGGGAGTTCCTTGAAATACTTCTCTCATTTCATCTGTAGAGGATAATGCAACTCCATTTTGAATGCTAATCAGGCATATTGACTTCTGATTAACCCCTATTCTGGGAATATCTCTAAGATTTCTATTTTATTATCCTGTGAAAAATGACATTGGTAGTTTAATAGGAATAGTGTTGAATCTATAGATTGATTTGGGCAGTGTGGCCATTTGAACAATGTTGACTCATTCGATCCATGAGCAAGAAATGTTTTTCCATTTGTTTATGTCTTCTATTATTTCTTTCAGCACTGTTTTGTAGATCTCCTTGTAGAGATTTTTCACCTCCTTGGTTAGATGTATTCCTAGTTTTTTAATTCTTTGTGTGGCTATCATAAATATGATTGCATTCTTTATTTGGATCTTAGATTGAATGTTATTGGTGTATAAAAATGTTACTGATTTTTGTACATTGATTTTGTATCATGAAACTTTACCATGTATCAATTCCAGGCGCCTTTTGGCAGAGCTTTCAGGGTTTTCTAGGTATAGCATCATATTGTAAGCAAATAGGGACAGTTTGACATTTGCTTTTCCTTTCTGGATACCTTTTCTTTCTTTATCTTGCCTGATTGTTCTGGCTAGGACTTCAAATTAGAAAAGATTTTTCTCAAATTCCTGTGGAACCAAAAAAAGAGCCCAGATAGCTAAAGGAATCCTAAGCAAAAAGAATAAAGTCAGAGGCATCACATTATCTTAATTCAAATTATACTATAAGGCAACATAAAGCAAAATAGCATGGTACTAGTACAAAAACAGATACATAGAACAATGGAACAGAATAGAGAACACAGAAATAAAGTTGCAGACCTATAGCTATTTGATCATTTCACAAAGCCAACATAAATAAGCAATGGGGAAAGAATTCCCTATTCAATAAATGGCACTGAGATAGGTGGCTAACCATACGCAGAAGAATGAAAATGGATCTCTAACTTTCACCATATAGAAAAATTAACTCAAGATGGATTAAAGATTCAAATGTAAGACCTCAAACTATAAGAATCCTAGGGAAAAAAAAAAAAAACAGAAAATACCATTCTGAACATCGGCCTTGGGAGAAATAATTTATGACTGAATTCTCAAAAGCAATTGCAAAAAAAAAAAAAAAAAACACAAATTGACACATGCAACCTAATTAAACTAAAGAGTTTCTGCACAGCAAAAGAAACTATCAACAAAGTAAGCAGATAAACTACAATTTGAGAGAAGGTGTTTGCAAACTATGCATCTGACAAACGCCTAACAGCTAGAAACAATAAGACATTTAAATAAACAGGCAATAAACAACCCCATTAAAAATGGGCAAAAGACTGCTAGGCGTGGTGGCTCATGCCTGTAATCCCAAAACTTTGGGAGGCCAAGGTGGGCAGGTCATGAGGTCAGGAGATCGAGACCATCCTGGCTAACATGGTGAAACCCCATCTCTACTAAAAATACAAAAAATTAGCCGGTGTGGTGGCGGGCGCCTGTAGTCCCAGCTACTTAGGTGGCTGAGGCAGGAGAATGGCATGAACCCAGGAGTTGGAGCTTGCAGTAAGCCGAGATTGTGCCACTGCACTCCAACCTGGGTGATAGAGTGAGACTCTGTCTTAAAAAAAAAAAAAAAAGGCAAAAGACATAGACATCTCAAAAGAAGGCATACATGCAGCCAACAAACATATGAAAAAATACTGCAACATCATTAAGTATCAAAAACATGCAAATCAAAACCACAATGAGATACCATCTCATAACAGTCGGGATGGTTATTATAAAAACTTCAAAAAATAACAGATGCTGGTGAGGTTGTGAAGAAGAGAACACTTACACACTGTTGGTGGAGATGGAAATAGTTCAGCCACTGTGGAAAGCAGTCTGGAGATTTCTCAAAGAACTTAAAACAGAACTACCATTTGATCCAGAAATCCCACTACTGGATATATATCCAAAAGAAAAATAAATCATTCTACCAAAATGCACATGGACTTGTATGTTCATTGCAGCACAATACACAATAGCAAAGATATCAAATCAACCTAGGTGCCCATCAATGTTGTGCTGAATTAAGCAACCACAGTATATATACACACCATGGAATACTACATAGTCATAAAAAATGAAGTCATATCCGTTGCACCCATATAAAAGAGCAGCTGGAGGCTATTGTCCTAAGTGAATTAACACAGGAACAGAAAACCAAATACCACGTTTTCACTTATAAGTGGGAGCTAAACACTGGGTATTCGTAAACATAAAAATGGGAAAAATAGACACTGGAAACTACTAGAAGAGAGAAGGAGGGTGGCAGGCAAGTACTGAAAATGAACTATTGAGTACTATGCTCTGTACCTGGGTAATGGGATCATTCATATCCAAGCCTCAGCATCGTGCAGTATAGTCATGTAACAAACCCGCACATGTACTCCCTGAATCTGAAATAAAAATTGGAAAAACAGGATTTCTATTTTATCTACTACTATCATAAATCTTGCCCTTGGGTCAAAACAATCTTGGCCATAAATCCTTCCATTATGAAGATTCACGAAGCATTCTTGTCTTTTCCTGAAAAGTCGACTTCAATTCTCCTACACATTTCTTCTCTGCAGTATATAAGCCCTGGGTCTGAGAATAATCGTGTAAGGATCCACCACCTTGTCTTGCCACAGCCCAAGGGGAGGCTTCTGTTTGTAGGTCACCATTAAAGGTTTCTTTCTGAGAAACTGGGTTTGTCAGTCTCTTTATTCAGCCTCTCAGCATCCTCAGCCTTTAGGGGCATGTTTGCATAGATCTGCTCACTGTGAAATGTCTTCAATCTACCCCTTCTTCCAATCCTCTGTATTTCTTTTTCAACATTTTTCTCCTGTTTCATAGAAAACATTCTTCTTTCACCCTATAGAGAATGACAAACAGTTTTCATCAAGATTGCTTTGGATTCTGGAATAAATCCATTGCTACGATTCACCCTACTTCTGCCTCTTCAAGATAATGTTCCCTTTCCCTAAATTTAAAGTACTTTGTCTAAAGTCTCCTTGTTGATTACTTTCTGTTTACTCCTTATATGGGAAAAAGCTCTCACCATTTGGTATTTTTCAAACTTATAATCTTGGCATAATTTATGTCCATGCAGTACACAGTTCTTGTTCAAACCCCTTCTTAAATCTAAAGCTAAATAACAGGATGCTGTTCTCACCTATTAGTCCAACCCCCAATGTCTAGTAGATTTTCTGTCAACATGACTTTGCTACACTGTGATGGGTTCTTTCCCAATCCTAGTGTTTTGTTCTCTGATGTGCTAGAAAGATGTATCTCAAGATCTGTAATATGCCACACCTGTCCCTGTCCATCCCATAGCACTCTGCTTATGAGAACTTCACAAACTAAGATGCACCACTCCAGGCTCAGGTCATTTTCTTCAAAAGACATTATGAGACATTGGAAAAGACTTATCAGGATCAGCTGGCCACATTAGAACCCATAATCCTATGGCTGACGTTTAACTTGGGAAAGATCTTTAGACCAATGTGAGGTTGTTTCCATTTCCAATTGCTGCTTCTTCTTAGGTTCTTCTCTCTTGCCCTTGTCCACCTGGATCATATTCTATACCAGAGGTTTTAATTCCTATATGAAATGTCCCTTACCTTTTGTATTATCATCAGTGCTTCTGTCACAAATGTTGCCACAACTGAGTTTGAAAATATTTTATGTCTCTCTTTATCATTTATCACTCATCATCCTGAATTGCAGGCTTTTGAGAAGAATAAAATAAGATATGTGTTTGAAAACATTAATCTGGTAGTGTGTAGGATGGACTAGAATCAGTGAGGTCAGCCAGTGAGATCTGTAGTAAGTTAAGTACTGATGGGAATGGAAAGAGCAAGACATTTTTAAAGCAAAATACAAAATATAATTTTTAAAAAGGCAAGAGATGAGTTCATCGTTTAACCAAGTAAATAAAACATAAAATAGAAAGACTATTAAGGGTAGAATGCCTTCATAAAATTGAGAATGCACTCTAAAAAATAAAATGGAATCAGTGGCAAAACAAATGAACAAACCCAGAACAGCTAAGATGTACTGAAGTTAAAGATAGCAGTCCACATGAGAACAAATGGCATGCTTGTCACCAAAAACTCATCAACAGCACAATTCTGCTAGAGAATATGAAGAAGAAAAGCAGGATTGAATCAGTCTAGAGCAGATGGTGTAGTCACATATAGTGAAACCTATGAAATATGACCAACAGAATTGGTTTCTGTATCACATTCAAGATGACCCATTTTTTAACCTTAGCCAAGTCATTTAATCTCTCTGAGTTTCAGTTTTCCCTTTTCTGTAAAGTGAGGTTAAGAGTACTAAGGAGTAATCGGGGGCAGTGACTCTAGAGGCCAGGGTTGAAAAATCGAATAAGGGCAAATACAGTGCTATAATTGGAAAGAAACAACTGACTCCTGAAAGGAAATCCCACTGATTCGTTTAATAAGTTAAACCCTAGTCTTCCAGAGTTGACAAAAATGATGGCATATCCTCCTGGAAAAGCATAGCTGTTTCACAAATCCCTGACTGTTGTTCCCTGGGGCCAGGATGGTGGAGGATTTGGCAAGAGATAACAGTCTCCATGGTAAGAGTCAAAGGCAACCTTTCCCACCTAGGTACACCCTTTTTATGGTTAATCTCAGAGTCTTGTAATTTGATTATATTAAGGAAATCTGCAGTTTTCCTTACAGTTATGGTCCCTCCTCTGAGCTGTCACCATCTTGAAGAAATCAATCATTTGAATATTACAGAATGGTGGTGTAGGTACTACACAAGTAAGAGTGAAGAGCCATTTTCCCTGCCTTCCAGAGGCTTGGACCCAAATAGAGAAGATAATGACTCCCATTCCGAGTCAGAACAACAACAACCAAAAGAACACGTAAGTTCTTTGAAAAGAACATTTAAGCAGATATGAAAATGTGTCGGAGAGCTGAAGTAGAAAACTGGTGCCACATTGTATCTATCATTTGTTTCAAAATGTTTCTTTTTGCCACCCCAAGTTACTCTGAGGTTCATCTTTGCAATCATGGCCTCTTAGTTTACTATCAATGATGCTAAATACATGACTATTATGCAATGCACAACTACCACACTACACATTTTGAGAACAGTGTTTTCAGATAGACTCAATGAACCTCCTTTTCAGGGAAATTCATTATATACAAAGGTATAACATCTAAAATTCTCCAAATACAATTACTACATGTTACCTGAGCTCATTGTATTCATATTATCACTCTACTCCTTAAATAAAACTTAGATAGAAAAAAAAAAAAAACTGAAAGGAAAGCAGCCATATTTTCTTCAGGTTTGTGAAGATAATTTTATAAATATCATTGCTTAAAATGATGATACTATGTCACATTACTCATTTTTTTCTGGGAAAACGACTTAGTTCTTCAGAAAGGAATGATGCACTGATAAGGCAAGTATAAACTGATAAAACAGGATTATCAGGTGATAAAGTCATGGATATTTTAACTGAAAATAAAATATGCTAGATACTCCTAGTACAGCCTAAGTACACTGAACCACTTTCAGAAGGCAAGTGACTTAATGAATTATTCTGCAAATATTAAATATTTCTATTAGAAATTAAATAAAAATTAGTTAAAATTTATTAATGCAGCTTGCACAACATCTTCAAATAATTTACATGTAAAGCTGAACTCATAAATTGGAAGAATATAAAAGCAAATATTTATTAACTCTAGAGAAACAAGGGCATTGCTATTTTAGAAGCAATGGAAGAAATAAAAATAACAAAAGGACTGAAAGATGTGCCAATATTAAAACCGGCCAACAAAATCAACACACTTGAATTTTAAAAGTGAACAGAAAATTAGGAAAGTTATTTGCAGAATACAGCATGTCCCAAAATAACTTCATTTAGTTCAACATCATTTTATTATAATATTGATGAAGGAAAAAATCTCAATTCCTGACTAGGGCCACTGTCTCTGTAGCTTGCATGTTCTCACCATATCAGCATAGGCTTTCTCCAGGTGCTCTGGTTTCCTCCCACATCCCAAAGATGTGTATGTTAGGTGAACTGGAGAGTCTTAATGGTTTCTGGTCCTAGTGAGTTTGTGTGTTGGGGAGAGGGGTGACAGTTTGCCCTGCAATGGGATGGCATCTGTCCAGGGTTGGCTCCCACCTGTGCCCTCTGCTGCCTAGATTGGCTCTGACCACTTGCAACCCTAAACTGAAATAACTGGGTAAATCATTATCTTATTTTTATTAATCTTTCATATATATATATACACATACATATGTAGAGAGAGAACTCACATTTATTTCAGTGTTTAATATTAAAAGTGTTTTGGTCTTTATTTAGAAGTTTGGTGATGTTTTTGTGAACAGAAATATGCTATAGAAGTTTAACTCTAGTTTATATCATTAGTCTATGGTAAAATTGGTTTTATTCTATTTCATTTCATATAACAAGGAACCTATCTTGGTTCAATTTCCAAGAACCTACCAACAATGTTAATGTAATATTCTGTACACTACAGAAAACATACAAATGCCCAGATTCAAGATGGCTGACTAGGGGCATTTCATACTAACTTCCTCCGCTGAAAAGAACCAAACAGTGAGTGAATAATCGTAGTGTGAATAGATAATCCAAGAGAGAACACTGGAATTTAACAGAAAAGTGACAGGCAACCACACTGCCCCTACCTGATCACCACAATCAAAGGAAGCTCAGCATTTCTCCAAGGAAGAAATCCCAGTCAACCCACAACCCCTCCACCAATACAGTTGAAATGCTACAGCCCTAACATCCCTCAGACTGGGAAGGAACAAAGGGCCTAGTCATTATGCTAGTACCTCCAGCACACTGCAGCCACCATACAGAGGGAAGTTCAGCCCCTCTACCCTGAGAGCTCCCACCCTCACTATACACCAGGTCAAGCCCCCAGCTCATGAACACAGTCGTCACACCCGCAGCTGAGCATACCCACTGGTAGTGGCCCAGAGGTTCCTCAATGATAGTCTCCCATAGGCATCCAACAACCCCTCTGCCACTACCACAGTAAGAGTTCTATCCCTGCTGTCCTTGGTCTAGGGAAGAAACAAAGAGCCTGAGGGCTACAGTCAAACTCACAGTATGCCACAGCCACTGTACAGAGAGGAGACCAATCTCCTCCCTCTGAGCCTTTGACCCCCTGCTTCCCAACAACTGGAACCCAAAGTTCATTCAGCAATGTATCTATCCCACCCTGCTGGCTGAACACCCCCAGTAAGAGCAGCTCTATATTTCTTGGAGACAGAGTGCCCAAGGGCAACTGAAAGCCTCTACGTCACTGTCTCTGCAGTGGAACTGCCTTCGCTACCCTCGAATTAATGAACAAGCAAAGACTTGTGTACACCCTCTTGTGATATTGTTCATAATATTAAGTGGGGGAGAGGATGATATTACTTCCAATATCGCAGGGGCTGTACAGTCCCCTGTGATATTGCTCATAACATTCAGCGAAGGCGAGGATATTATTCTTAATATCACAGGGAGTGTACACCTTTCTGTGGTATTGTTTGTAATATCAAAAGGGGAAAAAGGCGATATTACTCCCAATATCGCAAAGGGCATACACCAACCTATGATATTGTTTGTAATATTTAGAAGGAGAAAGGACGATATTACTCCCAATGTCGCAGGAAGTGTACACCCCCCCCTCCGGTGATATTGTTTGTAATATCCAGGAAGGGAGAGGATGATATTACTCCCAATACTCTAAACACCCTGTTTGTACACCCACTGTGATAATTTTTGTAATATCCAGGGGGAGAGAGGATGATATTACTCCTAATATCACAGGGCGTGTAACCACCCTGTTACATTGTTTGTAATATCCCGGGGGTGGAGGGGAGGATGATATTACTCCCAAAAAGCTAGGATGTGTACCTTTTTAAATATTGTTCGTAATATCAAGGCGGGGGAGAGGATGATGTTATTCCTAATATCTCAAATGGTGTACACCACCCCCACGATATTGTTGGTAATATCCAAGGAAAAAAAAGAATATTACCCTCAATATCGTAAATACCCTGTGTGTACACCCTCTGTGACATTGCTTGAAATACCAAGAGGAGGAGAGGATGATATTACTCATTGCATGTGGTGTACACCCTTCCTACTATATTTCTCCAATATCCAGGAAGGAGTGGATGATATTACTCCCAATATTGAAGGGGGTTTACACCCCACATGTGATATTGTTCCTAATATCCAGAGTGAGAGAGGATGATATTACTACTAATATCACAGGGGATTTAACCTTCCCTGTGACACTGTTTGTAATATCCAAAGAGGAGAGAATAATATTACTCCCAATATCACAGGGGGTGTACACCTTCCCGATGATATTGTTGCTAATATCCAGAAAAGGAGAAGATGATATTACTCCCAATATTGCAGGAGATGTACAGCCCCCTGTGATATTGCTACTAATATCCAGGGGTGGGAGAGGATGATACCACTCTCAATATCACAGGGAGTGTACACCTCCCCTGTGATATTGTTCCTAATATCTGGAGTGGGGGGAGGAGAGGATGATATTACTTTCAATGTCGCAGGGAACGTACAACCCTCTTGTGATATTGTTCCTAATATTCAGGGGTGAAGACGATGATATTGTTAATATCGCAGTGGGTGTACACCCCCCCCCCCATGATATTGTTCCTAATATTTGGGGGAGAGAAGATTATATTACTTACAATATCACAGGGCGTGTATACTCCCCCGTGATATTGTTCCTAATATCTAGGGGAGAAAAGGATTATATGACTCCCAATATTGCAAAGGACGTACACCACCCCCCATGATATTGTTCTTAATAGGTAGAAAAAAAATGATATTATGCCCAATATCATAGGGGGTGTACACTTTTTCTGTGATATTGTTCCTAATATCCAGGGGGAAACAAAATGATATTACTCCCAATATTGAAGGATTGAAAAGGTTGTACCTCCCCACTGTGATATAGTTTCTAATATCTGGGAAAAAGAGGATTATATTATTTCCAATATCGCAGGGGGTATACAACTTCTCTGTGATATTGTTCCTAATATCCAGGAGGTGGGGAGGATGATATTACTCCCAATATCGAAGTGAGTGTACACCCCTCCTGTGATATTGTTCGTAATACCAAGGGGAGGACAGGATGATATTCCTCCCAATATTGCAGGGAGTGTACTACTACTACTTGTAATATTGTTCTTAATATCCAGAAGTTTAGAGGATGATATTATTCCTAGTATCGCAGAAGGTGTACAGCTCTTCTGTGATATTGTTCCTAATTTCCAGGGTGAGAGAGAGAATATTAGTCCCAATATTGCAGGAAGTGTACACCACTTATGTGACACTGTTCCTAATAGCCATGAAGGGAGAAAATGATATTACTCTTAATATTGCAGGGGATGTACATCCCCGTATCATATTGTTTTTAATATCCAGGGGAAGAGAGTATGATATTATGACCTATAACACAGGGGATGTACAACCCCCTTGTGATATTGTTTCTAATATCCAAAAAGGGAGAGGATGATATTACTCCCAATATTTCAGGAAGTGTACATTCTCCCTGTGGTATTGTTTCTAATATTCAAGGGGAAAGAGGATACTATTACTCCCAATATCTCACGGGTGTACAACCACCCTGAAATATGGTTTCCAGTATCTAGGGAAGGAGAGGATAGTATTACTCCCAATATCACCGGGGCTGTAAATCCCTTCTGTGATATTGTTTCTAATATTCAGGGGAAAAGAGGATAATGTTACTCTCAATATTACACGGGGTGTAGATCCCCCTGTGATATTGCTTTTTCTCTTCAGAGGGGGAGGAGAGGATGATATTACTCCCAATATCGAACATGGTGTACACCCTTCCTGTTATATTGTTTCTAATATCCAGGGGTGGAAATGATAATATTTCTCCCAATATCGCAGGGGTTTACACCCCCTCTGTGATATTGTTCCTAATATCTAGGGAGAAAGAGGATGATATTACTCCCAATATCACAGGTGGTGTACACTCTGCCCTGATATTTTTCCTAATATCCACGGAAAAAGAAGGTGATATTACTTTTGATATCACAGGAGGTGGATACTCCCCCTTTGATATTGCTTCTAATATTCAGGAAAGGGAGAGGATGATATTACTCCCAATATCACAGGCGATGTCTTCCTCTCCCCGTGATATAGTTCCTAATATCCGGGAGGACGCGGAGAGAATCATATTACTCTCAATAACGCAGGCGGTGTACGCCCGCCCTGTGATCTTGTTCCTAATATTCAGGGGGGTAGAGGATGTAATTACTCCCACTATCGCAGGGAATGTAAAACCCCCTGTCATATTATTCCTAATATCCAGAGGGGGAGATGATTATATTACTTCCAATATCACTGGAGGGTGATATTGCTTCTACTATTCAGAATGAAAGAGAATTATATTACTCCCAATACGGCAGATGGTGTACATCCCTCTGTTATATTGTTTATAATATCCGGGGAGGGGAGAGGATGGCATTACCTCCAATATCACAGGGTGTGTACACCTCCCATGTGATATTGTTCCTAATATTTAAAAAGAGTAAAGGATGATGTGACTCCAAATATCGCAGGGGGTGTACACCTTCCCTGTGATATTGTTCTTCATATCCAGGGCAAAAGAGGATGACATTACTCCCAATATTGCAGAGGATGTTCATCCCCTCTGTGATATTGTTTTTAATATCCAGGGGAAAGAGGCATTATCTTATTTTCAATAATGCAGAGGGTATAGAACCCCCTTGGGATACTGTTCCTAATATCCAGGGTGGAGATGATGACATTACTCCTAATATCAAAGGGGATGTACACCTTCTCTGTAATGTTATTCATAATATAAAGTGAGGGAGAGGATTATGACTCCCAATATCGCAGGGGGTGTACACCTTCCCTGTGATATTTTTGCTAATATCCGGGGGCAGGGGGAGAGGATGATATTACTCCCAATATTGCAAGTGGTGTACACTTCCCTTGTTATATTTTTCCTAATATCCAGAAGGTGACAGGAAGATATTTTTCCCAACATTGCAGGTGGTGTACACCCCACCTGTAATACGGTTCCTAATATTCAGAGCGGGGGGATGATATTACTCCCAATATCACAGGGGTTGTACATCCCTTCTGTGATATTGTTCCTAATATCCAAGCGGAGAGATAATGATGTTACACCCAATATCGCAAGGGGGTGTACATTCCTTCTGTGATATTGTTCCTAATATCCAGGGGGAAAATGATATTACTCCCAATATTGAAGGGGTTGTAAACCCCCTCTTGATGTAGTTCCTAATATCCAGGCTGGAAGAGGATGATATTACTCCAAATATCGCAGGAGGCCTACACTCCCCCTATGATATTGTTACTAATATTTAGGGGCAAGAGGATGATATTACTCCCAACATCCCAGGGGGTTGATACCCTTCCTGTGATACTTTTTCTAATATTCAGGTGGGGAGAGGATGATGTTACTACCAATGTCACAGGGATTGTACCCCTCCCCTGTGATATTGTTCCTAATATCCAGCATAAGAACAAATGATATTACTCCCAATATTGCAGAGGCTGTACACCACTCCTGTGATATTGTTCCTAATATCCAGGGGGGACAATGATGATATTACTCTCAATATCAAAAAAGGTGTACACTCCTCCTGCAATATTATTTTTAATATTTAGTGGGGGAGAGGATAATATTACTCCCAATATTGCAGGGGTGTACACCTCTTCTGTGATATTGTTTCTAATATCCAGAGGGGAAGGATGATATTACTCCCAGTATCGCAGGGGGTTTACACCTCCCCTGTGATATTGTTTTTAATATGCTGGGGAAGGAGGATGATATTCATTTCAATATCGAAGGGGCTGTACAGGCCTCCTGTGATATTGTTCCTAATATCCAGGAGGGGAGAGAATGATATTACTCCTAATACCGCAGAGTGTGTACATCCCCCCTGGAAATTTGTTTATAATATCCAGGGTGGGGGAGTGGATGATATTACCCCCAAAATCATAGAAGGAGCACACCCATTCTGTGATATTGTTTCTAATATCCATGGGGGGAGAGGATTACATTACTCCCAATGTCACAGGAAGTGTAAACCACTTCTGTGATATTGTTCCTAATAACCATGAAGGTATAGGAAGTTATTACTTCCAATATCAAAGGGAATGTACACCCACAGCCCCGTGATATTGTTCCTAAAGTCCAGGCAATAAGAGTATGATATTACTCCCAATATCACAGGGTGTGTATACCCTCTCTCTGATAGTGTTCTTAATATCCAAAAGGGGAGAGGAGGGTATTACTGTTAATATCACAGGGGGTGTAAACCCTCCCCGTGATGTTGTTTCTAATATCCGGGGGGGGGGAAGGATATTACTCACAGTATCACAACGGGAGTAAACCCCCTCTATGGCATTGTTCCTAATATCCAGTGGTGAGAGGATGATATTACTCTCAATATCGCAGGGGGTGTACACCTTCGTGTGATATTGTTCCTAATATCCAGAGGGGGGGAAGAGATTATATTACTGCCAATATCGCGGGGGCTGTAAACCCCATTTCGTGATAATGTTTCTAATATCCAGAGGAGGGAGAGGATTATATTACTTTGAATATCGCAAAAGGTGTACACCCCCCCACCACCACCATTGTTCTGAATAACCCAGGGGGAAGACGATGATATTTCTCCCAATATCGCAAGGGGTATACACCCCCCCATGATATTGTTCCTACTATCCAGTAATACTATGATATTACTCCCAATATCGCAGCAAGTGTACACCACCCCTGTGATATCCAGGGGGGGAAGTATGATACTACACCCAGTATCACCGCTTGTTGTGATATTGTTCCTAAAATTCAGGGAGAAATAGGATGATATTACTCCCATTATCGAAAGGTGTGTACACCACCTCCCTGTGATTTCCTTTTTTTTTTTTTTTTTTTTTGAGACGGAGTCTCGTCCTGTTGCCCAGGCTGGAGTGCAATGGCACGATCTTGGCTCACTGCAACCTCCGCCTCCCAAGTTTGAGCAATTCTCCTGCCTCAGCTTCAGGACTAGCTAGGATTATAGGCGCCTGCCGCCACACCTGGCTAATTTTTGTAGTGTTAGTCGAGACGGGGTTTCACCATATTGGTCAGGCTGGTCTTGAATTCCTGACCTCAAGCAATCCACCCACCTCAGCCTCCCAAAGTTCTGGGATTACAGGCGTAACCCCCCTCTGTGATATTGTTCCTAATATTCAGGAAAGAGAATATTACTCCCATTATCGCAGGGCGTGAACACCTCCCCTGTGATATTGTTTCTCATAGGTGGGGGGTGGAGGGAGAGGGTGATAATACTTTCAATATTGCAGAAGGTGTACACCTATCCCCCTGTAATGTTTTTCCTAATATCCAGTGAAGGAGAGATTGATATTACTCCCCAAATCACCGAAGGTGTAAACCCTCCATTTGATATTGTTTCTAATATTCAGGTGGGGAGATAATTATATTCCTCCCAATATCGCAAGGCATGTACATCCCCACTGTGATATCGTTCCTAATGTCCAGAAGGAGAGAAAATATTACTCTAATATATCGCAGGGGGTTTACACCCTTCTTTTAGATCGTAAATATTCTGTGTGTACACACCCCTGCGCTATGGTTTGTAATATTTAGGGGGGAATGGGTTATATTTCTCCCGATATTGTGGGGGATGTACACCCCCCCCATCATATGGTTCGTAATATCCAGAGGGGGAGTGGGTGACATTGCTTTCCATATCGTGGAGGTGTACACCCTTCTGTGATATGGTTCGTAATATCCAGGGAGGAAGAGGGTAATATTGCACCCCATATCACAGGGGGTGTACACCTTCATGTAATGTGGTTCGTAATATCCAGTAGGGAAGAGAATGATATTGCTCCTTATATCAAGGGGTGTGTACACCTTCCTGTTGTATTGTTTGTAATGTCCGAGAGAGGAGAGGGTGATATTGCTCCCCATATCGTGGGAAGCTTACGCCCATAAGTGTGATACGGTTGGTAATACCAGGGGGAAAGGGTGACATTGCTCTCCATATGTACACCCCCCTGTGATACAGTTCGTAATATCCAGGGGGGGAACAGCGTGATATTATTCCTCATATCCCAAAGGGTGTACACCCCCCGTGATGTGGTTCATAATATTCGGGTGGAGAGGGTGATATTGCTTCACATATCGCAAGGGGTGTACACTCCTTTGTAATATGGCTTATAATATCCGGGAGTGGGGGAAGAGTGATATTGCTCCTCATTTCTCAAGCGGTGTGCACCCGCCTGTGATATGGTTTGTAATATCCAGGAGGAAAGTGGGTGATATTGCTCCCCATACCGCGGGAGGTGTACACCCCCTGTGATATGGTTTGTAATATCCAGGGAGAGGGAGGGTGATATTGCTCCCCATATAGCGACGGGTGTACACCCCTCCTTTAATATGTTCCATAATATCCAGGAGTGAGAAGGTAATATTGCTCCCCATATTGCGGGGGGCATACAGCCCTCTGTGATATGGTTCCTAATATCCCGGGGAGAAACAGTGATGTGGTTGTAGTATCCACGGAGAGAGAGGGTTATAGTGCTCCTCGTATCACGTGGGGTGTACAGCCTCTTGTACAGTTCACAGTATCCAGGGAAGGAGGAGGTAATATTGCTTTCCATATTGCGGGGGATGTACATCCCGCTGTGATATGGTTTGTAGTATCTGGGGGGGGGAGGGTGATATTGGTGTGATATGGTTTGTAATATCCATAGGTAGGAGGGATATCACAGGGAGTGTAAAGCCCCTTGTTATATTGTTCATAATATTCAGGGGGGAGAGGATTACATTACTCCCAATATCACAGAAAGTATACCCCACTCTGTGATATTGTTCATAATATCCAGGGAAGTGAGAAAATTATATTGCTCCAAATATCTAAGGGGTATATGCCCACCCTGTGATATTTTTCCTAATGTCCAAAGGAGGAGAGGATGATATTAATCAAAATATCTCAGGGGGTGCACACCCATCCTGTGATATTGTTACTAATACCCAGGGGGGAAGAGGATAATGTTACTGTCAAAATCAGAGAAAGTGTACACCTCCCCTGTGATATTGTTTTTAACATCCAGGGGGGTAGAGGATGGTATTACACCAAACATTGCAGGACTGTACATCACCCAGTGTGAAATTGTTCCTAATATCCAAGGGATAAGAGGATAATATTAGTCACAATATTGCAAGCAGTGCAAACTTGCCCTGTGATATTGTTCCTAATATCCAAGGGAAGAGAGGATGGTAGAGTCCTAATATCGCAGGGGATGTACACACCCCTGTGATATTATTTCTAGTACCCAGGAGGGGAGAGGATGATATTATTCTTAATATCGCAGGGTGTGTACACCCACCCTGTGATATTGTTCATAATATCTGGGGGGAGAAAATAATATTACTCCCAATATCACAGAGAGTGTACACCCCCCTGTGATATTGTTGCTAATATCTAGGGGAGGAAGAGGATGCTACTATTCCCAGTATCACAGGGAATGTACACCCCTCTTTGATATTGTTCCTAATATGCAGGGGAGGAGAGTTGGAGTACACCTCCTCTGTGATATTGTTCCTAATATAAAGGGCGGGACAGGATGATATTACTTTCAATATCGCAGGGGGTGTAACCCATCTGTGATATTGTTCCTAATATCCAGTCGGGGAAAGAGTGATATTACTCCCACTATTGCAGGGGGTGTACACCGCCCCCGTGATATTGTTTCTAACACCCAGGGGGGAGGATAATATTATTCTCAATAACGCAGGGGATGTAAACCCCCCTGTGATAGTGTTTCTAACATCTAGCAGGGGAAAAAATGATATACTCCCAATATCACAGAAGATGTACACTCTCCCTGTGATATTGTTTCTAATATCCAGGGGGTAGAGGATAATATTACTTTTTGTTGTGGTTGTTGTTCTTTAGACGGAGTCTTGCTTTGTGGCCCAGGCTGGAGTGCAGTGGTGCAATCTCAGCTCACTGCAAACTCTGCCTTACAGGTTCAAGCGATTCTCCTGCCTCAGCCTCCCGAGTAGCAGGGACTACAGGGGCCTGCCACCAAGCCCTGCTAATTTTTGTATTTTTAGTAGAGAGGAGGTTTCACCATATCCTGGTCTCGAACTCCTGACCTTGTGATCCACTTGCCTGGGCCTCCCAAAGTGCTGGTATTACAGATGTGAGCCACTGTGCCTGGCCCCTTATTACTTTCAAATCTCATGGGGTGTAATCCTTCCCTGTGATATTGTTCCTAATATCCAAGGAGAGAGAGAATAATATTATGCCAAATATCACAGGGAATGTACACCCTCCCTCTGATATTGCTTTTAATATACACAGGGGAAGAGGATATTACTTGCAATATCGCAAGGGCTGTACACCACCGCCCCCCCCCCCCGCCCCGTGATATTGTTCCAAATATAAAGCGAAGGAGAAGATGGTATTACTCGCAATATCGCACTGGGTTTACATTCGCCCTGTGATATTGTTCCTAACATCCAGGCAGGGAGATGATGATATTATACTTAATATCGCAGGAAATGTACCCACCCCTGTGATATTATTTCTAATATCCAGAGGGGAAGAGGTTGATATTATTCCAAATATCGCAGGGGGTGTACACATCCCCTGTGATATGGTTCCTAATATACAGGGGAAAAGAGTTTGATATTACTCCAAATATCACAGGGGGTGTACACCTCCCTTATGTTATTGTTCCTAATATTTAAGGAGGGAAAGAATACTACTACTCCCAAAATCGCATGGTGTGTACACCCCCTTTTGATATTGTTCCTAATATTAAAGAAGGGAGAGGATGATATTACTCTCAGTATCACAAAGGGTATACACCCCGCCTGTGATATTGATGCTAATATCCAGGGAGAGAGAGGATGGTATTACTCAAAATATCGCAAGAGGTGTACAAGTCTTGTGTTATTGTTTTTAATATTCCCGGGGAAAGAGGGTGATATTATTCCCAATATCACAGGGGGTGTACATCTACCCTGTGATATTGTTTTTAATATCCAGAGGGAAAGAGAATGATACTACTTCAAATATCACATGGGGTAAAAACCCCCCCTGCGATATTGTTCCTAATATCCAGAGGGAAAGAATACGAAATTACTCCCAATATCACAAGATGTGTACAACCCACTGTGATACTGCTCCTCATATCTAAAGCGGGAAAGGATGATATTACTCCCAATATCGCAGGGGATGTACACCATCCCTGTTATATTGTTCTTATTTTCCAAGGGGGGAGAAAATGGCATTACTCCCAATATTGCAGGGTGTGTACAACCCCCGATATTGTTCCTAATATAAAGGTAGATAGAGGATGGTATTACTTCCAATATTGCAGGGGGTGTACACCCACCCTGCAATATTGTTTGTAATATCCAGGGGGGAGAGGATGTTATTACTCTCAATATCGCAGAAAGTGTACATTCACCTAGAAATGTTCATAATATCCAGTGGGGGAGAGGATTATATTACTTTGAATATCGCCAAGAGTGCACATCCCTTTTGTGATTTTGTTCCTAATATCCAGGAAGGGAAAGGATGATATTACTCCATATATCACAGGGAGTATACACCTTTTCAGTGACATTGTTCCTAATAACCAGAAAGGGAGAGGGTATTACTCCCAATATTGCAGGAGATGTACAAACTCCCTGTGATATTGTTTCTAATATCCAGGATCGACATAATGGTATTATTTTAAATATCAAAGGGAATGTAAACTCCTTCCCTGTGATATTGTTCCTAATATTAAGGGGAAAAAAGATGATATTATTCCCAATATTGCAGGGGGTTTGTACCTCCCCTGTGATATTGTTCTTAATATCCAGTGGGGGGGGGGGACACAATATTATTCCCAATATTGCAGGGTGTATACAGCCCCCCTGTGTTATTGTTCTCAACATCAAAAAGGGGAAAAGATGATATTAATTTCAATATCACAGGGGGGTATACACCTTCTCTGTGATATTGTTTATAACACCTAGGGGGTAAGAAGATAATATTACTGTTTTAAATATTCAGTAGGGGAAAGGATATTACTCCCAATATCGCAGGCGTTGCCCACCCCGCGTGATATTGTTCTTAATTTTATGTTGGGAGAAAATTATATTAGTCCCAATAGCGCAGGGTGTGCACAACCTTTTGGTGATATTGTTTTCACTATCCAGAGGGGTAGAGGATGATATTACTCCCAATATCGCATGAGGTGTAAACCTCCCGTGTGATACTGTTTCTAACATCCAAGCGAGTGGAAAATGATATTACTCCCAATATCACAGGGGGTGTACACCTTCCCTGTGATACTGTTTATAATACTCAGGGGGTAAGAAGATAATATTACTTTCAATATTGCAGGGGTTGAACACCTCCCCCCGGTAATATATTTCTTAATATCCAAGAAGAAAGAGGATGATACTACTCTGATTATGGCAGGTGAGAGAATAATATCACTCCCAATATTGTAGCGAGTGTACACCCTTCCTGTTTTGTTGTTCCTAATATCCATAAGGGGAAAGAATGACATTATTCTCTATATCGAAGGATGTGTACTCCCGCCCTGTAATATTGTTCCTAATATCCAGGGGGAAAGAGGATAATATCACTCCCAATACCATAGGGAATGTACACCCCCAGTGATATTGTTGTTAATATCCAGGGTTAGAGAGGATGATATTATTCTCAGTATTGCAGAGGGTGTACATCCTCCCTGTGATATTGTACCTAATAGCCAGGAGGGGAGAGGATTATATCACTTTTAATATCGCAGAGAGTGTATATCCCCCTTGTAATATAGTTTCTAATATCCGGGGAGGGGGTTTGGGGAGAGGATGATATTACTCCTGGTATCGCAGGTGGTGTACACCTTTTCGTAATATTGATGCTAATACCCAAGGAGAAGAGGATAATATTACTCCCAATATCGCAAAGGGTGTACAACCTTTCTGTGATATTGTTGCTAATACCAACAGGGTGAGAGGATGATATTACTCTCAAATGCAGAGGGTGTACACCCCTTATCCGTGATACTACTGTTCCTAATATCCAAGAAGGAAAGGATAATCTTACTCCCAATATCGAAGGGGATGTACACACCCCCTGTGCTATTGTTTCTAATATCTAACAAAAAAGAGGACAATATTACTCCCAATATTGCAGGGTGTGTACGTCCTTTGATATTTTTCCTAATATCCAATGGGGAAGAGGATGTTATTATGCCCAATATCACAGAGGGGTATCCTCTCCTCTTTTTAATATTTCAAACAATATTACAACAGCCTGTACCACCCCAGCGATATTGAAAGTAATATCATTTTCTCCTCCCTGTATGTTACAAACAACATCACACGGGGGTGTACACTCCCTGGGATACTGGGAGTGATATCATCCTTTTTCCTTTTCGATATTACAAACAATATTACAATGGTGTGTACAGGTCCTTCGATATTTTCCCAGGCTATTACGAACAATATCACAGTGGGGTGTACACCCCCTGAGATATTTCAAGTAGTATTATCTTCTCCCCCCTTGGATATTACAAACAATATCACAGACGAGTGTACAGCCCCTGCAATATTGGGAATGATATCACCCTCTCTCCACCTAAATATTACAAACAATATCATGGAGGGGTTTACACCCTCTGCGATATTTAGCAATGTCATCCTCTTGCCCCCTACATATTATAAACAATATCAAAGGGTGGTGTACACCCTCTGCGATATTAAGAGTTATATGACCCTCTCCCCTTCTGGAAATCATGAAAAATAGTACATGGGGATGTATTCTCCCTTCAATATTGAGAGTAATATCACTCTCTCCTCTTCTTGATGTTACAAATAATATCACCGGTAGGTGTATGCTCCCTGCAATTTGGGGCATCATATCATCCTCCCCACCTCTGGATATTAGGAACAACATCACAGCCAGTGTACACTCTTTGTGATATTGCAAGTAATATCATCCTCTCCCCTCCTTAATATTACAAACAATATCACAGACAGGTGTACACCTCCTGCGATATTTGAAGTAATATCTCCTTCCCCCTAAGTATTATGAACAATATCACAGGGGGATGTACAACTTCTGTGATATTGGGAGAAACATCGTCCTCTTTCTTCCTGAATATTATGAACAATATCACAGAGGGGTGTAAAATTCCTGCAATACTGTTCACAGTTTTTAACCCAGGTTTTAACCCCCCTGTGATATTAGGAGTAATATCATCCTCTCCACTTCTGGATATTACAAACAATATCACAGGAAGGTTACACACCCTGTGATACTGGGAGTAATAACATCCTCTACCCCCCTGGGTATTATAAACAATATCACATAGGGGTGTACACCCTCTGTGATATTAGGAGTAATATCAACCTCTTTCGCCTTGAATATTACAAACAATATAACAGGGGAGTGTACAACCCTTGTGATATTTGGAGTAATAATATCCTCCAACTCCTGGATATTATGAACAATATCACATGGTGGTGTACACCCTTTGTGTTATTGGGAGTAATATCATCTTCTCCCCCAATAGAAATTACAAACAGTATCACAGGAGGGTGTAACTTTCTGGCAATATGGGGATTAATATAAACCTCTCCCCCACTGGATATTATGAATTACATCACAGGGGGATGTAACCTCCCCGGCGATATGAGGAGTAATATCACCATCTTTTTCCCGGGATGTTATGAATTATATCACAGGGGAGATGTAACCTCCCCTGAGATAAGGGGAGTAATATCACCATCTTTTTCCTTTGGATATTATGAACCATATCCCAGGGGGATGTAGGCCACCCGCGATTTAAGGAGTTATACCACCCTCCTCTTCCCCCAGGTATATTATGAACCATATCAGAGAGGGGTGTATGCCCCTTGTGATATGGGAAGTAATGTCACTCTCCTTTCCTCCCCCTGGATATTATGAACCATATCACAGGGGGGTGTATGACCCTGCAATATGAGGAGTATAATCACCCTCTTCTCCTCTCGTTTATTATGAACCATATCACAAGGGGGGGTGTAAGCCCCCAGCAATATGAGGAAAAATATCACCCTCTCTCCCACTGGATATTATGAGTCATATCACAGGGCGGACTCCCCCTGCAATATGGAAGGTATTATCACCCTCCTACCCCCTTGGATATTAAAAACCGTATCATTGGGGGGTGCACATCCGCATGATATAAGGAGTAATATCACCTTCCTCTCCCCCACTGGATATTACAAACAATATCACAGGGGCTGATATGCTTCGTAATATCCAGAGGGGGAGATGATGATATTACTCTTAATACCGCAAAAAGTGAACACTCCCCTAATATATTGTTCCTAATATTCAGGGGGAAGACGATGATATTACTCCCAAAATCGCAGGGGGTGTACACCTCTTTGTGATATTGTTAGTAATATTAAGGGTGGGAGAGTAAAATATTACTCGCAATATTGCAGGAGGTGTACACCCCCGTGATATTGTCTGTAATATGCAGAAGGAAAGAGGATGGTATTACTCCCAATATTCCAGGGAGTGTACACCATCATCTGATACTGTTCTTAATATCCAGGGTGGGAGAAGATGATATTACTCTCAACATCGCAGGAGCTCCACACCCTCTTCTGATATTGTCAATAATATCCATGGGGAAAGAGCATAATATTACTCCCAGTATTCTATGTGTAAACCACCGTGTGATATCCTTCATAATATCCATGTGGGAGACGTTGATATTACTTCCAATATCACAGGAAGTGTACTCCCCACTGTGATATTGTTGGTAAAATCCAGGGCAAGATAGGGTGTTACTACTTCCAAAATCACAGGGCGTCCCCGTGTGATATTGTTCCTCATATCGAGGGAAGGAGAAGCTATCACTCCCAATACCGCGGGGTGTGTACATCCCCCTGTGATATTGTTTCTAATATGCAAGGGGCGAGAGGGTGATATTATCCCAATATCGCAGAAGGGTATATAAACCTCGTGATATCGGGAGGAATATCACCCTCCTCTGCACCCCTGGATATTATATATATAATATATATATACCCCCTTGTGAAATTGTTTTTAATATCTGGAGTGGGCAGAATGATATTACTCCCAATGTTGCAGTTTGGGTACACACCTCCCCTGTGATATTGTTCCTAATATCCAGGTGGGGAGAAGATGACATTACTCCCAATATCGCAGGGGGTGTACACCATCTTGTAATATTGTTTGTAATATCCGGAGGAGAATAGGATAGTACTATTCTAAATATTGCAAAGCGTGCACGCCTTTCTTGTGATATTGTTCCTAAAATCTAGGAAGGGAGACAATAATATTACTGTCAATATCGCAGAGGGTGTACACCTCCCTGTGATATTGTTCCAGGGGGAGAGAAAATAATGTTACTACCAATATCACAGAGAGTGATAGGCTTTCCCTGTGATATTGTTCCTAATACTTGGGAGAGGAGAGGATGATATTACTCCCAATATCACAGGGCGTGTACATCCTCCTGTGATACTGTTTCTAATACCCAGGTTGGAAGATCATGGTATTACTTGCAATGTTGCACGGGGTGTACACAACCCCTGTGATATTGTTTCTATTATACAGGATGGGAGAGGATGATATTACTCAAAATATCGCAGGGAGTTTACACCACCCCGCTCCCGTGATATTGTTTCTAATATAAAGGAAGGAAAAGGATTATATTACTTTCTTTTTTGTTGTTGTTTTTTTTTTGTTTGTTTTTTTGTTTGTTTTTGAGATGGAGTCTCGCTCTGCCACCCAGGCTGGAGTGCAGTGGCCGGATCTCAGCTCACTGCAAGCTCTGTCTCCCAGGTTCACGCCATTCTCCTGCCTCAGCCTCCCGAGTAGCTGGGACTACAGGCGCCCGCCACGTCGCCCGGCTAGTTTTTTTGTATTTTTTAGTAGAGACGGGGTTTCACCGGGTTAGCCAGGATGGTCTCGATCTCCTGACCTTGTGATCCACCCGTCTATATTACTTTCAATATCGCAGAAGGTTTACACCTTCCCAGTGATATTTTTCTTAATATCCGGGGGGTGGGGGGAGAATATTACTCCCATTATCACAGGGTGTGTACAGTCCCTCTTGGATATTATTCCTAATATACGGGGCAGGGGGAGATTATATTACTCCCAGTATCGCAGGTGCGTACACCCTTTTTAAATATATATTGTTCATAATATATATTGAGGGAGAAGATGATATTACTTCCAATACCCCAGGGATTGTATACGTCCCCTTTGATATTTTTCCTAATATCCAGGGGAAGAGAGGATGATATTACTCTCAATATTGCAGGGAGCATACACTCCCCCTCTGATATTGTTTTTATTTAAGTGGAAAGGAAATGATATTACTCTCACTATCGCAGGGGGTGTGCACTCCCCGCTGGTGATATCGTTCCTAATATCCAGGAGAAGAGAGGATAATATTACTTCCACTATCGCAAATTGTATATAGCCCCCTCCGTGATATTATTTCTAATATCCAAGCGGGGAAAAGATGTTATTACTCCTAATATCAAAGGGGGCATACAACCCTTTTGTGATATTTTTCCTAATATCCTGGGGGAAATAAAATATTACTTTCAATATCGCGGGGGTTGTATATCACCCTGTGATATAGCTTCTAATATCCAAGGGGAAAGAAGATGATATTACTCCCAATATAGCAGGGGTTGTAAGCTACCCCTATGATATTGTTCCTAGTATCCATGGGGAGAGAGGATGATATCACTCTCAATATCACAGAAGGGGTACAACCTTTCTGTGATATTGCTCCTATTATCCAGGGGGAGAAAAAGTAATATCACTTCCAATATCACAGGGGATGTACACCCTTTTTGTAATATTGTTCCTAATATCCAGGGGGAAAGAGGATGGTATTACTTCCAGTATCGCAGGGTGTGTATACTTTCACTGTGATATTTTTCCTAATATTTAGAAAAGAAGAGGATGGTATTACTTCCAATATCGCTGGGGATGTACACACTTACGGTGATATTTTTCATAATATTCAGAGGGGGAGAGGATGATCTTACTCCCAATATCACAGAAGGTGTACAACACCCCTGTAATATTGTACCTAATATCCAAGGAGGGGAGAGGATAATATTCCTTTCAATATCTCAGGGGGTTTATCCACCCACTGTGATATTTTTTTCTAATACCAGTGAAAATGATATTACTTTCAATGTCACAGGGGGTGTACACCCCCCTGTGATATTGTTCCTAATATCCAGGGATGGAGAGGATAATATGACTCCCAATATCGGAGGAGTGGTACAACCCCCCCCGGCATATTGTTTTTAATATCCAGGAAGGGAGATAATGATATTACTCTCAATATCTCAGGAAGTGTACACTCTTCCTGTGTTATTGTTCCTAATATCAAAGAAAAGAGAGGACAATATTTCTCCCAATATAGTAGGGCATGTACACCCCCCTGTAATATTGTTTTTAATATTCAAGTTGAAAGATGATGATATGGCCTGAAAAATCGCACGGGGTGTACACCCCCACCTGTGATATTGTTCCTAATATACAGTGGGGGAGAAGATGATATTACTGTCAATATCACAGGGAGTTTACAAATCGCCCCCGTGATACTGTTCCTAATATGAAGGGAGAAAGAGGATGATATTACTTTCATTATCACAGAGGGTGTATACCCCTTCTGTGATATTGTTCCTAATATACAGAAGAAGATGATATTACTCCCAATATCGTAGGGGGTGTACGGTCCTTCCATGATATTGTTTCAAATATTTGAAAGTTAAGAGGTTGCCATTACTCCCAACATCGCAGAAGTGAACATCCCCCACCTGTGGTATTGTTGCTAATATCCAGGAAGGAAAAAAAATTATATTACTCCAATATCGCAGAGGGTGTTAACCACCCCTGTGATATTGTTCCTAGTATCCAGAGAAGAAGTGAATATTACTTCCAATATCGCAGAAGTGTACACTTCCTCTGTGATATTGTTTCTAATACCTAGAAGAAGAGAGGATGATGTTACACCTAATATTGCAGGGGGTGTAACCCCACTTTGTGATATTGTTCCTAATAGCAAGGTGGGAAGAGGGTATTACTTGCAATACCGCAGGAGGTGTACACCCCTCCTGTGATATTGTTCTTAAAATTCAGGGGAGAAGAGGTTGATATTACTGTCTATATTAAAGAGGGTTTACATGCCCCTTGTGATATTGTTCTTAATATCAAGAAGGGGAGAGAATGATATTACTCCCAATATCACAGTGGGTGTACACTCCCCCTGTGAGATTGTTTCTAATATCCAGTGGAGGAGAGGATGATACTACTCCCAATATCACAGGACGTGTAAACCCTCAATATTGTTTTTAATATTAAGACGGAAAGAGGATGATATTACTCCCAATATTGCAGAGGGTGTACACACCCCTTTGTGATATCGTTTCTAATACCCGGGGGGGAGAGAAAATAATATTACTCTCAATATCGCAGAAGGTGTACACCCACTCCGTGATATTATTAGCCCTAATATTCAGGGGGGAAGAGTATGATATTACTTTCAATATTGCAGGAAGTGTAGACCACCCCCCTGTGATATTGTTTCTAATACCCAGGAGGGAAGAGAATGATATTACTCTCAATAGCGCAGGTTGTGTACACTCCCACTGTGATATTATTCCAAATATTCAGAGGGGGAGAGGATGATATTAATCCCAATATCGCAACAGATGGACATCTTTCTTTGATATTGTTCTTAATATCCAGGGGCAGAAAGAATGATACGACTCCCAATATTGCAAGGGTGTACATCCCCCCTGTAATATTGTTCCTAATATCCAGACGGAGAGAGGATGATATTACTCCCAATATCGCAGAAGGTTTACACATTTCCTTTGATATTGTTCCCAATTTCCAGTGAGAGAATAATATTACTTTCAATACCGCAGGAGGTGTACATTCCTCTCTGATATTCTTCCTAATATTCAAGAAGGGAGAGGATAATGTTACTCTCAACCACGCAGAGGCTGTACCCCCTCTCCCTGTGACATTGTTTCTAATACACAGGGGAGGAGAAAATGATATTACTCTCAATATCACAGGGAGTGTACACTGCCCCTGTAATATTGTTCCTAATATTTAGGAGAAGAGTAGATATCACTCACAATATTGCACGGGGTGTACACTCCACTGTGATATTGTTTTTAATATCCAGGTTGAGAGAGGATGATATTACTTGCAATATCGCACGAGTTTTACAAACCCCCTGTAATATTGTTCTCCATATATGGGAGGAGAGGATGATATTATTTCTAATATCACGGGAGTTTACGCACTGCTAATATGAAGGGAGGAAAAGGATGATATTACTTTCAATATCGCAGAAGGTTTACATCCCCTATGATATTTTTGCTAATCTTCAGAAAAGGATAGGATGATATTACTTCCAATATCTCAGGGGGTGTATTCTCTCTTTGTGATGTTGTTTTCAATACACATCAGGGGAGAAAATGATATGACTCCCATTATCGCAGGGGGTGTACACTCTTCCTGTGATATTGTTCCTAATATTTAGGAGAGTGGATGATATTACTCCCAATATTCCAGGGGTTATACATACACCCCCCTCGCTTTGAAATTGTTCCTAACATCCAGTGGAGACAAGGATGATATTACTCTCAATATCGGAGGGAACGTACACCCTCCCTGTGATATTATTGCCAATGTTTAGAAGAAGAGTGGATGATATTACTCCCAATATCACAGGGGTTGTACACACCCCCTTTGAAATTGTTTCTAATATCCAGGGGAGGACAGGATTATATTACTGTCAATATCACAAGAGTGTACACCCTCCTTGTGATATTGTTTCTAATATTTAGGGTGGGATAAAATGATATTACACCCAATATCTCAGAGTGTGTACATCCTTTTCAGTGATGTTCCTAATATCCAAGGGCGAAGAGGATGACATTACTTCCACTATCGCAGAGGGTGTACAATCCTGCCCCCCCACCGTGATGCTGTTTCTAATATCCAGACCGAGAAAAATAGTTTTACTCCCAATATTGAAGGGGGTGTACATCCCCTTCTGTGATATAGTTCCTAATGTCCAAATGGAAAGAGGACGATATTACTTTCAATATCACAGGGATTGTACACGCCACTGTGGTATAGCTTCTAATATCCAGGAAGGGAGAGGATGATATTACACCCAATATACAAGGGGGTGTTCACCTACCCTATGCTATTCTTCCTAATATCCTGGAAGAAAGAGGATGATATCACGCTTAATATAGCTGAAGGTATATACCCTCCCTGTGATATTGTTCCTAACATAAATAAGGGGAATAAATGATATCACTCCCAATATTGCAGGGGGTGTACACCACTTTTTGATATTGTTTCTAATATTCAGAGGGAAAAGGGATATTACTTCCAATGTCACAGGTGTGTACACTCCCACTGTGATATTGTTCCTAATATCCAGAAGACAAGAGGATGGTATTACTCCTCATATTGCAGAGGTATACACTTATTCTGTGATATTGTTTTTAATATTCAGAGGGGGAGCGGATGACCTAACTTCCAATATCGCATGGGGTATACACCATCCCCTGTGATATTGTTCATAATAACCAGGGGGGAAGATGATGATACTGCTTTTAATATCGCAGGGAGTGTACACACACCCTGTAATATTGTGCCTAATATCCAGGGGGGAAGAGGACGACATTACTCCAATTATTGCAGAAAATGTACACACCCCTGTGATATTGTTCCTAATATCCAAGGGGAGAGAGGATGATATTACTCCCTTTTGATGTTGTTTTTAATATCAAAAGAAGAAAGGATTATATTACTCCTAATTTCGCAGGTGGCGTACACCACCCCCGTGATATGGTGTTAAATATCCAGGGCGGAGAAGATGACATTACTACCAATATGTCAGGGGGTGCACACGCTCCCTGTAATATTGTTCCTAATTTCCAGGGGAAGAGAGGATGATATTACTCCCAATATCACAAAAGGTGTACAACCTTCTTGTGATATTGTTCCTAATATCCAGAAGGGGACTGAATAATATTACTACAAATATCATAGTGGGTGTAAACCCCACCTGTGATATTGTTCCTAATATCCAGGGAAAGAGAGGATGATATTACTCTCAACATCACAGGGGAGTGTACACCCCCGCTGTGATATTTTTCTTAATGTCTAGAGAAAGAGAAGATGTTATTAATATCGCAAGTGGTGTACACCTGCCCTTTGATTTTATTCCTAATATCCAGGAATAAAGAGGATGATATTACTACCAATATCGCAGGGGGTGTACACCCCACTTGTTATGTTGTTTTTTATATCCAGTGGGGGAGAAGATGATTATTACACCCCCTTCGATATTGAGGGTAGTATCATCCTCTCCCTCGTCTGGATATTACGAGCAATATCATAAGGTGGGGTAGACCTTCTGCGATATTGGGAGTAATACAATCCTCTCCCCTCTGAATATTATGAACAATATAACCAGGGGGTATACACCCCCTGCAATATTGGGAGTAATATCTTCCTCTTCCCTTACGCATATTACGAACAATATCATAGAACGGTGTACACTTCCTGTGATATTGGCAGTAATATCATCTTTTCTTCTGGATGTTACAAACAATACCACAGGGGAGTATAACGCCCCTGCTATATTTGAAGTAATATCATCCTCTCTTTCTCTAGGTATTACAAACAGTATCCCGGTGGGGAGGGGTTACACCTTCTGTGGTATTGGGAGTAATATTATCCTCTTCCTCCTGGATATTATGAACAATATCACAAAGAGGTGTACACTTCCTGCGGTATGGGGAGTAATATTATTCTCTTTCCCCCTGGATATTATGAACAATATCACAGGGTGGTGTAAACCTTCTGAGACACTGGAGTAATATCATTCTCTCTCCCCCTGGATATTACGAACAATATCAAATGGAGATGTACACCTCCCGCAATATGGAGACTTATATTATCCTCTCCCTCCTCAGATATTATGAACCTCATCAAAAGGGGGGGGGGTACACCGCCTGCGATATTGGGAGTAATATCATCCTTTCACCCTTTGCATGTTACGACAGGGCGCTGTACACCTTCTGCGCTAAGGGGAGCTATATCACCCGTTTTCCCCGAATATTACGAACAATATCAGAGGAGAAGTGTACACCCCTTTCGATATTAGGATTAATATCATTCTTCCCTCTCTGCATATTAGAAACAATATCACAGGGAGTGTACACTCCCTGCAATATTGGGAATAATATCATCTTCCCCACCACCTGGATATTAGGAACAATATCATAGGGGCAGTGTCCCTGCAGTATTGGTAGTAATATCTTCTCCCCCATCCCAGATATGAGGAACAATACCACAGGGGCTGTGTACACCTCCTGCGATATTAGGAGTACTATTATCATCTCCCCTTCAGGATATCAAAAGAAATATCACACAGGTGGTGAACAACAGCTGCGATATTGGAAGTAATCTCATCCTTTCCCACCCTGGATATTATTAACATTATTAACAATATCACAGGAAGGGTGTACACCCCCTGCGATATTAGGAGTAATATCATCATCTCCCCCATTGAATATTAGGAACAATACTACAGGAAAGGTGTAAACCCACTGCGATACTTAGAATAATATCATCCTCTCTCCCCCTGAATATTAGGAACAATATCACAAGCAGCCTGTATACCTTCTGCAACATTGGGAGTGATATCATCTTTTCCCCCCCGAATATTAGAACAATATCACAGGGGGAATGTACACCCCCTGCTATATTGGAAGTAATATCATCATCCCTCCCCCCCCTCCAGATATTAGAAACTATATCACAAGCGGGTTGTACAACACATGAGATAATGAAAGTATTATCATTTTCTTTCCCTCTGGATATGAGGAACAATATCACAGCAAAAGTGTGCACGCCCTGCAATATTGACAGTAATATCATCTTCTTCCCCCTAAATATTAGGAACAATATCACAGGGGGTGGTGTATATCCCCTGCGATGTTGGGATTAATATTTTCTCCCAACCTATCTATTAGGAACAATATAATGGGGTGGGTGTACATCCCCTGCAATATTGGGAGTAATATCATTCTTTCCCCTCCAGATATTAGAAACAATATCACAGGGCAAGTGTACACACCCTGTGATATTGGAAGTAATATCATCTTCCATCTCCTGAATATTAGGAACAACATCACAGGATGGTGGGGGTGTTACGCCTGTAATCCCAGCACTTTGGGACGCTGAGGTGGGTGGATTTCTTGAGGTCAGGAGTTCAAGACCAGCCTAAACAACATCGTGAAACCCCATCTCTACTAAAAGTACCAAAATTAACCGGGCATGGTGGCAGGCACCTATAATCCCAGTTAATCCGGAGGCTGAGGCAGGAGAGTTGCTAAAACCTGGGAGGCAGAGGTTGCAGTGAGCAGAGATCGTGCCATTGCACTCCAGCCCAGGCTACAGGGCGAGACTCCGTCTAAAAAACAAAAAATCGCAGGGGGTATACACACCCTTCGATATTGGGAGTAATATCATGTTCCTTCCTTTTGAATATTAGGAACAACATCACAAGGGGCTTATACACCCCCTGCGATATTGGTAGTCATATCATCGTCTCCCCCCCCGGATATTAGGAACAATATCACAAAAGGAAAGTACACGCTTTGCGATATTGGGAGTAATATCATACTCATTTTCATTGGATATTAGGAACAATATCACGGGGGGGTGTACACCCCCTGCAATATTGGGAATAATATTATTCTCTTTCCCCTTTAAATATTAAAAGCAATATCACAGGGGGGTAATATATTGTTCTTCTTGCCTTGATATTAGGAAGAATATAACAGGAGAGGTGTACACCCCCTGTGATATTGGGAGTCATGTCATTTTCTCCCTCCATAGATATTTGGAACAATACCACAGGAATAGTGTACACCTTCTGTGATATTGGGATTAATATCATCGTTTCCTTTTTGGATATTAAGAACAATATTACAGAGGTGGTGTACATTTCCTGTGATATTGGGATGAATATCATCCATTCCTTTTTGGATATTAAGAACAATATTCCAGAGGTGGTGTACATTTCCTGCGATATTGGGAGTAATATTTTCTCCTCCCTGGATATTACAAACATCACATGGGAAGGTACACTCTAGGATGTTGGGAGTAATATCATCCTTTTTCTTTCTGGATATTACAAACAATATCACCGGGGGGAGTGTACAGCCCCTTCGATATTTGGAGTAATATTATCCTCTTTTTCCCTGGATATTATAACCAGTATCACAGTGGGATGCACACCCCATGCGATATTGCGAGTAATATCATCTTCTCCCACTCTGGATATTACAAACAATATCACAGAAGGTTGTACAGCCCCTGCAATATTGGGAGTGATAACATCCTCTCTCTCACTAAATATTACGAACAATACCACAGAGGGGTGTACATTCTCTGTGATATTAAGGGAAACATCCTCTACTCTCCTGGATATTATAAAAAAATATCACAGTGGGTGACAATGGGTGTAATATCATCCTCTCCCCCCCCCCAGAATATTAGGAACAATATCACTGGGGGGTGCACACCGCCTGCGATATTGGGAGTAATATCATCCTCTCCCCCATAAATATTAGGAACAATATCACAGCAACGGTGTGCACACCCTGCGATATTGAGAGTAATACCATCCTGTCTCTCCCTGGATATTATTAACTATACTACAGTGGGGGTATACACTTCCTGCGATTTTGGGAGTAATATTATCCTCCAATTCCCTGAATATTATGAAGCACATCACAGGAGGGGGTGTACACCTTCTGCAATATTGGGAGTAATACAATCTTCTTTCCCTCTGGATATTAGGAACAATATTCCATGAGGGTGTTTATCGCAGAGGGGTGTACACACAAGTTGTTTATGATATTGGGAGTAATATCATCTTCTCTCTTCCTGGATATAATGAACACTATCACAGAGGGGTGTACACCCCCTGTGATATTGGCAGTAATAGCATTTTCTTTCCCCCTGGATATTAGAAACAATATCACAGGGGGATGTATACCTCCTGCGATACTCGGAGTAATATCCTCTTTGCTTCTAGATATTTTGAACTACATCACAAAGGTTTGTACATCCTTACGATATTGGGAGTAATATTATCCTCTCCCCTTCTAGAAATTACGAACAATATCACAGGAGGGTGTACACCGTCTATGATATTGGGAGAAATATCATCCTCTCTTCTCCCTGAATATTACAAACAATATCACAGGGGGGTGTACCCACCCTACGATATTTAGAGCAATATAATCCTCTCCCCATCTGAATATTACAAACAATATCACAGGGAGTTTTACACCCCCTGCAATGTTGGGAATAATATCATCCTCTCCTCCTTGGATATTAGGAACAATATACCAGGGTGTGTGTACACCCTTTGAGATATTGGGAGTGATATCATCCTCTTACCCCTTGGATATTAGAAACAGTATCACAGGGGGGTGTAAACCCCCTGCAATATTTGGAAAAATATACTTTCACACCCCCCCCATAGATTTTAGGAACAATATCACAGGGGGGTGTACACGCCCTGTGATATTGGTAGTAGTATCATCCTTCCCCCTTTGGATATTATGAACAGTGTCACAGCAGGGTGGACCCCCTCTGCGATATTGGGTGTAATGTCATCGCTTCTTCCCAGGATATTATGAACAAGATTACAGGAAGGTGTAGACACATGGTGTTTACAACATTGGGAGTAATATCATCCTCCCTCCCCATAATATTACCAACAATATCACAGGGGGGTGTACAACCCCTGCGATATTGGGATTAATATCCTCTCCCCCACTGGATATTATGAACAATATCACAGAGGGGTGTACACCTACTGTGATACTTGGAGCAATAACATTCTCTTCCCTTCTGGATATTACAAAAAATATCACAGAAGGTGTACACCCCCTGTGATATTGTGAGTAATATCCTCTACTCCTCTAGATATTGCAAACAATATCACAGGGTGGTATTGACCCCCAGAGATATTGGGAGTAATATTATCCTCCCCTTAAATATTATGAACAATATCACAGGAGGGTGTGCACTCCCTGTGATATTACAAGTAGTATCATCCTCTTGACCCTGAATATTATGAACAATATCACAAAAAAGTGGACATTCCCTGATACTTGGTGTAATATCAAATATTTGATGATATTTGGTGTAATATCATCCTCCCTCCCCTGGATATTATGAACAATTTCAGTGGGGGGTTGTACACCCCTTGCATATTGGGAGTAATATCATTCTCTCCTTTTCTGAGTATTAGGAAACATAAAGCAGGGGAGGTGTACACTTCCTGCGATATTGGGAGTTAGGATATTGCAATATTAGGAACAATATCACAGCAGGGGTGTACATCCCTTCCCATATTGGGAGTAATATTCTCAGCCCCCTTTATATTAGGAGCAATACCACAGGGGGGGTGTGCACCCACAGGGATATTGGGAGTAATATCATCCTCTCCCCCGGTGGATATTAGGAACAATAACACAGGGGAGGTTTATACCCCCTGCGATATTTAAAGTAATATCCTTGTCTTTCTTCTTAGATATTAGATATTAGGAACAATATCACCACTGTGATATTGGGAGTAATATCATCCTTTTCCCCCTTGATATTAGGAACAATATCATGAGAGAGTGTACAACCCATGCAATATTAAGAGTAATATCATTCTCTCTTCCCCTGGATAATATGAACAACATCACAGAGTGGGTGTACACCTTCTGGATAATGGGAGTAATATGTTCTTTCCTCATGGATATTAGGAAAAATAGAACAGAGTGGATGTACACTTTCTGCGATATTGGGAGTAATATAATCCTCTTCTCTAAATATTATGAACAATACCGCAGCGGGGGTGTACACCTGCAATATTGAATGTAATATCATCCTCTCCCTCCCTGAACATTAGGAACAATATCAGAGGAAGCGTGTACACCCTCTGCCATATGGGGAGTAATATCATCCTCTTTTTCTCTGGATGTTAGGAACTATATCACAGGAGGGGTGTACACCACCTGAAATATTGGGAGTAATAGCATCATCGCCCCCTCTAAATGTTAGGAATGATATCACGAGGGTGTATAATAGGAATAGCATCATGCTCTTCCCCCCTGGATATTAGGAACTATATTACAGGAAAGGTGTACAACAACCCCTGCAACATTCAAAGTAATAACAACCTCTTTCCCCCCGAATATTACAAACAATACCACAGGGGTGGGTACACCCCCTGCGATATTGTGAGTAAGATTATTTTCTCTCTGCCTGGACATTAGAAACAATATCACAGAAGTGATGTACACCCTTGTGATATTGGGAGTAATATCGTCCTCCCCCCAACCCCGCTGCATATTAAAAACAGTATCACTGGGGAAGTGTACACCCACAGCGATATTGAAACCAATATAATTTTCTCTCAAACTGAATACTAAGAATAATATTACAGGGGATGTGCACCCCTGCCAAATTGACAGTAATATCCTCCTCTCCCCTCCTGGATATTAGGAACAATATCACAGAAAAGGTGTACATCCCCTGAGATATTAGGAGTAACATCATCCTCTCTCCCTCTGGATATTAGGAACAATATCACAGGGGGTGGTGTACACCCCCTGGAATAGTCACAGTAATATCATCGTATTTTCCCCTGGATATTAAGAAGAATATCACAAGCGAGGTTTACACTCTCTGTGATCTTGGAAGAAATATCATCCTCTCCCTTCCTGGATATTAGGAACAATATCACAGGGGGCGTGTACACCCCAAGAGATACTGGGAGTAGTATAATCCTCTCCACCCCTGGATATTAGGAACAGTATTTCATGGGGGGTGTACTCCTTCTGCAATATTGGGCATAATAAGATCCTCTACCTCCCTTGATATTAGGAACAATATCAAAGGGCGGGTGTACACACCCTGCAATATCGAGAGTAATATCATCCTCTCCACCCTGGATATTGGGAACAATGTCATGGTGGGTGGGGGGGCGGTTGTACGTTCTCTGTGATACTGAGAGTAATATGATTCCCACCCCCCTTGATATTAGGAATAATATCAAAGGGCGAGTGTATACCCCCTTCTATATTGAGAATAACATTATTCTCTTCCTTCCTGGATATTAGGAACAACATTACAAAAAGGAGTACACCCCCTGCAATATTACGAGTAATATCATCCTCTCCCCCCCGGATATTAGGAACAATATCACAAAGGGGATGTACCCTCTCTGTGATACTGAAAGTAATATAATCATCTCCCCTCCTGTATATTAGGTACAATGCCACATGGGTGGTGTACACCCCCTGCTCTAATAGGAGGAATATCATGCTCTTTCCCCCTGGATATTAAGAACAATATCACAGGGGAGCTGTACACCCCGTGTGATATTGGGAGTAATATTATCCTCTCTCCCCCTTGATTTTAGGAACAATATTACAGGGGGTGTGCACACACCCTGAGATATTGGGAGTAATGTCATCCTCTCCCCTTCTGGATATTAGGAACAACATAACGGGGGTTCCCCCCCCCCCCCGCGTTATTAGGAGTGATATCATCCTCTCTCCTTCTGGATATTAGGAACAATATCACAGAGGCACGTACATCCCCTGCTATAATGTGGTAATATCATCCTCTCCTTTCCTGGATATTAGAACCTATATCACAGATGAGGTGTACAACTCCTGCAATATTGAAAGTAACATCATCCTCTTACCCCCTGAATATTAGGAACAATATCACAGGGAAGGTGTACACCTTCTGCAATATTAGGAGTAATACCATTTTTTCCCCTACTTGGATTAGAAACAATATCACGGGGGGGGAGGGTGTATATCTTCTGCAATATTGGGAGTAATATCATCCTCTACCCTCTGTATATTAAAAACAGTATCAACAAAAGGTGTACACCTCCTGAGATACTGGGACTAATATCCTTTTCTCCAAACCTACATATTAAGAATAATATCACAGAGGGTGTGCACCCCCTGAAATATTGGGAGTAATATCATCCTTCTCCCTCTTGGATATTAGGAACAATATTACAGGGGGCTGTATACCCCCTGCAATATTAGGATTAATATCATCCTCTCCCCTCCTGGATATTGGGAAAAATATCCCGGGGAGATGTATATACCCTGCAATATTGGGAGTAATATTATTTCCCCCCTCACTGGATATTAGGAAGAATATCACAGGTGTGTAAACCATCTGTGATATTAGGAGTCATATCATCCTCTTCCCCACTGTATATTAGGAACAATATCACAGGAAAGGAGTGTACACCTTCAATATTGGGCGTTATATCATTCTTTCTTTTCCTAGATATTAGAAACCGTATCACAGGAGGGAGTGTATACCCGCTGCGATATTTGGAGTAATATCATCCTCTTCCTTCCTGGATATTAGGAATAATATCACAAGGGGTATGTACACTCTCAGCGACATTGAAAGTAATATCCTCTCCCCCACTGGATATTACAAACAATATCGCGGGAGGGGCGGTGTACATCCCCTGTGATATTGAGAGTAATATTATCCTGTCTCCCGCTGGATATAAGAAACACTATCACAGGGGTTTCTACACCCCTCCGATATTGGGTATAATATCATCCTTTCTCCCTCTGAATCTTAGGAACACTATCACAGAGGGTGTGTACACCCCTGTGATACTGGGAGTAATATTATCCTCCCTTGCCCCTTGATATTAGGAAAAATATCACACAAAATGTTTACAATTCCTGCAATATTGGGAGTAATATCATCCTCCTTAGAGAGTAATAACAGGAAAGTTAAAGTCTGTCTGCTTTTAGAAAATGAGTTCTCATTAGCAAAATGAATCAAATATGTCAAAAAAAACTAAAAAGAATTCATCAGATTTGGCTATTAAGAAGTCCATGATTGAGAAATGGATTGTGATGAAGACGGAATGGAAGATAAACAGGCAACAGTGAAAGGAAGCTATGGATCTCAAAATTGATTGGTCAGAAAAGGGGAGAAACATGTAGATGGCTACTCCAAGTATATTCTTTTAAAACAATTAAAGAATCTCAGATTTCAAAAGATTTTAGAAAATAAAAAAAATTAACTGATCTGTTTATTTTTCATTTCCTAACTATGGATAGTATCTCTAGGCTTCCTGTCTTATGACAATGAGATCTGCACCTCTGCCTGTCCCTGCACTTTTTCCCCGCTTTCTACCTCCCCACTTCTGTCACCTGTACTTTTACTTTTACTTTATCAAGGATGATAATATATACAATGTGTTCTGTAACTAAGTTATTTTACATTTTATCTTTATTGAAAAACAATAGTATTTGTATTATTGCAGCTTTAAAATTATAGGCTCTGCTGTGAACCATCATTCAAAATAATAAAACTGAAAATACTAAATATATTTTTGTTTTTCCTGTAGGATCTAACGCCTTTTTAAAGTACCTTTCTTTCCCTGCACCCTTACATATCCTTATTTTCTTTGGAAACAGCCCTTTATATCAACTCTTTTAAAAACTCCCCTCCTTCCTTGCCCACATAGAACTCCTTGCTAGCATCCCTATTCTCTAGGCTGCTCTCTAGGAAGAGACACACCATGCTCTTCCTAGAACTTCAGGTTCCTGCTTGTCTGAACTGTATCACCTTTTGTTGAATGTTGTTTCTTCTGCTTTCTTGCTTATTTACTGAAATATATCTTCAATTCACTTCCTAAGTAAAGTTTATGGATCCCTCCATATATGTAACATTTTATTTGACCCTCACGTTTTATTAATTCTTGGGTACATATTTTAATGGCTTTTTTCCTCCACAATTTTAAAAGCATTTTTACTGAAAAGCTAAATATACAAATGAACAATAACCAGACCACATATAAAAATACAGCTTTGACTCACAATCTGCTACAACCAGTTTAGGGAACAAATCCCTTATCTACAGTAACCAGACCAGGAAGCCAGGCTACTACCTGACATTTAGACTTGGAGGAAGTCAAACCACTATCTCTAGCAAACAATCAAAGAAGACTAAATGGTTATTCTTTGGTTTTGGATTGTTTGTTCCTGAAAAACAAACAAACAAACAAAAAAATGGATCCCAAACAGTCAGTTGATTAATAATGGCAGGTTTCCTAATTTTTGTTCCTGCTTCCAACTTAGTATAAGTAAAAGAAAGGCAGATACAGTATACACCCCTTGTTAATCACATAAGATGCCCCACTTCTAGTTAGCCTACCTACAGCTTCCTTATACCAACACCTTCCAATCAGCATACATGAAGCCTTCCCGTTTTTCCACTATAACACTTTCCCACATCTCTGCCTCCCGTTTCAGTTTCTGCCAAAACCAAGTAATGGTGGCTGACTCCATTGCTATAGAAAGCCCTGAATAGACTGCCTTTGCTTTCTCACCTGGGTGGTCTTTATTTATTGACACATTATACATGGACTTCTAGAATAAATGCTATTTATAAGACTGATAACAGTGTGACGTTTTTCCTAATATCAGTTTTATTGGCATATAATTCATACACAACACAATTCACCCACTTAAAGTATACAATTCAATAATTTTGTATATTGAATTATAATTAGCATATTCAATACTATTATAATAATTATTATAAATAGTTTTATTTAAATAATTCATAATATATAATTATTATAAATAGTATAATAAATAATAATTATTAATTAATAATTAGTATATTCACAGACCTGTGCAACCATTCCTACAAGGACTTTTTTGTCTCCAAAAAAGAAACCCAGATGGTGCCTGGGGAAGGGTGAATGAAGGGACTGGGGGACTGCTCACTCTTGCCACAGACCTCTGGGATCCTAGCTGCAGGAGATCCCACATCCCCTAGGACATGGGAAGTGGCAGGGGATCTCACCAGAGATTAGACAGAAACGGAGTTGCAGCAAGCATGGAACCAGGGACATTTGAGTGCAGGTCAGCTTCAGTGGAGCCTGGCCATAAGTGCCCATCCTGCAGGGCTACCTGTATCCCTCTGAAAGGCTTTGGCTCCAGCTAACTGCCAGGGAGAAAACAGGATCTGCTTCCCCACAGGTCTAGGGAACATCTGCCTAAGAGCCCCCTAACTGCCAGCCCATCCTAGAGGCCCAACTTGGCTACCCCATAGGAGTGTGTACACAGTGCAGCCTCTGCTGCCCAGTCTGGAAACTTTGTTACACCTGAGTGTGTGCCAGCAGCCTGGGAGCCCTTTGGATCCTCCAGTGTACCTGGAGGAGGGTCCAGAGGAGGGAGCCATGACCAGGTTTTGCCACCCCAGGGCCACAGTTTGTGGCTTAGGAGTGCTGAGCCATGATCTGTGCTCAGCACTTGAATGAGAGATGAGCCAGCATTCTCAAGAAACTGAGAGAGGTGAGTCACACAAGTTCTTAGGCTGGTGTGGGACCTAGGTTTGCCTCCCTCCACAGGGTTGGTCTGGTAAGAGTGCGGTCTATCTCCCTGCTAGATCTCTCCTGAGGGAAGCCCCATAGCCCAAAAGACCTAACAACAACTACCAAAGCCATATGCTCAGTGCCAATGATGGGAGGTGGCTCCTCTAAGGTCCAGGAGTAGAGACCCAGTGAGGGGTTCAACACTATCCTCCTCACACCACAGAACACACCTGCAAATGCAAAGTCATACAAAGAAGCCATGTGGCTGAGTAAGAGCCTATCCACGGCCCATTGATCTCAAGTCCCATCTACTGGATTGTAGCCCAAACTACGGTAAGAAACATTTTACTAATTCTCCCCACTGCAAAGCCAAGGACAAGAATTCAACAATAAACAAATATCCACTATAGAGTCTTAGCCCTCTGAAAACTTCCAGAAAGAAAGTCAATTGACTATACTCAATTTACACCACAGTTAAAAGAATAACAGATGGGAAAGAATTAGCACAAAAACTCTGGAAATTCAGAAAACCAGAGTGTCCCATTACCTCCAAAGAAACTCAATAGCTCCCCAGCAATGGTGCTTAACCAGTCTGAATTGTCTGAAATGACAGACTTGGAGTTCCTTACGTGGGTGGGAAGGAACACCACTGAGATCCAGGAGAAAGCTGAAACTCAATCCAAGGAAGTAAAGCAATTCAGTAAAATGATTGAAGACCTGAAAGACAAAGCAGCCATTTTAAGAAACACCCAAAATGAACTTCTTAAGCTGAAAAAAAATCACTGCAAGAATTTTATAATACAATTGGAAGTATTATCAGCAGAAGGGACCAAGCTGAGGAAAGAATCTCAGAGCTGGAAGACTGCTCCTTCAAATCAACTCAGTCAGACAAAAATAAAGAAAAAAGAGTTAAGAAAAATGAACAGCATGCACACGTATGTTTATTGCAGCACTATTCACAATAGCAAAGACTTGGAACCAACCCAAATGTCCATCAGTGACAGACTGGATTAAGAAAATGTGGCACATATACATCATGGAATACTATGCAGCCATAAAAAAGGATGAGTTCGTGTCCTTTGTAGGGATGTGGATGCAGCTGGAAACCATCATTCTCAGCAAACTATCGCAAGAACAGAAAACCAAATACTGCATGTTCTCACTCATAGGTGGGAACTGAACAATGAGATCACTTGGATACAGGAAGGGGAGCATCACACACCGGGTCCTATTGTGGGGAGGGGGGAGGGGGGAGGGATAGCATCAGGAGATATACCTAATGTAAATGAGGAGTTAATGGGTGCAGCACACCAACATGGTACATGTATACATATGTAACAAACCTGCACATTGTGCACATGTACCCTAGAACTTAAAGTATAATTTAAAAAAAAGAAAAGAAAAGAAAAAATGAACAAAACTCCAAAAATATAGGATTATATAAAGGGGCCAAATCTACAACTCACTGGCATTCCTGAGAGAAAAAGAAAGACAATAACCAACTTGGAATTGGAATAGAAAATAAGCAATTTGAATATAGCCCCTGAAAATCTCCCTAATCTTACTAGAGAGGTTGACATGCAAATCCAAGAAAAACAGAGAACCCCAGCAAGATACTATATAAAACAACCATCTCCAAGGCATATAATCTTCAGATTCATCAAGGTCAATGTGAAAGAAAAAACCCTTGAAAGCAGCTGGAAAGAAGAGGCAGGTAAGTTTCACAGGGAACCCCATCAGACTGGCACCAGATGGCTCATCAGAAGCCTTACAAGTCAGAAGAGATTGGGGGCCTATTTTTAGCATTCTTAAAGAGAAGAAATTCCAACCAAGAATTTTATATCTTGCCAAACTAAGCCTTTTAAGTGAAGGAGAAATGAAATCCTTCTCAGATGAGCAAATGCTGAGGGAATACATTTTAACCAGACCAGCTTTACAAGAAGTCCTTATGGTAATGCTAAACATGGATTCAAAGAATGACACCTGTTACCACAAAAACACACTTAAGCACATAGGTCACAGGCACTATAAAGCAACTACACAATCAAGACTGCATACACAACCAGAAAACAACACAATGAAAGGATCAAAATCACACATATCAATACTAACTTTAAATGTAAATGTGCTAAATGCCCCCACTTAAAAGACAAAGGATGGCAGTCTGGATAAAAAGAAAAGACCCAACCATATGTTGTCTTCAAGAGATCCATCTTACATGTAACACCAACAAGTTCAAGGCAAAAGGGTGGAGTAAGATATACTATACAAATGGAAAACAAAAAAGAGCAGGAGTCACTATTCTTATCTCAGATAAAACAAATTTTAAACCAATGAAAACTAACAGGGACAAATGAAGGGCATTACATAATGATAATGGGTACAATCTGACAAGAAGCCGTAACTATCCTAAATATACACACAGCCAATATTGGAGGACTAACATTCATAAAACAAATTATTCTTCACCTACAAAAGACTTAGACAACCAAACAATAATAATGGGTGAGTTCAACACCCCACTGACAGACAGATCATCAAGGTAGAAAACAAAAAACTCTGAACTTAAACTTGACATTTGGACCTAATAGACATATACAGAAAACTCCACCACAGAATTCTTCTAATCTGCACACAGAACATATTCTAAAATCTACCACATGCTAAGTCATAAAGCAAGCCGCAGTAAATTGAAATCATACCAAGCACACTCTTGGACCACAGTGCAATACAAACAAAAATCAATACCAAGAAGATATTTCAAAACTATACAAATACATAAAAATCAAATAACTCAATACTGAATAACTCCTGGGTGAAAACTGAAATTAAGACAGAAATCAAAAAATTCTTTGAAATTAATGAAAATAGAGAAACAATTTACAAAAAGCTCTGCATGCAGTCCAAAGCAGTGTTAAGAGGAAAGTTTATAGCACTAAATTCCTTCATCAAGAAGTCAGAAAGACCATAAATTAGCAATCTAAATTTGCACTTAAAAGAAGTAGAAGTAAAAGAACAAACCAACCCCCAAAGTAGCAGGAGAAAATTTTTAAAAACTAAAATTAAATAACTTAATGAAATTGAGATGCAAAATTTATACAAAAGATTAATGAAACCAGAAAAAAAAACAAATAAAATTGATGGACTACTAGCTAAATTAACAAAGAAAAAGAAAGAGAAGAGTCCAAGAAGCACGATCAGAAACAATAAAGGCAATGTTACCACTGATCCCACAGAAATACAAAACACCCTCAGAGGATATGATGTACAACTCTATGCACAGAAATTAGAAAATCTAGAGGAAATGGATAAATTCCTGGAAGCATACAAGCTCCCAAGACTGAATCAAGAAGAGATTGAAATCCTAAATAGATAAATACCAATTTCTGAAATAGAATTAGTAACAACCAACCAACCAAAAAATGTCCTGGACCAGAAACATTCACAGTGGAATTCTACCACACATACAAAGAAGAACTGATACCAATCCTATTGAAATTATTCCAAAAAAGTTGAGGAGCATGGGCTCCTCCCTAACTCATTCTATGAAGCCAGCATCACCCTGATACCAAAATCTGGTATAGACAAAACAAAAAAAAAGAAAACTTCAGGCCAATATCCCTGATAAACATAGATGCAAAAATTCTCAACAGAGTATTAAGAAACTGAACCCAGTAACACATCAGCAAGTTAATACTTGTGTGATATACTACCACAATTAAGCAAGCTTTATTCCTGGGATGCAAGGACTGTTGAACATACAAAAAACAATAAATCCAATCAACCTCATAAACAGAATCAAAAACAAAAACCATATAATCATCTAATATACACAGAATAATCTTTCAATAAAATCCAACATCCCTTCATAATAAAAACCCTCAGCAGATTAGGCATCAAAGGAGCATACCTTAAAATAATAAGAGTCATCTATGACAAATTGACAAATTCACAGTCAACATCATACCAAATGGGCAAAAGCTTGACCATTCCCCTAGAGAACTAGAACAAGACAAGGATGCCCACTCCCACCACTTCTATTCAAGGTAGTACTGGAAGTCCCAGCCAGAGCAGTCAGGCAAGACAAAGAAATAAAAGGCACCTAAATAGGAAAAGAAGAAGTCAAACTATTTCTTTTTGCAGATGACATAACTCTATACCAACAAAATCGTAAATACTCTGTCAAAAGGCTCCTAGAACTGATAAATGATTTTAGTAGAGTTTCAAAATACAAAATCAGTGTACAAAAATCATTAGCATTTCTACACACACAGACAACATCCAGGCTGAAAGTGAAATCAAGAACACAATTCAACTCAAAATAGCCACAAAGAAAATTAAATATCCAGGAATACAGCTATCCAAGGAGGTAAAAAATCTCTACAAAGAGAGCCATAAAACACTGCTGAAAGGTACTAAAGATGACATAAATAAATGGAAAAACATTCCATGCTCATGGATTGGAAGAATCATTATTATTAAAATGGGAACACTGCCCAAAGCAATTTACAGATTCAATGCTATTCCTATCAAACTACCAATGGTATTTATCACAGAATTAGAAGAAATAATTCCCAATTTCATCTGGAACCAAAAAAGCCCAAACAGCCAAAACAATCTAAGCAAAAACAACAAAAAAAGGCAGAGGCCTCACACTATCCAACTTCAAACTATACTATCAAGCCACAGTAATCAAAACATCTTGGTACTGGTACAAAAACAGACACAGAGCAATGGAACAGAATAAAAAACTCAGAAATAAAGTTGTACGACTGCAACCATCTGCAACAAGGCTAACAAAAGCAATTGGGAAACAACTCTCTATTCAGCAAATAGTGCTGGGATAACTGGCTAGCCATACACGGAAGATTAAAACTAGACCCCTACTTTTCACCTTTTCTGAATGGATTAGCTGAAATTAACTGAAAATGGATCAAAGACTTGAATGTAAAATCTCAAACTATAAAAATCCTGGAAGACAACCTAGGTAATACTCTTTTCAACATCAGCCATGGTAAAAAATTTTGGCTAAGTCCGTAAAAGCAATCACGACAAAAACAAAAATAAACAAGTGAGACCTAATTAAACTAAAGAGCTTCTGTGCAGTAAAAGAAACTCAATATACCAAGAGACAACTTACAGAATGAGAGAAGATATTCACAAACTATGCATCCAACAAAGGCCTACTATATATAATCTATAGGGAACTTAAATCAACAAGCAAAATACAAATAGCATTAAAAAATGGGCAAAGGACATGAACAGACACTTGTCAAAAGAAAACACACAAGCAGCCAACAAACATGAAAAAGTGCTCAGCATCACTAATCATCAGAGTAATGCAAATCAAAACCACAATGAGATACCATCTCATACTAGTCAGAATGGCTACTATTAAAAATTCAATGACTAACAGATGCTGGTGAGGTTGCAGAGAAAACAGAATGTTTACATATTGTTTATATAATATTTATACATTGTTTATGGGAATGTAAATTAGTACAATCTCTGTGGAAAGCAGTGTGGAGATTTCTCAAAGAACTTTAAACAGAGCTACCATTTCACCCAGCAACTCCATTACTGGGCATATACCCATAGGAAAACAAATTATTCTACCAAGAAGACACATGCACTCCTGTGTTGACTGCTGTACTATTTCCAATGGCAGAGACATGGAATCAACCCAAGTGCCCATCAATGATGTATTGAATAAAGAAAATGTGGTATATATACACCGTGAAATACTACGTAGCCATAAATATAATAAAATCATGTCCTTTGCAGCAACATGAATGGAGCTGGAGGCCATAATCCTAAGTGAATTAACACAGGAATAAAAAAACCAAATACCACATGTTCTCACTTAAAAGTGGGTGCTAAATATTGAACACACATGGATATAAATATGGGAATAGACACTGCAGACTACTGGTGGTGGGAGGTTGAATAAAGCTCCTATTAGGCACTACACTCACTATCTGGGTGATGGGGTCCATACTCCAAACCTCAACATCACCCAATATTCCCGTGTAACACACCTGCACATATACCTCCTGTATCTAAAATAAAAGTTGAAATTTAAAGAAGAAAAAAAAGAATCCATATCCAGTAAGCAGTCACTTCCTATTTTCCCTCAAACCTCATATCCCTCAGCAATCACTAATCTGTATTGTATCTTTATAGATTTTCATTGTGATCATACCTTAAAAATGGAATCTCAAATATTTAGGGTTTTGTAACTGACTTCTTTGACTTAGCATAATGATCTTAAGGTTCATCCATGTAGCATGTATCGGGAATTCATTCCTTTTTATGTCCTAATATTATTTCATTGTATGTACGTACTACATTTTGCTTACCCATTTGTCAGTTGATGGACATTTGAGTTGTTTCTACTTTAAGGCTATTATAAATAAAACTTCTACAAACATTTATGCATAAGTTTTTGTATGAACATTTGTTTTGATTTATCTTGGTTATATACCTAGGAGTGAAATTATTTGATCATATAAAACTGACAAACTGTTTTCCAAAGCAATACACCATTCTATACTCCAAGCAGCAATGTAAGAGGGTCTTAGCATATCAAATCCTCTCCACCACTTATTATCTCTCTCATCATAGCCATCTTAGAGAGTGTGAAGTGATATCTCATTGAGGTTTTAATTTGCATTTCCCTGATGGCTATTGACATTTAACATCTTTTCATATGCGTCTTGGCTATTAGTCTCTCTTCTTGGGAGAAATGTCTATTCAGATCCTTTCTTCATTTTCAGGTTGGGCTTTCTGTTTTTTCATTATTGAGTTATAAGGTGATCTGCTTTTTACCTTTGTTGTTTTCTTTCTAAAAACTTTAGCATCTTCTCTTTATCGTTTATATTCTGAATTTTCATAACATGTCTCGGAAAATGCATTTTCTTCACTTTGCTGAGTACACAGTGGGCCTTTTCAACATAAAGACTCATACTTCAGCTTAAGGTTACCTCTTTCATTATTTATTTGATAATTGCTTGCTCTGTTTTCTCTTTCAAGAACTTCCATTATTTATGTAACAAACTTTGAATTAATCCTTGTCTTTATTCTCATTTTCCTTCTCTTGCTTGTTTTTCTCCTTTTATTCTAAGAGATTGTTTACTTTTTTCCCATTGGTTACATTTTTATGTGTTTTTTAGAGCACACTTTTATGATTTAATAAATGAAATATCTCTCTAACATCCCTCTAATAATACTAATTACAGATAATTTTTTTTTTTTTTTGAAACAGAATCTCGCTCTGTTGCCCAGGCTGGAGTGCAGTGGCGCGATCTCGGCTCACAATCTCGGCTCACAGAAAGCTCTGACTCCCAGGTTCACACCATTCTCCTGCCTCAGCCTCCTGGGGAGCAGCTGGGACTACAGGCGCCCGCCACCACACCCGACTAATTTTTTTTTATGTTTACTAGTGACGGGGTTTCACCATGTTAGCCAGGATGGTCTCGATCTCCTGACCTCGTGATCCACCTGCCTTGGCCTCCCAAAGTGCTAGGATTACAGGCGTGAGTCACCACGCCCAGGCTAATTAGAGAGAATTTTAAAGTACTCTTCTGTTTACTAGATTAACTATTTCCTATCAGACCACTGTTGCTAATTATTAATCTTGCTCTTTCTCTTTAACATTCCTCATTTGTCTGGCCATCCTTGATTCCTGGTTTGTATTTAGGGTTGAGAAAAACAGAAAATCTAGCTGAGCTCTTCGTATTCATGGGCAAAAGTTTATCAACTAGAAGCCTTAACCTTGTGTTGAGGCTGTGGTAGCAAGTCAACCACTATGACTGGCTGAAATGCTGAAGGCTTCCCACCAGGATAGCAATTCCCACGTTAACTGTCCTTGTTTTACCATATCATCCTTTTAATCAGTATACTTAAGATGTCTCCTTACTTTTTTTATTGTAGTAATATACCAATAACATAAAATTTACCATTTAAAACATTTCTAATTTCAGTGGCCTTGAGTACATTCATATTGTTATGCAACCATCACCATTATCTAGCTCCAGATTTTTTCATCATCCCATACTGAAACTCCGTACCTATTATAAATAGTAATTTCCCATTCCTCCTCTCAGCCTCTGGTAACCACTATTCTACTTTCTGTGCCCATTTTTAGTTAATTTATATATATATATAATTGTTTGGAGGCATTCTTTGGCTTTAGGTCGTGCTCAAAGGAAAGGAAGATATGTGAGAAGTGAACATTATGCAGCTACAGGCTTTCCATTACCCTCCTCTCCCTTGTTTTCAAACAGTTACACACACTGTGTCTATTCTAACCTGGAAGTTCCAAGTCCCATATGACCTCTTGGTATTTGAAAGGCAAGGTAAGGCTCTTCTGATATGTGCTCCTCTTTGGACATTTTCTAAGATGTGGCTTCCTTTATTTCTATTCCTTCATCCACTAATTACTTCCCATTAGATTTTATAAATTCTTTCATATCTCATTGACATCCTTCCTCCATTTCTTATTTCTATATTTATATTCCTATTAAAATGAGTTTTGGAACAAAGCAGTAGACATTGGCCTATGCTCAATCGATTACATTGAACCATAAGCCCGTGTTACATTTTTAACCTCTGACAAATGTTACCAGGTGTATTTAACCAGAGATCTAACAATTTTATATCTGAAATCAGTATCACAATTCAATGAAATATCTTAAGAGTAAGTTCAGAGAGGTATTGAGAATGAATATATGAAACATATTTTAATGTAATTTTTCATAAATAAATTTGAATCCCAAACTGCTGCACATAGTTCTATATAGCATGGATACAGATTGCTTTAAAATTAACTACTTTTGTGACTAGAATATTTAAATTCTTCAGTAATTCTTTACTATTAAAATCTCAGTAGAGTAGTATCTGGTAATTAAATGGGCATTTGCTGTGAATTTATAAAGGATAATGAAAGATTAGATTACCCCTTGTTTATGATTATCATTGTATCTAGCATAGGAAAGAGATCATATAGAGTAGTGATTCAAGCACAGTCTGTGAAGTCCAGAAGATCTATTTTTAGTCAAGATTTTTGCATTTATTAATTCTATTTGAACAATTTTCTCAGCTTCTCAGTCATTCTTCATCTGTAAAATGGGGTATAAAATAATATCTATTCGTCAAGCATCTGTGAAGAACAGAAGATGCAAATATAAGTCTGGACTCACAGTAGATGCTTAATAAATACTAACAAATATTATCCAAAGTTGGACTCCAGTGTCACTGCATATGTTAGGCTCAGCTCTAACACCAGATCCCTGACTTTGGCTATGTTACTCAGTTTATCTTTGTCTTGTTATTTCATCGTGAAAATACTGCAGCCTGCATAAAGGGTCATTTTGAAGATTAAATACAACAATATAGGGATAGGGTTTAAAACAGTGTTCCTAATATCATCACCTACATTATCATTATATGATTGCTTGGTCTCTCTGAAGCTAACTATATCCAAACATAGTTTTGCAATTGTACTGCCTTGTTACACCGTCTCTTTCCTGGCACCACTTCACTCCATTCCACTCCAAAATAATTACAACTATTTTTGTTTTTATATTTTGAACCAATATTGTATTCAGAATGTTCCATATTTAAATCATCACCAGTGACACATGCATGGAATACTTCTCCTTATCTTTAAAAGCAAACAAAATCTACAGAGAACTGTTTCACTTTTAACTTCTAGTGTTCCTGCATTTCACTGGATTTTAAGCATGGCCTTCCTGAATTGCTGCCACATTTTTTCCTTCAGTATGAAGTAAAAGTGTTAAACATCACCGCAATTGCCTTTAAGAGCTTTCTAACATTTTATCTTAACATAGTCTGGAAAAAAAAAATCTTTATTCCCACTATAGGACTTTCCTTACAAGTAGAATCACAGTTCACTTTAGTAGAAATTGAGTTATCTAGGTTAGGTTACACTGGCTCCCAGCCAAAATGAACAAACAACTCAAATTTTACCCTGACTGAGGACTTTTCCTCAAACTGCTTGCTTAAATGTCTACTTTGACTATAATATAAATACCAGCTATAATATAAGAAGATGATATTCTCACTTACTTTCCTTTTTAAATTATGTTCCTCTTCCAGGGTTCTCCCTCCCACTATATCTCCAGATCCAGCTCACCTGTCACCTCTGGTGTTTTCTCTTCAAATAACTGAGTCCTACTTAGCTAAACTCCTCTTGGTTCCCTCAGAACTTCTATATCCACTATAGCCCTTACCACTTTACAAAGCAATTGTTGAAAACTAATCCCATTCACTGGGTTGAGCATAATGAGAGAATATCAGTGTGGAGTTTCCCTCTATAGCTCCAATATTTCGTAATCAATAAATATCTATTGAAAGGACTTTTAAGTAGTTCCACTGGGGGACATCATCTACTTTCTTCTGCTCAGCATCTCCTTCTTTGGGAGAATCAAGCCCCTGCTCACACATACTCTTAGATTCCCATTGATGACACACACTTGTCTTCAAAGTTGGATGTGTGACCCAGGAATGAAAAAATTAGAGAACTCCAAGTACTTCATTTCATTGACCACTGCGATTAAGTCAGGAATAGGTGTACAACTCAGGCTGGGCCAAGGAGGTCATCCTGGGAGTTTTTCTTTTTCTCTTTGGCCATTAGGTGTAAGAATGATACGAACCTAATGCTGATGATGTTACAAAATGCCAGAGGTCCTGTTGCTCCCCATACAGAAAGCCAATCATTGAGTCAATAAGTATTGCCAGGGAAGAAGACTTTTTATTTGAGTGATGTCAACAAAAGAGATGGGAGCCAAACTGCAAATCTAGAGGTTTATATAGCAGGGAAGAAATTTAACTACATAAGAGAAAACAGAAATTAGGAAGGGGTAAGGAAGAGGAGTTGGTAAACAGACATTAGGGAGGCACCTGGCTGGATGAGGTGATCTAGTGACTTTCATTCCCTTTCCTGAAAGTTGACTTCCTGAGGAAGATCTCAGGTAAGACAAATGTAAGTTTCAAGTTTTAAGACCAGAAGGGTCAATTTCTATGTTTATTCAATAAAAAAAAAAACCTGTAAATATCAGTTCTGTGGATAAATTGGGCTGGTTTCAGTGACAGGCATCTTTGCGACCACATAGGGAGCACTTACAGAACAAAGTTAATCCAGAAAAAAACAGAGTTAAGTGATGGCGCAAGACAAACTTCTGATGACATTATTTGAACCCCAGCTCCAGACATACCTGAAGTTCACTCCTATCCTTTCCAGTTATGAGGTTATTTCGTTTTCTTTAGATAGGTTGAGTATCATTTCTGTAACTGGAAATTTTAAAAATGTCTTGGTAAACACAGTTACCCCTTCAAACAAGAACATGAATTTTTAAGACCATGGAATGAAACAACATTATTACTGACTACATAGAATACAGGCATATCTTTGAATTCAGTAGCATGTTGTTGTAAATAATAAGTTAACCCACTACCAACTATTTTTACATGAATAAACAAAACAATTTTTTTTCCTTCTTTTTAAAATTCTCTGACATGATTCCCCTATTAGAAGTGCATGCTCATATGCAAAAATAAATATATTGTGACTTTTTTTCTTTTTCTTAAGTTGATGAATGAAAGCAAGAAAAATTTTAAAACTACACCAAGAAAAATATTTTTAGAGAGCAATGATTGACTTTTGTCAAGGGTTTTATCCCCTGAAATTAAGAAGAAGTGGGTTTTTGGATATTTGATAACATGAAAATATGTTTATATACTGAAACCTCAAATCTTGAAGATCTACAGAAAATATTCTTGAACTTTAATATGCATAAGAATCATGATGGTATTTGTTAAATATTAGGATTCAAAAGGTACCATCCAGAAGATTCTAATTCATTATGCCTGAGTAGGGCCAAAAATCTAAATTTTAAAGAAGCACCCGAGGATAGTTGAATTAAATGGTGCTCTGACTGCACACTGAGAAACTGCTCTCTGAGGTGAATGGGATCATAAAAAGTGATAAACCTTAGAGATGACTTCTTCCTCACAAGATGAGAAATGAAAGTAGCTTTAACGTACACACAGACACTACATATGTGTGTATGTGTGTATGTGTGTGTGTGTGTGTGTGTATACATATATATGAGAAAGGTGTTATAATTTAGTGCGTTATTTTCTTAGATTCCATAGGACAAAAGATTTTGAAGGTCTCTTTTGATCAGAAAATTTTACAAAGCTCCAAGTCTATTCCTTTCTCATTCAGGAACTAGTTCATTTCTTTATTTTTTTAATTTATTTATTATTATTATACTTTAAGTTGTAGGGTACATGTGCATAACATGCAGGTTTGTTACATATGTATACTTGTGCCATGTTCTTTATTTTTTACTAAATGAGACATGAGAAATTGCTCAGAAATATTATGGCTTCCTGATTCTTACCTCTAAAGGCATTAAATTTGGTACATTCTAAGAAACATAAAATGTAAGATTTCAGAGAAATATTATAGGTCATTTAACCCAACCATTATCAGATGTTAGAATCTTTTCTGCACTATTCCCTAAATGTGGTCATTCAGTTTCTGCTTGAACACTTTTAATGACCCAGAACTCATTAATTCATAAGAAAGCATTTTTTTCACTTGTGGTAAAAGTTTATGTTTGTTTGTTGGTTAGTTGGTGATTGACTGATTTGTTTTTCCACTATCCTGAAATCTACCTCTTAATATAGGATATTCATTAGTCTTAGGACTGCTTCTTTAGTTGAAACAAAAGAAGTACAGTTTCCCATATAAAGGGTCTGTAATTATTTGAAAAGTTATCATGATACCTGTTAAATCCTCTTTTCTAGATTAAACAACCAGTTTATTCAGCTATTTCTTTTCTGACTCGGTTTCTAGAGAGTTTCCCTACCTGGTAACTGTCCCTTCTTCTGGTTTAAGTTATCCCATAATTTAAAGAATTTTTTAAAACAGGTAAATAGCTTATTCTAATTCTCCATAACTAATCCACATGGATTTAAGCTACTCTTAACCTTTTAACAAGGACTTACAGCACATCATGCTCCCAGCATAGAATAAACTCCATTTAACTAAGAACAATAAACAAGGGAAGGTAATAATCCTAGTTGTTCTTCCTCTAATCTTCAGGCTTAGGCCTGAATGGGATTGGGTGTACACTCATTTCAGGTGATGATGTGTGTGCTCTTGGTGACTCCCCTCTACCCAGAATTTGACTCCTCTTGGGCTCCAATTTCTAGGTCTTTGTTTAAGAGCAGAAGCAAAGGTGTCAAGCTGGGTGTTGACACTTTTATCACCCCAAAGTTCAGGGCCATTCCTCTGGCTCCTCCCTGCCACTGCTGCCTCAAGTCCATTTTGCCTATTCCTTCTTGCCAAAGGCTCACCAAAATGATAATGCCAGAAGTGGGGGCCTACTTTCCACCAGCTTATTTATTCTTAAGACTTTCTCATTGGAAATGGATCACAAATTTTTACTAGATCAATTTGTATTTTGCCCAGCAAGATTTTTTTTAATACTAGCAAGAGAGCACAAGATTCATAGTAACTACCTGAAAGCAGGTAATTATTTTTATTTTCTTATCTCAGTACTTGTCATGTAAAAGCAAATTTGACATTTTCTTGTCCTTTACTAACCCCCTCAAAGGCATAAGAGTCATAGAGAAGCCCCTGACTCACTTTTATCAACAATGTATGCATTAGATTTGCTTTATAGGGTGCAAAGAACCTCCAAGCGCCTCAGAGTTAAGAGTCAATGAGTCATGAGGTCAGGAGATCGAGACCATCCTGGTTAACACGGTGAAACCCCGTCTCTACTAAAAAATACAAAAAACTAGCCGGGCGAGGTGGCAGGCGCCTATAGTCCCAGCTAGTCGGGAGGCTGAGGCAGGAGAATGGCGTGAACCCGGGAGGCAGAGCTTGCAGTGAGCTGAGATCCGGCCACTGCACTCCAGCCTGGGTAACAGAGCGAGACTCCGTCTCAAAAAAAAAAAGAGTCAATGAGTCAAAGTTGATATCATATAGTATGTTATAAGTATGGAGTTTGGCCTTTGCCCACTTCCCAAATATTTATATGATATAAAGTGGTAAGTGCTAAAAGAGAAATGCAGACAGAAATGCTACTATTGGGAATATAGAAAACTAAAAATTTGTTTTAAGATAAAGTAATTAAGTAAATGTTTGAGGTTACAGAAATGGAAAGGCAAGGCACTCAAGAAAAAGGGGACCCTCTGAGAGGAAAATGGTTAGGGGGATCAGTGTGGAAGCTTTATTAATAATAAAGAATAGGAAGTATTAGAGCTAAAATAGTCAAAAAATGGTCCACAGACACTGATTTTTTTAAAATAACTCACTGGCAATGCAGTTAAAAGGTATAATCAATTATCTCTATTTTTTGTGATAAAATCAATGAAACACATTCATAACACAAATTACTTCTTCAATGGAAGGGGCACAAGAAGGAAGACTACTACACTATTTTCAGGAACAGTATAACACTACCATTAATTTACTCTTACTGAAATAGTCTGATTTTGACTAGATAGATAAGATAAAGTATAATGCAGGAGAAATTAAAATTACCAAGTACATATTATACAACTCTAATAACATTTACAAACACAGGTTTATGACTTAATTACTAATATTTCTCTAATCTTATGTAGAAAAACTCTTGGGAATACTGCATGAATAATCATTATCACCACTTACTGCATTGCTGAGTTAGCATCCAAAATATATCTGCCCTTATATGTACATGTGTACATGAGCACAGAAAATATATATGGATAGTAATATTTGACTAACTGGTAAAGCATGCTAATGCTTAGTGGAATAATTACTAACAAATTAGATTCTGGTTGTTTATGATTTACTGGTCTAAAAATTACATAATTTGCTTTTTTCCTTACCACAAACTCCATTGAGAATTTCTTACATTATACTGAATAAAAATCACAAACCTATTTTATCCTGATGCATTTTCATCTACTACTTATGTTGGCCATAAAATTTACCAACTTGAAATCTAGGACTTGTCTAAAATAATCATGAGCCAATGTCATATAAAGACTTAACATTTATTGAGTGTTGACTATGTGCTAGATAGTGTTTGATATGGTTTAGATCTGTGTCCCTACCCAAGTCTCACGATGAATTGTAATAACCATTGTTGGAGATGGGGCCTAGTAGGAGGTGACTGGATCATGGGGGGTGGATTTCCTTCTTGGTGTTCTAGTGATAGTGAGTAAGTTCGCATATCTGGTCATTTAAAAGTGATCTCCCCTCTCTCTCTCCATCCTGCTCCTGCCAATTAAGACTCCTGCTGGTACTTTGCCTTTCACCAGGAGTAAAAGCTCCCTGAGGCCTCCCCAGAGGCAGATGCCAGCATCTGCTTTCTGTACAACCTGCAGAACCATGAGCCAATTAAACCTATTTTCCCTACAAATTTCCCAGTCTCAGGTATTTCTTTATAGCAAAGCAAGAACCGATTAATACACTGTTAAAGGTAGTTAATATTTTTACTCGCTAGCCTCTTTATAGTACTTCAAGGTAGGCACCCTGACTGTATTAGTCAGAGTTCTCCAGAGAAACAGAACAAATGGTATAAAAATGTATAGATGGATAGATGAGAGGGGATTTATTAATTTGCTCATGTGATTATGGAGGCTGAGAATCCCGCAACTTTCTGTCTATAAGCTGGAGACTTGGAATGTGGGTAGCATGGCTCAGTCCAAGTTCGAAAGCCTGAGAACCAGGAGAGCCAATTCCAAAGGTAAGAAAAGAAGAGTGTTCTGGATCCAGGAGAGAAAGGAGAGAGAGAAAGAGATAGAGGAGAGGGAGGGAGGGAGGGGGGGGGGGGAGAGAGAGAGAGAGAGAGAGAGAGAGAGAGAGAGAGAGAGAGAACATACTATACTTTTCCCTGCCTCTAAAACTGTATCTCATAAATATCTTCCCTACCTAATTGCTGCAGCCAACAGGATCAATACTCACTTCCTGTATCCCTCTCCCCAAATGTTCTGCCTTCTTGCATTTGATCCTCCATTCCTTCAATTCAGTCACTCTTTCCCCCATTTCTATGCATGGCTCAGCATCTTCTCAGATTTCAAGTTCATAAATACTATGTTAGCAGAAAGACCATTCCTAACCCCTGTATCTAAAGTTGGTGGTCCTTGTTATTCTTTGTAATACACTGTTTATTTACTTCTTAATAATATAATCAAAAAAATCACAAAAATAATAATGGCAAGGTTCTAGGTGTTTTCCATATGTTAGCACATGTACTCCACAGAACTCCATGAGACCAGCACTAGTCCTTCATGGCACTAACATAATGTGCACTCATTTTGTGCTTACTCCCTTATTTGGTCACTTTACATATGGTGAGCTCAATAAGAGCAGTGACTATGTCATCTTGGTTCTCTATTGGATCCCCCCAAACCTTAGTAATAATTCAATAACTTCTTGTTAAATAAATGATTGCCTACTCTGTGCAGTGCCCTGGTTTTTTTATGTTGTGTATTTGCCAAGTGATAAACAAACCTGGATATTCTTCTCTTTCCTAACTACGTTTGTGGTTTACTAGTGCTTTTACTCATACTCTTCCCTCAGACAGTCCCGTCTATTAAATTCTTGTACATCTCACAAAACTCATTTCAGATAGCATCTTCCCCAGGAAGTCTTTCATAAATCTTCTACCATTCCCTCTCCCATCCCTCACTGATCCTTGCTTACCTCTCCTCCTGAATTTTCTTGGCATATCATATGTCTCTTATGATGCCTATACATTGCTTTCCATTATAACTATTTTTGTACTTTTCTTTAAATCAATGACACAGAGCACACCTTGCTCATCTTTGTATTTAGCACAGCATGAACTATAATGTTCTACCCATATTAGATACTTGATACATATTTATTATTACATATTTATTAATTATATTAAAATAATATAAGTATTTCCACCAATATCTACATTTTTAAGAGACCTGGGAAGCCATCTCCAAATCTCAAATAATCCTAAATCATCATCATGCAACAATGTATCCAACTGTATTCTAATTATACTATAATCTACCTGAGAAGTAGAGATTTATGTGAATGTGATTAAGAAGTTTGCTTTTCTTTCTCTTTTGCATTTTGAAAAATCTGTGCTGACATACCTTTTCTTTTTTTATTTTATTTCTTCCCCAAAGGTGGAGTCTTCCTCTGTCGCCCAGACTGGGGTGTAGTGGTGCGATCTCAGCTCACCGCAACCTCCGCCTTCTAGGTTCAAGCAATTCTCCTGCCTTAGCCTCCCGAGTAGCTGGGAGTACAGGTGTGCACCATCATGTCAGGCTAATTTTTGTATTTTTAGTAGAGACAGGGTTTCACCATGTTGGCCAGGCTGGTCTCGAACTCCTGACCTCGTGATTTGCCACGCTTGGCCTCCCAAAGTGTTGGGATTACAGGCGTGAACCACTGCATCTGGCTGACATACCTTTCCTCAAGGGTTTCCAGAGACAAATTTAGTTACCAATATAAGAATAGCATATGAACCAGAAAGGCAGAGTGAATGAGCATGGAATTTCAAATGATACATCCAGGTTTGTAAACATCACCCATCAGTACCTGAGAAAAGCCTGGCACATTACATTATCTATCCATTCTCGAGTTTTCACATCTAGACATATGAAGAACATAGCTCAGGGAATTGTTGTAAGGGTTAAAGGCAAAAATATAAACCAATATATTTGTCATTAGATATTAAAATGTTTAAATTGAAATATTTTAAAATACCGAAATATTGAAGTTTGTCATTATATTTATTTCCTCTCTTCTTCCCAAAAATGATAGTAAATTATTTTTTGAGTTTGAAACCCCCAAGAGCAAATACAATGGGAGGAGAGTCATCAGCAGATTTGAAATTTCAGGACAGAAAGTAAATAGAAAAGAATTGATAGACGCTGAGGAGAGGAAACCATCGGATAAAATCTTCAAAATATGCATAGAAGAGGATAAGGTCAAGGGAAGAACCAGCTTACGCTGTGGATCCTTGCAAAAGCTCTAGATTCAGAATGGAAAGGGATGATAGACTGTAACGGGGGGAACGAGCGATGTGCCAATCCCCTGCAAGTTGTCAAGAAAGATGTTGCTGACCTTTAAATATCTTTAGCTGCCAAATCATCGATTCATTTCTCGCTTTGACTAAAGATATTTTGGGACACACAAGACTCTAACACTTCTTCTTTGGAAGTTACTTGAAAAAGCACCCAGCAAAACAAGTAAGTGAAATACGAGAAGCCAACCTAGGATTCTGGAAACAAGAGGCAAACCGGAATAGCAGTGAAGGAAAGAACCAAGATGACAGCTCGCAGTGACCAGTCTGGACAAGAGGAAAGCAGCAGACTCTGGGAGGAAGATCTGCCAAAAGGGGACCAAGGAGATCATATGGTAAAACTAACAACTTGGAACAACTTGGGGATACAAAAAAGGTACAAAATAATAGAAGAGAACTCAATTATGAAAATTCAAACATTATAAAATAAAACTGTTTTAAATATAAAACCACAGTGAATCCAAATTCTGAGAGGAAATCAATGAGTTTCAAGAAAAATGGAATGAATTTTAAGCAGGACCCAGAATGAGCAAGAAGCTGAGAGCATTAAGTTTTGGTGGGAAAAAAAAAAAGAAATCAGCAGGAAAACCAGCACAGGGTTCCAGGGCAGTAGAGACTGTAAAAGTAGGCATCGTCTGAATATGGGGCAAATGCTAATGTCAAATGATTGGCAGAAGGAAAGAAAAACCCATTTGAACAATTGTCTTTGAGTGAAACAGAGTTATCAAACCCTAGAGAAAGAAAACAAATCCTAGCACACAGCTTGGCTCTCCAATGAGGAATATTCTATGGTCATAATAATATAAATGTCAATTACCAGCCATCAACTTGAAGAAAAATACAGAAACATTAAATGTGATTACAGAACAAACAGTAAATGTTTTCAAACTTGCTAATTTAAAAATAAAACTGGAATGACAGAAGTGGGAGGTAGAAGGAGGGAAGAAAAAGGAAATAAACAGATAGGGGCCCTAATTTTCTCACTTGATGAACTAAGGAGTCAAGAAATACTGGCTGTAGGTAATGAAACAAGGTATCAAGGTTATACAGGTCAGCAATTGAGGAAATAAAATAGTAACATTAAGCAGGGGAGATAAACATGGGGGGATTAGAAAATGAGCCAAATCTGATGCATTATTACAGAAAATGGATAATGTCTGGAGTTGATAAGAACATATCTAAACTGTATGGGTACTGGAGGAAATCAGCTAGAGCTACTGCCCCTGGAAACAGGCCTGGATAGGAATAAGTGGGAATGGGTATATTCAGGAACATTTTTTTCATAACCAGCCCTTCTGTGCTATTTGAATTTCCATCCATGTGCTTGTATAACTTAGATAAAAGAGTTAATAAAAATTAATATGACTAATGAAGACAATGAAATCTGCTGTGTGGAGCCAAAGTTTCTTAGTAACAAAATTGAAATGATTTATAAAATTGTTTATATTGTGGAACATAACAACACACAAGCCAATTTATAAGTATTTCCAATTTTCTTTGGAAATGTATTATTTAAATATTACTGTTTCTGCCCTGTGAGTTTATAATCTGAATAAAATATAAAATGAAATTAATAGTCATAGTTCAGACAAGGAGGTTGTGTCTCAGGAGATTCATGGTTTCTTGATTTTTTTTTTTTTTTTTTTTTCCTACTGTTTCAGTCTTGGCTTAACATCAGTCTTCAGTCTTTTTTTTTTTTTTTTTTTTTTTTGATGGGTTGTCACTGCAACAGACTCACAGAATAGCTATGTTTATAAAAGCACTAAAGGGAAGTTACCTGGTTACAAAAAGGAAAGGTAACTGTTCTAAACAAGCAATGTACAGAAAAGAATGCACAAAAGGGAGATTAAGAGACTCCAAAGGGAATTTTCTGTTAGGTGTCTGGCATAAGCAAAAGTAAAGATGAGTTCTGTTATCAAACTGAACAGAGAACCATACCTAAGATTGTTTGAGCATTAAAAATTGAGTCTTACTGCTTTTCTTACCTCAGGTTTTATTTTCCTTTGTGGCTAAAGCTACTGAAGCAAAGAGACTTTAGAAGCCTAAAATCTGTTTCTCCTTAGTTACTTCATACAGATATTTTTAATATGAAACATTGGACTTTTGCCCAAAAGCATCTTTTCATTTATTTCCATAGTAAAGCATTCTTTATGTAAAGCCATTATATTTTATAATACTCTGATTTCTGTATATACATACACAATTTAAGCCCTGAAACAAATATATAGTAAACAGGCACTATACACATATGTTCACATGAATTTACCTCAGTAATTTATTTATTTCTCCTCCCACCTCAGTAATTTAAACAAAAGCATTTGGAGTTCCAATTTTCATGGCATGTAAATCAGTTCTTCATTTCAGGTGGTGCATATAATCCTACAACTAAAGTCAGAATCACAGTTGAATTTTAAAATCTACGATTTTTCTCACTGAGTGAAGTTGTCCCATTTTATCAGACATAATTTAGCCATCTCTCTGGATTTGAACTTCTTTCCTACTCTCTCTTAACAGAAACCATTCTACATAAGGATCTAGTCATTCAATTAGTATTATCAGCAGGTAACATGGAGCAGGCTGGAGCTCCCATACAGACTATGAGTAACTCTTCAAAATGTAACCAGATGGACTTGTCCTTAACTACTGCTCATAAAATCTGCAAACTCTCATGATGTTCAAAGATCTTATGCTTTTTGTTAGATTTTATTTTAGTGTAGAGCTTTTTTTGTTGATTGTGTTTACAAGAAATACAAGTGCATTGAATGATAAAATAGTATTGACTTTTAGAAAAATCCCCAAAGTACATGTATGAGAAATGAATGGGAATTGACACCTGTCGTCATAAATAGAAAAGTGTACTGGCAGAGGCTGAGCAATTACTTTAGTAAAATGGTGCCAAACTCTTATTCTTACGTGGGAATCATCACTTTAACATTTTACAGATAGCATTTTATTCTAAATTGTATTTTCTATGTCAGCACAATTTGAGATTCTAAATTTTCATTTTAAGCAATTTTTCTTCACAGTATAGTACAGTGATTAGCAGGAAAATAACATCCATTTCATTTTGAAGTTATCTATTCTTTTAATTAAGCATATCTACCTTAAATAGCATATCTTTGGCAAAGATATCTTTAGTTCAAGTCAGCTTAGCAAATGTTTATCCTGTGGTTACTGAAAATCAGAACTGTATTAAACATGGAAGTTACAAACATAAAAGCAAAGAAATGCAAGAAAGTTGTGAAATATTTTTTTCTCATACACTGATGGGAATTTAACAGTGAAGACTTTCAGGAGAACAATTTGGGGGCTATGTCTTTGAGACCATAATACTGTTAGATTCAGCAATTCCACAAGTTTATCTTAAGATAAACGCACAAATTATTCATTATGTGGCACATTTATATTTCCCCTTTAAATGCAAATGCCAACATACTATTTTTTATTTCACTCCTCTCTTCTCTTTGGGGTCATATATGCAACATGGCTGTAAAACAGAAATTTACTGAGGCACAGAGTAGGTCAGAGGGTTAAGAGAGGCCCTCAGAGGACTGCTGGGGAGAAATTCTGAAACTCTCTGTAAAGAGAAGAAAAAGGTCATAGAAGAAAGTAGGAAAATAACACTATCACAAGAAAACAGAACAGCTCCTCCTCCCCCAACAACAGATGAGTTGTAGGATTCACAGTATATAAGGATCACATGGCTCTGTGGCTTCCATGTCTGCATTGCAGTGCACAGGTTACAAATTACAGAAATACAACAGCTCCAGAGATTACAGCATAAACATTAAAAAGAAATGCTGTAGTTTCCAACAAATCCAAAAGACTCTCACACAAATTCAAGCCTAGGGCAATCAAGTTTTAAGAAGGGAGTTGGCATCTTTCTATATCTGCCAAAGAGCAGTTTCTTTTCATATTAGGTATAACACTATGAAACTTATAAGAGCACCTATCCATGTATTTCAGATATTCACAGGAGGGTTGGGTGGGGTTGAGAAGAATAATGGAAGAACAGCAGCAGGAGGGGCAATAAGAGGATCAGGGGATAGAAATAAGCCAATCTGAGAAGCTGATTATGTTTGCCAAGATGCCCAGAATTATATACTAACTAAAAAAGGTGGAGTTTACTGTGTGTAAATTACACTTCAATGAATCTGGCTTAAGAGATAAAAAATAATCAACAGAAATTTGGCTAAGAATCCATCAAGTTTTTTAAAATTCTAGTTGTTCAATGGACTAAGATTAAAGTTAAACTCATACCAAGTATGATGAAATAATTTTAAACCTTGATTATGTTGAAGTTCAAATATTCTAACCAAAATGTTCTGTTTTGGTATATAGGATATAATCCTTGTCCAGCTAAAGTTAAACTAGGTTATAAATATCATTAGCTAAACATTAAGACAAAGTTGGTCTTTAGTGTTTGTTAGTTAACTAAGTAGTCATTGTATACAATCAATTTAATACGCTTCTAAACTTAAATGCAAGATTAGGAGAGCTTTACTTTCCATGAATTGTATCATAATCAGGAGAAATATTAGACATGATTTTGTTATTATTGATGTTATTTGTTGATTTTTCACTCTCAGAGAAGTTGCATTTAACCCATTCACTTTTCTTTCTTTCTTGTGAGAAAGATATTAGAGCCCATCTGGTGGAATAAAACTGAAAAACAACCTAGGCAATACTTTTATAAGCAGTAAGAAAGAGGTGACTGCTAAAATGATTCCTCAGCTGAAAAATCCCAATGCCAGTTGAGAGATAAGAAAATTCAGCCACTTCAATACTATCTGAGTCCTACAGATCTATCCAAAAGAATTTTACAAAAGAAAATTCCACTAAAATATTTTATTGAGTTAAAGTTAAGGATTTGTGAGATTGACAGCTAACTGTATCCTGAAGTTCTTTCCCTTTAAAAGCTTCCATAAAGTAACAATTCCTTGAAAGACACAAACTACCAAAACTTACTCAAGATGAAATATATAACATGAGTAGTCCTATATTTATTTAAAGTTCATATATATATATAATTAAAAACCTTGAATCAAGTAAAACTCCAAGCCCAGATGGTTTCACTGGTACATTCTACCAAACAATTACCGAAGAAACTATACCAATTCTACATGTTCTTTTCCAGAAAAATAAAAGTGGTGGGAACATTCCCCTACTCATTTTCTGAGACCAGTATTACCAGACACATTATAAGAAAAAAAAAAAAATATATATATATATATATATATAGTGAGAGAGAGAGAGAGAGAGAGACCAATATCCCTCAAGGGCATAAATACATATCATAAACATATTTCAGAAACACTAAATATTCTTCAAAAATACAGTTTTGGTAACTGCATATAATGGCACTAGGTGTACATTAATCACTTTTTTACCACTACTGGAGGTTGTCATAAAGGAGCCAATCACTTCCTTTTCCATTCAAAAGTCTGTACCCTTTTTCCTTGAGTAGTAAGGCAGATTCTGAGATGGTTCTCTCTCTTGGAAATTTATAATCAAAAAACTAAGTTACTTAGCCTTGGGTGGTGAGCCTATCGAATGTAGGAAGCAGCCATTTTGGAATTATATGTGCTAATTAGCATAGCTGCAGAGAGAAGCTGAAAAGTAGATCAAAAAAGCTGTTAAGTTTTTAGAATCATCTTCTAAGTATTTGTTATCTTACATGCACATACAGCTTTCAGGAACAGAGAAGGTAATTATTGTTTACTTTATAGCAAATAACTGTGTGGTATGCTGTGCCTCAATTTCTTACTCCTTGGGCAATGTGATTAAAGCTAGATATTATACTACATAGACATATGAAGTCTAAAAACCAAAAAAATTAATCTGAGGGCTGAAATTCTCTTCACATTGCCCCTCTCCTCCAGATAGAGGGGAAAAACCATTGCTCCAAGGGAAGAATTCTAGGTTCCTACTGTAATTTTTGAAACACAAAGAAATCTATCAAAAGGAAAGAGAAAACCATTGTCTTCAGCTTTATAACCTAGGGATATCACCAAGGTCCCAGATTTCACCCTTCCTCTCGAAATCTAAACACATAACCCTTGGAGTTAGGTAAATCCCTCTGGAGTTCTCACAGTTTAAATATCCCACAGAGCTTGCTCTTTTAGTCAGGTCCTCAGTTTCAATATAATTTTTTCAGAAATCCCTAACTGACAAAACACAAAATTTTTCTCTCTATAGCCCACAATACCCAAACAAAAACAAGAGATCTTTTAGTATCACAGGCAGATATGGAGAACACAGTCACTAAATACAGATGGCTTTTAGTTTTCTGTTTAGTTCTATAAAGGCCAATTATACTTCCTGTTTTTGGGTTACATGAAATAACTATAAATATCGATACATATCATCTTCCCCAATTCCTTCAGCTAGTTACAGTGGGTTTAGATGCAAGAAGAATTATTCCAAATAAGAACAGATATTTAGATTGCTTCTAATTTTTCACTAAGCTGAAATGTATTTAAAATATATTCAAAAAGCAAATGAACTGTGCAGTAAATTGTAGAGTCTTTGAAGTTCTCAATATATATTAATAACTGATCTCCAGGAAGCTTACACAAAAATTGGCAATTCTATAACATGTACAAGTGCTCACTCACCATACAATCATCAGCACTGAATATCAACACTTTTAGAACTTTTCTCATTTATTAAGTTTTAAAAAAGATGTCTCAATCAGTAGAAGGGACTTCAAGAGAGCTGACTAGAGGCAGCTGGTAATGGTCTCCATTATAAAGAAGAACCAAAATAGCTACTAGATAACCACTCTTTGAATAGATCATCTGAGAGAGAGCCCTGGAATTCAACAGAGAAGTGGCAGGAAATTCCTAAAGCAAAGAAAGAGAGGAAAGTGAGGTAATCTGCTTGACTAAGATTCTCTAGGGACCTTGAGAAGCTCCCCAGTGCAGGGGAAATGTGAGATACCCCTGACAGTCCAGATTCCCACTTTGGAATATGAACTGCAATCCTAGAGAAAGAAGAGCCCCTGGACCCTCCTAGGCCCCAACACTAAGATGGAGCACTGCCTGGAAACCATGTAACATGATGGCATTTTTCCAAAGAAGAGGCTCATGCTGGGTCCCACACATCTGCCTAGTAATAAGCAGCTACAGCATGACACCATATTGAGAGGCCATACCCCTCCAGACTGCATCCGGCATGGAGGCCCAACAGCTCCTGCATGTCCACATCCCTGGAGCTCCATTGATATCCCCCGCTCACAGCTACCACCTTGACTGGCTGTTTCCACTAGGAATATAGTGCAAGCCATTGTCAACAACCCCACTACCCTCAACTGCACATGCCATGCACATTTTCACACTCTGTAGACAAACTCCCCTGCCCACAGCTGCTGCAAACTACCACCACTGGGCCAAAGCCTAAATAAAGCATGAAATAAAGTATGCCCCTCTCCAGCTGCCTAAATATGGCTGCTGCCACTGAAAGCAACCCTGACCTCCCCAGGTGCAGGGCTACAGTGTGGCCAATGCTACTCTCACTCAAGCATTCATTGGTGGTCTGGAGGTCACTTTGCCTACCATAGCCAGCTCCTACCTGTACCACCACGGGGCCTGAGGACAGACATGCCCAGCCCAATACTGACCCCCAACACCAAGTGCCCAAGCAAATTGTCTGAGGACTTGGGGACTGCCCAGTTCGGTCTACCACCTTTGGTACCCAAACACTATTTTGGAGGCCTGAGGTAAAGTCCACTCAACCTGACACCACCACAGTCACACTTGCCACCTTAGAGCCTGTGGACTGGACCACACAGGCCATTGCATTCTATAACCATAGAATGCACCACCAACACCAGCACAGATCATTTGGGAGCCAGAGGGTTGTTTCACAACTGCTACTGCTATCACCTATGCCACACTCACTGCCCAGGGGTCCATGAACAAATCCACCCAGTCTACCAGTGTTGCTACCAGCACCCTAGGAAACTGCTTAGAGGCCCAAGAATCAGCCCACTTGGACACACTAACACCAGTGCCACCATATGCCTCCCTGAAGTTCAAGGACAGGCACATGCCACCCACCACAGCCACCACTTGGGCACAAGAACAGGTCCACCTGGCATCACCATCTCCAGAAAAACTTCACCACAGCCTCCACTAATAACAGGACCCTAAGCCACTCAGGAAACCACAGACACCACTGATGCTGTTTACAGCTAAAGAAATCATGTGAAGACTACATAACTGCACATATCCAGAATCAAAGCCAAAGTACCCTGCCCAAATAACACTATAGATACATCCTCAGGAAAAAGTTCTCCCCTATGAAAGCTAATTTTAAGAACTTGAAGAAAACACTGTTACACCAAATGCAAAGTTATCAATGTAAGGGCAAAAGCAATATGAACAAGCAAGGAAATATGACACCTCCAAAGAAACATAATAATTCTACAGCAACAGGATGCAACAAAAAAGGAGTTGTTTTACTGGAATCCTGGAAAAATATTCAAAATGATGATACCAAAGAAACTTAATGAGATACATAAAAATAACTCAAAGAAAAGGCAAAACAATTCAGAACATGAATGAGAAATTTACCAAAGAGACAGAAATAATAAAAAAAAATAAACAAAATGAAATTCTGGAAATGAAGAATTTATTAAATGAAATAGCTTTTGTTGAAAGCTTCAACAAAACCCTAGATTAAGCAAAAGAATTTTAAAACTTGAAAACACTTCTTTTGAAATAATCCAGTTATATAAAAATAAAATAAAAAACTTCTCAGAATAAGCAGTCTATATGACATACAGAACATCATAAATGACCAAATATTCAATGTCCCAGAAGTTAAAGATAAAACAAAAAGAGTAAAAACCTATTTCACAAAATAATAGCAGATACAAGAAACTCAGAGAACTTCAAATGGATACAATTCAGAAAGGTCTTATCCACAGTATATTATAGTAAAACTCTCAAAAGACAAAGAGAGAGTCCTAAAAACAGCAAGAGAAAGTGTCTAGTCACTTGTAAGAGAATCCTCATCAGACTAACAGTGGAGTTCCCAGCAGACACTTTATAAGGCAGGAGAAGGAAAAATAAATGCCCGCCAAGGATACAATATCCAGCAAAATTATCCTTCATAACTGAAAGAGACATAACGTGTTTCCTGGACAAACTGAAGCTGAAGGAATTCATCACCATTAGAACAGAACAACAAATGTTTACGAGAGTCCTACATACAAAAGCAAAAGGATGATATCTACCATCATGAAAACACATGAAAGTATAAAAATCATTGGTAGAGACAACACACAAATAAGGAAGAGAAGGATTTGAATGTTACCACTATAGAAAACCACCAAAAAACAGTGACAAACATGAGAGAGAAGAAAAGGAAGAAAGAATATACAAAATAACCAGTAATTAAATTACTAAAATGATAGAAATAAGCCCTCACATATCAATAATAATCTTGAATATAAGTGAATTAAACTTTTTATTTAAATGATATAGATTGGCTGAATGGATTTTAAAAATATAATCTAACTATACTCCTTACAAGAAGTACACCTTACTCATAAAGACACACAGACTGAAATCAAGGGATGAAAAAAGATATTCCATGCAAATGAAAACAAAACAAAACAAAAAACCAAGGTAGCTATGCATATATTAGATAAAACAGTCTTTAGGTCATAAATTGTAAAAATAAACAAAGAAGGTAATTATTCATCTGTAATGATAAAGGGGTTAATTCAGCAAGAAGATATGATAAGTGTAAACATATACACAAACAACACCAGAGCACCTAGATATGTAAAATAAATATTATTAGACCTAAAGGGAAAGATAGATTTCAACACATTCTTTGAAAGTTTGGTAGAGTTCAGCAATGAAGCCATCCAGTCCTGGACTTTTCTTTGTTTGGAGACTTTTTATTACTAATTCAATCTCATTAACTATTATTGTTCTGTTCAGGTTTTCTTTCTTTTTTTCCTGATTCAGTCTTCTAGGGGATTTTAATGCTCCACTCTCAGCATTAGAAAGATCATCTAGATGAAAGATTAACAAAGAAACATTGAATCTAAACTGCACATTAGGCCAAATGGATCTAAAAAACATTTAGAGAACATTTTATCCAACAGTGACAGAATACACACTCTTCTCATCACCACATGAAGCATATGTTATGTCACAAAATAAGTCTCAACAAATTTTAAAAAACTTAAATCTTATCAAGTACTTCCTCAAACCACAATGGAATAAAACTATAAGTCAATAAAAAAGAGGAACTTCAGAAACTACAAATACATGGAAACATGCTCCTAACTACTGGATTAGGGAGGTAATTTAAAAACTTAGTAAAAATGAATAAAAATAGAAACACAACATACAAAAGTTTATAAGATACAACAAAAGCAGTGCTAACAGGCAAGTTTGGAACAATACAATAAATGCCTACATCGAAACAGTAGATTTTGAAGAAACAATCTAGCAATGTACTGCAATGAATTATAAAAGCAAAAACAAAACAAACCCAAAATTCATACAAACAAACAGATAATAAGCAGAAAAGCAGAACTAAACAAAATAGAGATGAAAAAAATATAAAGAATCAACAAAACAAAAATGTGGTTTTTTAAAAAAAGATCATTAGAGATATTTATGAACAGCTATAAACTAACAAACTGGAAAATCTAGAGGAAATGAAAAAATTCATAGAAACATACAACCCACAAGGTTAAATCAGGAAAAAAAGAAAACCTGAACAGAACAATAATAATTAATGAGATTGAATCAGTCATAAAAAGTCCCCAAACAAAGAAAAGTTCATGACTGGATGGCTTCGTTGCTGAATTCTACCAAACTTTTGAAGAAGAACTAACACCAATTCTCCTAAAACTGTTCCAAAAAAATAGAAGAGCAGGGAATCCTGCCTAACTCATTCCATAAGGCTAGGCTTACTCTGATACCAAAACTAGACAAGGTTGCAACAACAAAAACAAAAAACTAGAGGCCCATATCCCTGATTAACACAGACACAAAGATCCATAACACAATACTAGCAAACTAAATCCAATAGCATATCCAAAAGATCATACCCCATGGTCAAGTTGGATTTTATACCAGAGATGTAAGGATAGTTTAACATATGCAAATCAATAAAGATAATACATTACATCAGCAGAATAAAAGACAAAAAAAATCATCTCAATAGATACTAAAAATGTATTTGATAAAATTCAAAATCTCTTCAGGATAAAAACTCTCACCAAATTAGATATAGAAGGAACATACCTTAAAATAATAAAGGATATATATGACAAAAACCACAGCTAACATCACACTGAATGGAGAAATGATTAAAGCATTTCCTTTAAAAATTGGAACTAGATGTCCACTTTCACTACTCCTAGTCAACATACTACTGGAAGCCCTAACCAGAGCAATCAGGCAACAGAAATAAATAAAACACATCCAAATTGGAAAAGAAGAAGTCAAATTATCCCTGTTCACTGAAGATATAATCTTATATTTAGCAAAAACAAAAGACTCCACCAAAAAACTCTTATAGCTAAAATATAAATTCAGTAAAATGGCAGGACACAAGGTCAACATACAAAAATCAGTAGTGTTTCCATACATAAGTAATGAACTAGCTAAAAAAAAAAGTCAAAAAGTCAATCCCATCCCATTTACAAAAGTTATTTAAAAAATTAAAATACCTAGAAAAAAATTTAACTATGGAGGTTCAAAATCTCAACAAGAAAACTAAAAAACCCTGATGAAAGAAATTAAAGAGGATACAAGCAAATGGAAAAATATCCCATGCTGATGGATCAGAAAAATTAATATTATTAAAATGACAATACTGCCCAAAGTTGCCTATCTAGGGTTTAACACAAGCCCTATCAAAACACCAATGTAATCTTTCATAGAAAAAGGAAAAATAATCCAAAAATTAACATGAAACCAAAAAAAGAGCCTGAATAGCCAAAGCAATACAGGGTGGGGGCGGGGGGGGGAAATAGCTGTAGACATCACGCTATCTGACTTTAAAACACACTGCAATGCTACAATAACCAAAACAGCATGGTATTTGTATAAAAAGAGACACATAGACCAATGAAACATAATACAGAGTGCAGAAATAAATCCTTATTTACAGCCAACTGATTTTTGACAAAGGCTCCAAGAAAATACATTTTGGAAAGGACACCTTCCTCAATAAATGATTTCATATGCAGAAGAATGAAACTGGACCCATATCACTCATCATATATAAAAATCAACTCAAGTTGAATTAAAAACTTAAAAAGAAGACTCAAAACTATAAAATTAAGCTAGATGGCATGGCTCATGTCTGTAATCTCAGCATTTTGGAAAGCTGAGGCAAGAGGAACCCTTGAGTCCTGGAATCGAGACCAGCCTGGACAACATAGTGAGACCTCATCTCTACAAAAATTTTTAAAATTAGCCACGCATGGTGGCATGTGCCCATAGTCCTAGCTACTCAGAAGGGTAAGGTAGGAGGATTGTGAGCCCAGGAGTTTGAGACCGCAGTGACCTATGATCACACCTCTGCACTCCAGCCTAAGTGACAGAGTGAGACCTTGTCTCAAACAACAACAACAAAAACTAGAAAACTACTAAAAGAAAACATAGGAGATCTTGGTGTAGACAAAAATTTATGGCTAAGATTTCAAAAGCACAGGGAACTAAAACAAAAATAGACAAATAGGAATATATTAAAGTAAAAAGCCTCTGTACAGCAAAGAAAAAAAAATCAGTGAAGTGAAGAGACAACCTGCTGAATGGGAGAAAATATTTGTAAACTATTCATCTAACAAGGAACTAATATCCAGAATATACAATGAATTCAAACAACTCAACAGTAAAAAGCAAATAATCCCATTAAAAAGTGGACAAAGGACATTAATAGACAAATCTCAAAAGAAGACATACAAATGGCCAACATATATACAGAAAAATGCTCAAATCACTAATCATCAGAAAATGCAAATGAAAACCACATTGAGATATCATCTTATCCCAGTTAGAATGGCTATTACTAAAGAGACAAAAAATAACAGCTGCTGCTGAGGAGGCAGAGAAAAGGAAACTCTTATGCACTGTGGGCAGGAATGAGAATTAGTAACAGCCACTATGGAAAACACTATGGAGATTTTTAAAAATTAATAAAAATAGAACTACCATATGATCTAGTAATCCCATATTGGGTATTTATCCAAAGGAAAAGAAATCTGTATATCACTGGATATGTGCACCCCTATGTTTATTGCAGCACAATTCACAATAGCAAAGAAAAGGATTCAACATATTCATTCATTAGTGGATGAATGGACAAAGATAATGATATATATATATACACACACACACACACACACACACACACACACATACATACACACACACACAATGGCCATTAAAAAGAATGAAATAATCTCACTTGTAGCAACATGATGGAGCTGGAGGCATTATGTTAAATGAAATAAGTCAGGCACAGAAAAACAAATATCGCATGTACTCACTTACATGTGTGAGCCAAAAAAGCTGAGAGCATGGCGGTAGAGAATAGAATTAAGCTACCAGAGGCTGGAAAAGGTGTGTGGGAGTGGGTGGGGGAAATAAGGAGAGGTTTGTTGACGATTACAAAAAAATGGTTAAATAGAACCAGTAAGTTCTAATGTTTGATAGCAGAATAGGGTGACTATAGTTAACAGCAATGTGTATTTCAAGATACCTAGAAGAGAGGATTTGATATGTTCCAATCACATAGAAATAATAAATACTCCAGATGATGGTGTGCCAAATACCCTTGCTTGGTCATTATACACTCTATGCATGTAACATGTATTCTATATTTAACATGTAAATACATACAAATATGTATCAATGAAAAAAATCATTAGTCAAAAAAGCAAGAACAAAATAGTATGTTTCAATGTATATGTTTGCATTTCTGCAACTGATATGGTTTGACTGTGTCCCCACCCAAATTTCATCTTGAATTGTTACTCCCACGATCTCCATGTGTTGTGGGAGGGACCTGGTGGGAGGTAATTGAATCATGGGGGTGGGTTTTTCCCATGCTGTTCTTGGTATAGTGAATATGTCTCATGAGATCTGATGGTTTTGTAAAGGACAATTCCCCTGCACACGCTCTCTTGTCTGACCTCATGTAAGATATGCCTTTGCTCCTCCTTCATCTTCTGTCATGACTGTGAGGCCCCCACAGCCATGAGGAACTGAGTGTCCATTAAACCTCTTTGTCTTTATAAATTACCCAGTCTCAGATATGTCTTTATTAGCAGCATGAGAATGGACCAATACAGCAACTAAAACTAAAACTAAGTATTCTCACACAATGATTTTGTACATATGCTAGAATCCATTCCTTGCTTATCCGAGCCATCAATATGTTGATTTTTGTACCTACAACACACTGGTTTTTATGGTAGTCTTATAACACATCTTTATGTACAGTGGTCTGTGCCCCCCTCACTTTTGCAAAATTTTGCTGGCTGGTATCATGATTTTATTTTCCAAGATGAATGTCAGAAAGCATGATCTTCAGAAAACATGATAATGAGGCTTATAATGTAATTACATTAAACATACAAATTAAATTAAACAGTTGTGTTCTGGAGCCATTTCCTGCCAGCTTGGGAAAGCTGATTGTTAAATATTCCAGAATTTTGCCAAGTAGTTTCAGATTCTTGCTATCTTGAAATAGGCCATGGTAGGAGTTTTTATACCACGGAAATCAGAAATTAAGACATGAAAAATAAATAAATGTGGTATCCTGGATAGGATCCTAAAATAGAGAAACCAATTAATCAAATAAAGTATCAACTTAGTGGCTTGTTAGTTGTGACAAATATACCATGGTAATAGAAGACATTAACAATAGGAGAAACTGGGTTTAGGATACAAAGAAACTCTGTACTATCTTTGCAACCTTTATGTAAATCTAGAATTACTCTAAAGTGAAAACGTTTTACATTTAAAAAAACAGTAAAAGCATGGATTTCAAGAAAATTTTTAGAAAGAAAACTTATAAGGAAACTTATCTGAAAAATCCAGAAAATGATACATTTTACAAAGGCTACTAAGCCGATCCCTTCAAAGAACATAGTATCATAAGAAAACCATTCTGTATTTCTATCATTCTATGGTAAGGACCATTTTTTTTTTTTTTTTTTAAGATGAAGTCTTGCTCTGTTGTCCAGGCTGGAGTGCAGTGGCCTGTGTTCTCAGCTCACTGCAACCTCCACCTCCCAGGTTCAAGCGATTCTCCTGCCTCAGCCTCCCGAGTAGGTGGGATTACAGGTGCCTGCCACCATGCCCAGCTAATTTTTTGTATTTTTAGTAGAGACGGGGTTTCACTATGTTGATAAGGCTGGTCTTGAACTGCTGACCTCAAGCAATCCACCTGCCTCAACCTCTGAAACTGCTGGGATTACAGGCGTGAGCCACCGCACCCAACCAGGACCATTCTATTAAAAGAAACTTAGGAGCCATCAGAATCAGGCAATGTATGACCCATCCGTAAAAGGTATTTTGAGAAATTTTGAAAAATGTTTATATATGATGGGTAGTAACTGATATTTCGGAATTTTTTTTAATTCTGTTGGGTCTGATAATAGTATTGTGGTTAGGTAGAAAAAATCTACTTTTAGAGACTTGTGTTTAAATATTGAGGGTAAAAATGTCAGGATGTGTGTAATTTACTTTAAAATCATTCAACAGAAATAAACAAATTATGCAAAATATGAGTGTTCATTATGCTGCTTTCTGTAAGCTGGAATTCTCCATAATTTTCCACTTTTCAGGAGTTATTGAAGGAATATGCAAAGATTTTACATATTAAGCAAAGTTCACATTAAGAATGAACACAGTAGAAAAGTGGCAGAGCTTATGTTCAGGCAGGTAGAAGACTGGCCTGAGACAGTGACCCCCAATTTTCCAATATTCATGGCCATTAAGGCTTCCAGAAGTCGCTTCCACATTTTTGGGTATCTTTTTGGTATCAATTTTCTGTATTAGTCCATTTTCACACTGCCGATAAAGACAACCGAGACTGGGGAATTTACAAAAGAATACAGTAGGGGATATGTAAGGTAGCTAAGAATTTAGACGCTTAATATTATACCTTTTTCTGTGCATTCGAATACATGCCTCATTATGTCGCTGTACATAGTATTCTTCATAAATATATTTACTTTGGAAATTAATATCACATTTGCTTTATTTTTGTTGGTTTCTAAATAAATCTTTATCCATCCTTATTTTTATGTTTTTGTTTGCTAATTTATTTTGAGTGTTTTTCTAGCCATCTTTTAACACTTAACCAACAGATATCCAGAAAGAGGAAGCTGAGAGACTAAAAGGAAGAGATAATAAAAGAGTTACAGAATTGCTGAATTCAAGTCTCGATGTTATGGGATCCTTGCAAGGTTGCTTCACCAGCTGGAAACCTCTGTGGCCAGTGGTGCCTTTGCCTAAGTTTTGCTCTGGCCTGGTGGGCTTGTTTTGCCCACCCAACCTAGCAGGCTGCACTCAGCTTCCACTACTGGCTGGACCCCATGCCTGCCAAAGGTGAGCCAGGAGTGGAGTGTGAGAAGCGAGTGAGCAAACGTGGGGTCCAGCCACAGTGCACACTGGCTGCAGCAGGGCGGGCAGCTCCAGGCACCAGCATGGGTGCCGGCTCCCTGGGAGGCTACAATTGGACTAGGTGTACTACAAGCAGCTTCCACAGCTGACATTAGAGAACGCAGTGTCACACCCAGAAGCCTGGAGACACCAGGAACTGCAGAACCCCAAAGAGGATGTCACAGCCCTGGCTCAGGGAGTTCCTAGGTCTGGGCTCCCTGAAGGGCGATAGCTCTTCTCTCTTTCTCTCCTCTTTTCCCTCTCATGCACAACATGGTGGGCAAGGGGAGTGTTTAGGCCCTGTTTGTATTACAGTTCTTTTAGCTCTACCATTCAGCAGGTCCTGAGTTCTTGTCCTGCATCCAGAAAGAATGAAGAACACAGACAAGTGGAGGGTGAGCAAGATGAAGAGGAGTTTTATTGAGCAATAGAACAGCTCAGAGTAGACCCACAGTGGGCAGCTCCTCTCCATAGCCAGGGTGTCTCAACAAGTATTCAGCTCTCAACAGAGATGGTAGCTCCTCTGTGCAGCTGGTCATCCCATAGTCTCCTCAGCTGTCAGCAGAGAGGAGACCCAGGGGTGGGCACCTCATCTCTGCAGCTGGTCATCATGTCATCTCCTTGAGTCTGGCTGAGTCCAGGGCTTTTATGGGCCTCACATGGGAGGAAGTACGTGCTGATTGGTCCATGGGCAGCCATGGGCAGCCATGGGCAGCTGAGAAAAGGCACCACAAGTTCCCACTTCAACCCGTGGTACTGGCAGCCTGGCCCCCAGGCTTCAGACCCTTGCGGGCTTGGAGGCTGGGCTTCACTGGGGACCCATCTCCTTCCACTCAGGAGCCTATTTGCCTTTTGGCATCATTTATGGCACCCAGGCTATTTGTGCCAAGGGACACCTGCAGACCAGTGCTGAGCTGCCCTCAGCCCCCTTTTGGCCTCCCTCCTGTGATCGTTGGCACCCAAAATCTGGAGGGGGCCAAGGTGACAGGGGGCTAATGTGTCAGTGCTCCCTGAGTATGCACACCAGAGAGGGTTGCAATAGCACTGAAGCTCGGCCTCAACTTTGCTTCATGATTGGAGTGGGTGCTGACAGTGAGGAGAAGCCAGACAGCAGGAGCAGGTACTTCTGAGCCTGCAGGGGGAAGGGGGTCTCCCCAGGTTTCCCCAGTGCAGAGATACCTGGGTCCACAGCCACAGCTTGGGTAGCTACAGCTGAGTATGGGAGGGTAGGACTCCTTCCTGCTCCTGGTTCCCAAGAGCACAGGGGTGCCCAGGTTGCAGCTGTGGCTTGGGCTGCTGCAGTTGCGCCTGGGGAGCTCTCATCCTACAGACTCGGAAGGGTGGAGCTCCCTACTTGTCCCTGGCTCCCACTGGCTCCCTGGACCATGCAGCCCCAGCCACACCTCCTCTCTGTATTTTCCCTGCAGTGGGCAGGGGCAAGGTACAGGTGGTGCGGTGGCCTTGGCCAACCCCACACAAACAAACCCAATATTCCTGGGGCCAGCCCCACGAGTCCTACCTGCACCTTCAGTCGAGTGCTTCTGGGACCCCAGATGCAGTGGCAGCAAGGTTGAGGCCTCAGCAGAGGCTCTGAGCCTGGTAGCAGGTCCTGCCCAGCCGTGTGAGGGTGGGGGGTGGTGCGGTTGGTTGCCTTGGGATTGTGGGACACAGAGGACCTACTGCCACCACTGCTCCAGATAGCCCACCATTGCCATCATTGAGAATGAAAAATCTCCAGAGCAATGAATGGCAAAAGACACACACCTAGTTACATTCTCATACCATCCTTTGGAACCTCATAGATAAAGAGAAAATCCTAGAAGCCACTACAAAGAAGTGTCTTACTTTAACATATCTCATCTGAATCCCAGAAACCAGTAGTTCTCAAGTTCTGGGAGAAAATTAATTGGGGTCTAAAATTGTATATGTAGGCATATTAATGACATTAAGTGAAAAATGAAGATATTTCAAGTATTAAACAACTCAGAATATTGACTTTCCACACAGAACCCCACTCCCACCTTTTCTTAGGCAGTTACTTCAAGTCATTTAGAAGCAAAACAAAGGAGTAAACCAGGAAAAGCAAGATGTGGATACAGGAAAGAGTAGATTCAATCCTAGAGCAGTGATGGGAAATTGCTAGATGACAACCAGCAGTCAAGAAGAGTTGAGCAACAAGGGCAGCAGACAGGAGCAGGAGGTTAAAAAGCTTTGGAGAAGCTGGGCACGGTGGCTTATACCTGTAATCCCAGCATTTTGGGAAGCCAAGGCGGTTGAATCACTTGAGGTCAGGAGTTCGAGAGCAGCCTGGCCAACATGGTGAAACCCCATCTCTGCTAAAAATACCCACAAAAAAATCAGACGGGCTTGGTGGCAGGTGCATGAAATCCCAGCTACTGGGGAGGCTGAGGCAGGAGAATCTCTTGGACCCAGGAAACAGAGGTTGTAGTGAACCAAGATGTTGCCCAGGCTAGAATGCTGTGGCAACATCTAGAAAGCAAAACAAAAAAAAAAAAAAAAAAAAAAAAAAAAAAAAAAAAAGCTCTGGAAATACATCTGCAGGAAACAAAACGGGAATCCTTGAAACTGTTCCATAGAATTGTAAGGATTAAATGAAATAATATGTATAAAGTGCCTTTCTAATAATTGTTTAAATAGTAATCGTTATTATGTTCTTTTTGTTGAACTCCAAGGAAAAGAAAGATGTTAAGGAGATATAGACATGCACATAAATAACTGAAATGTGGCAAGAGTGAATGCTATAATACAGGTAGATTCAACATACATTGGACACACAAAGTTGGGAAAGGCCAGTTCTGCTCAGAAACATCTAGAAAGATCTCATAAAAGGAATTACATTTCAAAGGAGTGCCCATGGGAACATGGGAGGTGATAGAAATCTAGCAGGCTTCATGAGAGGGGTAAAGGTGGGGTAGAATAAAGAATGTAGTAGTCTTAGGCTGGGCGCAGTGGCTCACGCCTATAATTCCAGCACCTTGGGAGGCCGAGGCAGGCAGATCACGAGGTCAAGAGATTGAGACCATCCTGGATAACACAGTGAAACCCCACCTCTATTAAAAAAAAATACAAAAATTAGCTGGGCATGGTGGTGGGTGCCTGTAGTCCCAGTTACTTGGGAGGCTGAGGCAGGAGAATGGCGTGAACCCAGGAGGCAGAGCTTGCAGTGAGCAGAGATCGTGCCACTGCTCTCCAGCCTGGGCAACAGAGCAAGACTCTGTCTCAAAAAAAAAAAAAAAAAAGTAGTAATCTTAGAGAAATAATGGGTAGTTTAGTGATATCTTAATGATAATTTAATATCAGAAAAAATTAAGCCACTTTACATCTATTTTATAGTAATGCTAAGCCACCATGGTAGAGTTAAAATGCATAATTCTATGTTTTCTGTGCCCCAGAAATATTTACGTGCATATCTTAAAAAATAAAAGGTTTCTTTCTGGTGTTAAAAGAAATTCCATACATTTTATACAATCTATTCAAAATGTACTTTACCTTATTGTTCTGTAATTCTTATATATAAAACTTATGCTCTCACCCATTTCCTCCACAAGACATCTCATATTCTTCCTACAAATAAAAGTTTCCTCTTGTTATTCCCCAACATATCATCTTCATAGACTTCATCTTTTTCTTAAGAAATCATACATATCCTTCCAAGTCTATCAAACTTGGTTTTCATAAAATCTCAGCCCAATTGAGTGCCGCATGATCTCAAATAAGTTCCCTTCATTTTAACCATGTATTCAGTACATAATCAGGGACTTGATCATTTCAACAGATCACTCTTTATAATGCTGTCTCTTTGCTCATTTAGTTGTTGACAGAATTGTTTCCTGTAGTGGTAGGACTGATCCTGCTTTCTTGCCGGCTGTCAGCTGAGGGCCATTCCCAGCTTCTAGAGGCCAGTCACATTATTTGACTCATGGTCCCCTTTCTCTAACCTCAAGGCCAGCCATAAGAAATTGAATCCCTCTCATGTTTTGAACTCTCTTCCTTCTATGTCATCTGACTCAGTTAGAGAGATTGTCTGCTTTTAAGGACCAATATGATTAGACTGGGCCCACCCAAATAATCCAGGGGGAGAACCTCCACATCTCAAATTCCATATACTTGATCCCATCTGCAAAGTCCCTTTTCCAATGAAAAGTAAGATATTCACAAATTCTGGGAATTAGAGTTTGGACCTCTTACAGGTATGGGGAAATTATTCTGCCTACCATATACAATATACCATATTTATACACTAGATTAAACTATAGACTCAAACCATCTAGCACTTCACACAAAGTCTTACATATTATAAATAAATCATACAATATTATATGCTGTACATAGACTATACTATATGTATAGTCTATACTATTCTATACTATAGACTCTTTGAGATCCATCCAGTTGTCATAGAGTCATACACATTCTACACATTCAGGTTACGTTTATGGATTATTGGTATGGTTTGACTGTGTCCCCACCCAAACCTCATCTTGAGTTGTAACTTCCACAATTCCCACATGTCGTGGGAGGAACCAGGTGGGAGGTGATTGAATTATGAAGGCAGGTCTTTTCTGTGCTGTTCTCATCATAGTGAATGAGTCTCATGAGATCTGATGGTTTTAAAAACAAGGAATTTCTCTGCACGAGCTCTCTTTTTGCCTGCTGCCATCCACATAAGATATAACTTGCTCCTCCTTGCCTTCCACCATGATTATGAGGTCTCCCCTGCCATATGGAACTGTAAGTCCATTAAATGTCTTTCTTTTGCAAATTGCCCAATCTTGGCTATATCTTTATCAGCAGTGTGAAAATGGACTAATACAGAAAACTGGTAACAAAAGAGTGGGGTATTGCTAAAATGATACCCGAAAATGTGGAAGCAACTTTGGAACTGGGTAACAGGCAGAGGTTGGAACAGTTTGGAGGGCTCAGAAGAAGACAGAAAAATGTGGGAAAGTTTGGAATTCCCCAAAGACTTGTTGAATGGCTTTGACCAAAATGCTGATAATAATATGGACAATGAAATCCAGGCTGAGATGGTCTCAGATGGAGATGAGGAATTTGTTGGGAACTGGAGCAAAGGTGACTCTTGTTATGTTTTGGCAAAGAGATTGGTGACATTTTGTCTCTGCCATAGAGCTTTGTGGAACTTTGAACTTGAGAGAGACAATTTAGGGTATCTAGGAGAACAAATTTCTAAACAGAAAAGCATTTGAGAGGTGACATGAGTGCTGTTAAAGTCATTCAATTTTAAAAAGGAAACAGAGTATAAAAGTTTGGAAAATTTGCAGCCTGACAATGCAATAGAAAAGAAAATCCCATTTTCTAAGAAATAATTCAAGCCAGCTGCAGGAATTTGCATAAATAATGAGGAACCAAATGTTAATCCCCAAAACAATGGGGAAAATATCTCCAGGGTATGTTAGAGACCTTTGCTGCAACCCCTCCCATCACAGGCCTGGAAGATTAGAAGTAAAAAAATTGTTTCGTGGGCCGGGCGCGGTGGTTCAAGCCTGTAATCCCAGCACTTTGGGAGGCCGAGACGGGCGGATCACGAGGTCAGGAGATCGAGACCATCCTGGCTGACACGGTGAAACCCCGTCTCTACTAAAATACAAAAAAACTAGCCGGGCGAGGTGGCGGGCGCCTGTAGTCCCAGCTACTCGGGAGGCTGAGGCAGGAGAATGGCGGGAACCCGGGAGGCGGAGCTTGCAGTGAGCTGAGATCCGGCCACTGCACTCCAGCCTGGGCGACAGAGCAAGACTCCGTCTCAAAAAAAAAAAAAAAATTGTTTCGTGGACCTGGCCCAGGGTCTCTCTGTGGTGTGCAGTCTAGGGATTTAGTGGCCTGCATCCCAGCTGCTCCAGCTGTGACTAATAGGGGCCAAGGTACAGCTCAGGCTGCTGCTTCAGAGGGTGGAAGTCCCAAGTCTTGGCTGCTTCCATGTGGTGTTGAGCCTGCAGGTGCACAGAAGTCAAGAACTGAGGTTTGGAAACCTCCACCTAGATTTCAGAGGATGTATGGAAACACCTGGATGCCCAGGCAGAAGTTTGCCGCAGGGGTGGAGCCCTCATGGAGAACCTCTGCTAGGGTAGCACAGAAGGGAAATGTGGGGCTGGAGTCCCCACACAGAGTCCCTACTGGGGCACTGCCTAGTGGAGCTGTGAGAAGAGGGTCCCCATCCTACAGACCCCAGAATGACAGATCCACTGCCAGCTTGCACCGTGCACCTGGAAAAGCTGCAGAGACTCAGCATCAGCCTGTGAAAACAGCCACGAGGGAAATATACCCTGCAAAGCCACAGGGGCAGAGCTGCCCAAGGCCGTGGAAGTCCACCTCTTGCATCAGTGTGTTCTGGATGTGAATCGTGGAGCCAAAGGAGATCATTTTGAAGCTTTAAGATTCAACTGCTTTACTGGATTTTGGACTTGCATGGGGCCTGTAGCCCCTTTGATTTGGCCACTTCCTCCCATTTGGGATGGCTGTATTTACCCAATGCCTGTACTCCCATTGTATCTAGGAAGTAACTAACTTGCTTTCAATTTTACTGGCTCATAGATGGAAAGGACTTGCCTTGTCTCAGATGAGATGTTGAACTGTGGACTTCTGAGTTAATGCTGAAATGACTTAAGACTTCAGGGGACTGTTGGGAAAGCATGATTGGTTTTGAAACGTGAGGACATGAGATTTGTGATGGGTCAGGGCAGAATGATATGGTTTGGCTGTGTCCCCACCCAAATCTCATCTTGAATTGTAACTCCCAGAATTTGCAAATGTCATGGGAGGAACCCAGTGGGAGGTGATTAAATTATGGGATGGGTATTTCCTGCACTGTTCTCATGATAGTGAATGATGCTCATGAGATCTGATCATTTTAAAAACAGGAGTTTCCCTGCACAAGCTCTCTTTTTGTCTGCCACCATCCACATAAGATATGACTTACTCTTCCTTACCTTCCTCCATGATTGTGAGGCCTCCCCAGCCATGAGAAACTGTAAGTCTATTAAAGCTCTTTCTTTTGTAAGTTGTCCAGTGTCAAGTAATGTCTTTATTGGCAGCATGAAAATGGACTAATACAATTATTTAAAATGTTATGAGAAGAATCCTTCGTCTTTTTAGTTCAAGTTTTCTCCCTATTGTTTTCTTCATTGTCTCTGGCAAAAATACTAATGCCTTCTTTAGAGGAAATATAAATAGTCCTGTAATTTTTAGGGCATCCATCAACCTGATGCTGTTACAACTCCTCTATCCTTCTACAGTTTATCATTTAAAAAATCACTCTTATTTTCTATTTTTCCTTCTTTAAGCCATAGTTACAATTTCTTCTTCACTTTCTTTTTCTAATAAAAGTATTATTCTTTTCATTCATCCCTCCACATTACCCTTTGCAACTTACCCTTTATAATAGAATATTTCAATTCTGGCCAGGTGTGGTGGCTCACATCTGTAATCCCAGCACTTTGGGAGGCTGAGGCGGGCCAATCACCTGAGGTCGGGAGCTCGAGACCAGCCTAACCAACATGGAGAAACCCTGTCTTTACTAAAAATACAAAATTGGCCAGGTGTGGTGGCACATCTATAATCCCAGCTACTAGGGAGGCTGAGGCAGGAGAATCGCTTGAACCTAGGAGGTGGAGGTTGCAGTGAGCCGAGGCTGTGCCATTGCACTCCAGCCTGGGCAAAAAGAGTGAAATTCCATCTCAAAAAAAAAAAGAAAGAAAGAAAAAAAAAGAATATTTCAATTATTTGAAGAAAGATTATTAAGATACCAAAGAGTTAAGAATGAAATGTCATTTGCTGTATCAATTTGATCTGAAACACAAGGATAATGTTCCCAGCTGTGGCATCTGGGTCCTTAGCAATTCCATCAGACAGTGCCAGCCGTTATGGTAGAGTTCTGGGCTTGTCATGAGGATTAAGCTGTTCCACAGCTGTTTCTGCCACCTCAATGCAGCATAGTACAAGTTAGCTTTCAATTTTTCCTCTGAATAATACCTATTTTTCTCCCTGTTTATATTTTGTTAAACTATCTAGGAGATTTGGTTTTAGATAGAGTCTGCATTCCAACACTTGCCTTCAGAGGGGCGAGAACATGCATCATATTCACTTTTGATAGAATTTCAATGTGAATATAATTTCCTTTGCAAAAAAGTAAAATGAAGTTTCTAGTGCTTTTGTTCCAAGCATTTTTGTTTATTTTGTTAAGCACTTTATCAGCAGTGTGAAAATGGACTAATACAGAAAAGTAGTGACAAGAGAGTGCTGCATTGCTAAAAAGATACCAGAAAATGTGGAAGCAACTTTGGAACTGGGTAACAGGCAGAGTTGGAACAGTTTGGAGGGCTCAAAAGAAGACAGGAAAATGTCTTCCAACTCAAGTGCAAGCATGACTTTTTAATAAAAGCAGTCAAACAAAATCTAAAACAAGCACATTCCTTTGTTAAATAATTTTTTAAATGCTCAAGTTACTTGTTTAAGTAACTTTTCTAATCTGTTGTTACTGTCAGCACATAAAATAGAAAGTGTTTCTTAATAGAGTATTTGGTGAGTGTACTCTTTATCTCTCTCATGAATTCATTTGCTGACTACAGTTGTTAAATTGCTAACTAACCATCAGCGTCAAAAGGATTGATCTAGTGTATTCATTCTCAACTTAATTCTAATGTTCTCTAAGCAGCCTCATTCCTTTTAACAGCTCAAAATGAGACATACTATAGAATCACAGATTTTAAAACTGTGATGAACTTAGAAAGTATTTGGTGTTTCCATTTATTTTACAATCAAACTGAGAGCCAGTAAAATTAAATAATATGCCCAAAGTCATCACACAAATCATTAGTGGCAGCACCAAACCCAGAATGCACTCCTTCTAAGTCCTAGCCTAGTACACTTCCTATAATCCTACACTGTCTCACCCTAGTCTAAGTCCATAGTCCAAGATTCTTAGTTCTCCACTGTCTGAAACCAACCTTTTACCTGGTCCACTCTCTCCTTCTATCTATTACTTTTTCAAGATGCTTACCTCACCAGACCTTTCTCTCCCTCTATTCTGTTTCTGCCTCTTAGTTTCCAGTTCTCCTAAGTGATTCCAAGAGAACTCTACAGACACAGTGGGCTACCTTAAATCTTCTATGGAGAGTGATTTCCTGTCATTAAAAAGCTGAAACAACAAATCGATGTCTGTCTATTAATGATGAAAAAAACACGCTTATGGGAGCCAGAATATTCAGAAATCATGAGAAAACTCAGTTTATGACACTATGCATCTTGAGATGTAGGACCTCTTAAAACAAAGAAGGATGCTACCTATGTAGAATTTCTCATATCATTCTGCATCCCGCCCTAGAAATACAAATAATTTCTCACTGTATTCAGCACTCTCCCACCCTAGAAATGTTGTATATAAAGAATTTCCCATGGTATTCTGCATTCTACTCAGTCTTTTCTTTAAATACAAACTGGAGTCTTCTCTTTTAAACAGATTATTATTATACATTGCCTATTCAATGGGTTTGACTAGTTCTATATTTCACTCACTTTCCTGCTCAGATGTAGCACCTATAATTTCCATTTCTGCAGGCCTGTGAATTGAAATTTTTGCATTTGATTTGGATGGTGATTAACTGTTTCATTATGTAGCTGTTCTCAGAGAACAAGACAAAAATATTTCTCTGCAGATTAGGTGTTACTGAAGAAATAATTAAATCAGAATTCATCAAAGTGTGGCACAGCCCCACAAACAGAAGATGTGCATGCTGATAAATTCGTTGTGTCAAGAGATTTGAGATCGATAACATCCACACTCAGCTCCTTTAGGCATTTAGTTGTGAAGTACAGACTACGTACTTCCGTACAAGAGAAGAATATTTCTTGAGATGTTTATAAACAAGGTAGTTAGCAACCAAAAGGCAACCTGAGAAATAATCCTGCTGAAAATAACAGGGTAATGTCTTTGCCAAAAAGACTGGTAAAGGAGAGGGCAAATACTGATAAAAGTAAAAATCTCCAAAAGTAAGTGCAAAAAAAAAAAAAAAAGTTTTCCTATTGACTCTACTTTAAAGTGTACATAACGTAAATTAAAGAAATAAGAAAGAAAATATTGCATTTGGGTAAACGAGATTATGTTAATGGGTAAAAATAGTCAATATGTATTGAGGTTTAATTACATGGCATTGGATAAAAGTTAAACTTGGCCGGGTGTGGTGGCTCATGCCTGTAATCCCAGCACTTTGGGAGGCCGAGGCGGGCAGATCACGAGGTCAGGAGATCGAGACCATCCTGGCTAACACGGTGAAACCTCGTCTCTACTAAAAATACAAAAAATTTGTGGGCGTGGTGGCGGGCACCTGTAGTCCCAGCTACTTGGGGGGCTGAGGCAGGAGAATGGCGTGAACCCGGGAGGCAGAGCTTACAGTGAGCCGAGATCGTGCCAGCCTAGGCAACAGAGTAAGATTCTGTCTCAAAAAAAAAAAAAAAGTTAAACTTTGCATTATCCTTGTTTGCTTAAAGTTTGTAATCTAAACAATAGTGCCAAAAGCATAAATGTAAAAAAGTCAGCCTGATTTATGCAAGGATATTTTATATTTTTTTTACCTAACTATTAGGGAATATTTTCAAGTTATACTTACAGTGCTATTGAATTTTCTCAGGGAAAGAGTATATGAAGGAAAATAGAGGACAGGTAAGAACAAGTTATGCATTGATAAGGATGCCAAAATAAAAAGGGATGGAAATTTAATGCATGATATGGCATCTTTCTTGTTAAGGCCTAACATAATAAATCAAACACATATAATGGTGCAGGTCTCAAGACCAGTTCAAACCTCTCTGCCTCCTGAATCTCAATCATTAACCTAAAATTTAGCTTAATTTGAACCCAGTATAGAAGAGTACTCATAAGCCTCTCTAGGCATAAACCAGAAGCAGCCCTGGTTGGCCCATCAACCATCTCAGACTCCCAGATATCTTTGAAACATGGGTCCTTCTGGACCAGATCTGTTCTTCATAATTTAAAACAGAAAGAGCTTAATTTTCTGGAGGCAGAAAGGAGGGAGCGATTTTTACCTTATGAGGTTTCTCTACAGAATAAGTTTCTACAGAAAGACCTGTTCATCTATTTATTAAAATGTCAAGAAAAAAATTAATGACAATGAAATTCTGTAGCCCGAATATAAATAAACATATAGTTCAATTGTCTGTTATTGAATACTATTTTACTAGAGGTTTTAAAAATTGTGGTGAACATCTCATTCCAATCAGTACATTTGGATCTATCAGGCCACACTCCAGTGCAATGATCAGACAGCTGTGTCTTCACCTGCCAGCATGCAGGCTGTGTTTCACAAAATTCTCTAAAATTGTATGTGAAAACAAATGAGAAAATGATGTAGGGAAGGCTGACCTAGAAATTGTTAAATAAATGCAAGGAACATGCTCCTGAAACAAAAATGAGGGAAAAAAATGAAAAATATTTTATCTCAAAAGAAAGCCAAGATAAATCAATGTCACTGTTTTTTTCTCCTATGTAAAATAATTGTTAAATAAAATACCATTTTTGTTTTGATACTTATGTTGGAGACTAACTGCTACTACACTGACCTTTTAGAAACAATGTACAATCCATAGTTACGTGTTTCTTTTTCTTTCTATCAAACTCAATCCTTTTCATACTAAACATCCATCCTATTTTATTTCATCTGACAGGCCTACTCACTGAATATAAAACACTCTCAGAATATGAAACACACATAAGACTTGAGTAATGGATCGTCTAGACAACAACTAATAACAGATCCTCTGAGTAATACAAATATCCATCAGACCAAAGTAGAAATATACCATAACTTCTAGTGAGTCACTGGGAGTTACATGCATTTCCTAGTTAGTGTTTTTCACAAGTCATAAGACTACAGAAATACTTCCCTGTGATATGAACTGCATAAAATGAATTGTTTTGATCTGAGAGTCAAAGCCATTTGCTTAGGTTGAGCAACACTATTTCATGTGCCAAGGCTGCAGTTTGTCCAACCATTTTCAGAAGCACATTTAAATGCCCTAATGTCCCTATGGATTTTTGCCCTCCACTGAATTAGATCCAAGTTAATGAGAACCATTGAATCTACTTTAGTTGAGTCTCTTAACTGAGTTTCTTCAAGTTTCTTTCTCAGATGCCTTTTGAGATTTTTTATTTGTTCCATCAGAGTCGCCCTGAATTAAAACCTTTGCCACTCTATGAAATTCATGATAAAACAAAGATACCTGACAGTATTTAGAGGTTAAGTGAATATGATCTGCCACTGACCACGTATATCATTGTATGAAAATGCAGCTTGATGCAATGTCTAAGCTGCTGTGACATTCAAGTTTTAAGTGATGTTCAAGGAGACGGAAGGATTGGCTCCACACATATCCCAATACGCACTGGTCTTCTGTCTGTTAACTTACTAATGAACCATGATTGAGTAAAGTAATGAAGAGTTTACAGAAAGCCCCAGGAAACCAATTTCCAATTTTGCAACCAGCAGGCTTTAACTGCACTGCAGCCTTTGCTAACTTTGTCTGGAGGTGGATTTGGATACTAATTGCCATCCCTGCCTTGTGATTCAGAGAGACTTTTCTAATCGCCATATATTTGCCCAGTAATGCATGTCTCTTCATAAGATACATTTCATTTCTCCCTTTGGTTGTTATAAAAAGGCTGAGTACCTAAAAATTGCTAAAATGGAAAATAAATTTTAACCACTTTGAAAATTAGAAGCATTGAAAAGCACCAATGTTATGTCTGACCTATATCGAGGCAAGAAACAAAATGTAAGAGAATGTTCTCCAATTGGTTTATGATAAAATTAAGCAAAAATGTGTAAAACAATTATGTACCATTTGTTTCTATGGTTTAAATGAGATTCTTTTTAATGTAATTCAGTGTGCATAATTCACTCATTATAATTTTGAATTATAATAAGCTGCAGTCTAATATTTTTAAAAATGTCCTTTATATATACAACAAACTTAAACCTTTAAATTTGCACAAATTGAAGCTGCTGGCAGGCAAAAATGTGAAACTCATAGTAACACTTTCATGTCACACAGGAGCCCCTAAAGTAAATCTCAGACACACTGGCATATGCTTGTGTGTCACTGACTAGTCAATTTGTTTAAGAAATATTTGTTTTTTACAAATACTGGTAAGTGTGTGAGCATATCCCTTTCTGATTCTAAGGAAATTGTCAGTTTTTCACTTTTGGTTATTAGAGAAGCATCAAAGTATAATTTATTTCTATACAGACAACTTAAAATTGTGTTCTGCTTTAAGAATGAGTAGGAAAACCCCTCTTAAATCTGCCTTTAATGATTCAAAGAAGGAAATGTTCATAAAGATAAAGAAAAAACAGGACACATTCATGCTGGTGTGGTAAAGGCATAGGTCAATATCCATCAGTAATCACCAGGCAGGTGAATGAAGCATATTTCCTTCAGATGAGGCTAAAAATCTTTTAAGTGGAAGTCGTAGTAAGGAATAAAACTAATTTCTCCTTTTATTCTCACTTCCATTAACACCCACCTTTCAAAGTATCTGTAAATGATCTCTCAACATCAAGAGTCCCCTCTGGTTAAATATATCAAAGAAATGGGAGTCTGTCAACAGCTTTTTAAGATGCTGAGTTGTGCTACTCAATTAGGAAAACATAAAAAGAAGGAACAAAGCTTTTTCCTTTTTTTTCCATTTAAAAGGTGAAGAAACTAAAATACATCATGCAGATGAAAATGGCTCTAGACGTTCTGGCTATAACGTTATCACTGAAATCCTTTCCCACTTGTTCCAGCTGAGTGAAGACTGCAGGCCTCTTGTGGATAAAAATCGAAATGCTTCAATGGCACTGAAATACCCATATGCCCATCTGTATTAGCAAAGCTGGACATTTCTTTTGCATTTTCATTGTTTGGGTAAGAGGCCTATTTTAAATTACAATATACAAGAAGGTAAGTTATGTAAACTTAAAAGCCTATGTATTTTAAATAACCTTTCACAAATCTTAAATTCTTTTTAGCTTTCACAGTTCCATGCTTGTCCAGAGTCCAGCTTAATAAATGCTGACACTCCTGGCTCAGTTTAATTAACAATGAGCAGGTTGTGTGAAAACACAGTGGGAGCACTGAAGCAGGGCTATGTAGTGCTCCAAGCATGATACTGTCAATCAAGTACTTAAGTCCAGCCGGAAGCCAGCTTTCAAAGAAGCCCTGGGTGAGATATTCTGGCAAACTCCCTGCTGGCATGGCATTTTCATTGAAAGTACTTTCTATTTGCTCCATACCAATAACTGCCTACACATTTCATAATAATTCTAATAACTTAAATTTGGGAACCTATCCAGAATTTACAAGTGCTTTTCATGAATTATCTCACACAAGCCTGCCAACACCAACATGCCTGTTTTTGACATAATGGAGTACTGAAGCTGCAGAAAGAAAATGGAATTAACCAAAACCATAAAGTTACCATGAAACACAGCCTAGATTTCAACCCAGTTTTCCAACTCCAAACACATAGCTCTTTCAATTTTACAACGGCTGTCTAGAAAGTTCAAGCACAGGTATGCATGATTGTGACCATTACACATGATGGTGGTAAGCCACAGGGCACAGGGCACACCATAACCCTGGTAGCTCTATCCATGTTTTATCTTCTTGCACAAAACTTAAGTGGCATCAAAAAAGTTATAAATGTTTATTGAAAGCAATCAAAAATAAGCTACAGTTTATGAACATAGCAAATCGCCTTCATATTACAAAATAGTCTTTATCATATGATGCAATATGAAACCCCAAATAGATGTCAATAAAAGCATTCCTATTCTTAATTTTTTTTAACTTGCTCACCTACAACCAAAGATACAGGAAATACACTTTAGTTTTTTCTTAAAAGAGGCATGCTGACAATTAATATCAGTTATTAATTGCTGGATGCTAACAATTAACATCAGTTGCTAACAATTAATACCTGGATTAATATCAGTTATTAAAAAACATTATTGAAATCCAAAAAATGAGAGAATGATATCTAAATGAAAAGCCACCCTAAAAGAGTGCAATAGGCTAAAAAATGATGTTATTCAACAATATTACCTGATGAGGACAAGCTTAATTCTCAACTCGAATATCATGTTTTTTTCCCATCATTTAGCTCTGTAAGACTGGATCTCCATCTTTTAACTCATAACACATGGATAAGTAAAAAATAGATTCTGAACTAGATCAGTAATACAAATGGCAATGGAATTTGAGGAATTCTTTCATTTTTTTCTAGAAACAACAGGCACTTCGTGTGATTGGTGCTATTTTAGATTTTTTTGAATGTAGACAAACAGAGTTCAATTAAAGATGTAGTATTCAAAAATGCATTTAACAATCATTTAATTAGTATTTCCTACGCCAGACCAGAGGGAGAATAAAGATGTATAAAACAGATTATTCTCACCTGAAGATACAAAGTCCTACATGATTTCCAAAGCTAAGCAGGGTTGTGTACACAGCAAGAGAGGGTATAAGAGAAATAAAAGGAAACTATCAACAGAATAAACACACAACCTACAGAATGGGAGAAAAGTTTTGCAAACTATGCATCTGACAAAGGTCTAATATACAGCATCTACGAGCAACATAAACAAATTTACAAGAAAAAACAACCCCACTGAAAAAGGGGCAAAGGACATGAACAGACATTTTTCGAAAGAAGACATACAAGCAGCCAACAATCATATGAAAAAAAAAACTGAACATCACTGAACATTAGAGAAATGCAAATCAAAGCCACAATGAGACACCATCTCACACTAGTCAGACTGGTTATTATTAAAATGTCAAAAAAAAAACAGATGCTGATGAGGTTGTGGAGAAAAAGGAACGCTTATACACTGTTGGTGGGAGTGTAAATTAGTTCCAACATACTGAAAAGTAGTGTGGTGATTCCCCAAAGACCTAAAAACAGAACTACCATTCAACCTAGCAATACCATTACTGAGCATATATACCCACAGGAATATCAATTATCATTCTACCAAAAAGACACACACATGCATATGTTCACTGCAGCACTATTCACAATAGCAAAGGCATGGAATCAACCTAAATGCCCATCAATGATAGACTAGGTAAAAAAAAATGTAGTGCATATATACCATGGAATAATATACAGCCATGAAAAAGAACGAGATCAGCCAGGTGTGGTGGCTCACGCCTGTAATCCCAGCACTTTGGGAGGCTGAGGCTGGGCGATCACCTGAGGTTGGGAGTTCGAGACCAGCCTGAACATGAAGAAGCCCCATCTCTACTAAAAATACAAAATTAGCTGGGCGTGGTGGTGTATGCCTGTAACCCCAGCTACTCAGGAGGGTGAGGCAGGAGAATCACTTGAATCCGGGAGGCAGCGGTTCTGTGAGCCAAGATCACACCACCGCACTCCAGCCTGGGCAATGAAAACGAAACTCTGTCTCAAAAAAAAGAAAAAAAAGGATGATATCATGTCCTTTTGCAGGGACATGGATGGAGCTGGAGGTCATTATACTTAGCAAACTAACACAGAAACAGAAAACCAAATGCCACATGTTCTTACTTGTAAGTGAAAACTAAATGAGAACACACGGACACATAGAAGGGAACAACAAACACTGGGGCCTTTTGGAGGGTGGAGGGTGAGAGGAGGGAGAGGACAGAAAAAAAAACTAATGGATATGAGGCTTAATATCTGGATGATAATCTGTACAACAAAACCCCACGACACAAGTTTATCTATGTAACAAACCTGCACTTGTACCCCAAACTTAAAATTTTTAAAAATGAGACAAAAATAAAAACATTAAAAGAAAGAAATGGTGAATGAAGACATGGATCCCTTCCTTCCTGCTTTTCCTGCAACAGTTATCTAGAAGCTCAGTGCTCGTTTGAAGTAACGGCATCTTAAGTTACAGCGTGCCTCCGTACATTTACGGGACAAACATGCCTAAGGCAAGCTATTAAAACCCATTCACTTCTACTTGAGTCAACTAAGGCACCAAAAATACAAGTTCCTGCAAGAGGTTACATGATGATTCAGTCATGTAAACAGAACAGAATCGTTGTTCTTTCTTAACTCAGAATGAAGATTTACTCCAAGATAATTATGCAAATACATGATTATGAAAATCATTCAACAAATGCCCTCAAATATTCATACATAACATATCTTTAATCTGTTGGTGAAATTAATAGAAATCATAATTAAAATGCATGCCATGGCGAGTGAACAGTCAAGGAGCTGAGGTAGAGTGTATTTCTAGGAAAATTCCAAATATTACAAGAAAATAAAGTTTGTAAATGCAGGTTGACACTATCGTTTGATCCAATGAAATTAAACAAAGAGACAAAGATACACATATTCATGACTTTAGGTTTTCATTTTTTTCATACTAAGGTCTTTTTTAATGTAATTTTATAGAGAGTATATTTTGTATACAAATCCTCTCCTGCTAATTGAAAATGTATTTTGAAGGAAACGCATCAGTGAAATACTTTACTCATTTCCAGTAACAGATTTGATGACATTTGCAGAAATAGCTCTCCATTATCTACATTGTATTACTTGGTAAATTTAGCAGAAAGAAGGAGATGAAAAAATATGAAAACACAAAATGTGAAAATAATGAAACTTTAATGTAGCACAAAAACTGTGACAGATGTAAAGCCACAAAGACTCATTAAATTCTTCCCAGTCCATCTCTTTTTATCTCTCTCATCCCTTCACTATCAATTATTTCTAATGTTGTTCCTTTTTTCTGCTAGACTTTGGAAGTAATAATAACTTATAAAACTTGCTTGCTATCTCTCCACCTAAACTGATCTCTGGCACTACAAGTATGACCCCCAAATCATATGATATGGAATTTCTCTTAGAGAAGAAAATTATAGTAATTCTGTCAGGGATATTTTAGTCATTATAATAGCTATGGTGTTTATTCTTATATTCCTCAAAAACAGGCTAATGGTTTTTCTTGCTACAGCTCAGGTAACTGACTCATCCTAAATTTGTCATTGTTCTTCTGCTCACAACATATTGCAGTAGGAGCTATATTGGTATTTTTAGCATGAATCAATTAATATGAAAAGAGCCGTAAGCTGTGCTCATTTGTCATCATCAACTATAGAGAATCACCTAAACACACTTTTAAAAAATTATGCTGAAATCTCCTAGTGTTATCAGCTTTATTTAAAATAATAAGAAATATTAAGTCTCTAGGCCTCAGTTTTTAATTGTGATAGCTGACAAAGGTGGTCATTTACTCACAACAATACTTATAGCCATTAGCTTACACAGTATACAAAGAAGGCTTATACCACAAGCCTCTATTTTTTTGAAGGTTCCGAATGCCACCATCCTACTTTCTAATATCTCAAATATCACTTCTAGTCTTGCAGAACCACAAGAAAAGTAGAAGAAGAGGCAGTAAAGATGGATGGTTGGGGTTGGAAGTTACATGCTACTAAATAATGGTAACGCCCAAGTGTTTTCCTCTGTAGCAGGCATGGGCCTGGGAAAGAGCAGAGATGGGTAGAAGATGGATACCTAAAAGGAGCAAGGGATGTAGATAAGGAATGTCAGAGCTTCCTTTATTTATATCCTCTCTTTGAACAAATCATTAATTGAAAAATGTACTTCCTATAAGAGTTAAGCCTGGCAACACTCCAAGTTTTAGGATCACCAGAGGAGGCAGAATAAAAAAGTAGCTGACAAAATGTGTCTTGGAACTGATCTCAGTTCTAGCAAACACCTGCTGTGACTTTAGGGACATTACTTAAATTCCCTCTGAGACTATGTGCAGTGGAGTCATGCCTTACACAAAGGGGTTAGATTCTAAAATCACAGGCAAAAATTTCTCATTGTAAAAATTACTCTAAGAAATCCCCATGCAATTTTCTCTTTCATGCTTCATAAATTATTTCTTTATATTCCCCCTCAAAGATTGACATAACATTCCTGGTACATAAAATATCATTTCACTTTTTGTCAATGATCGGCAATTCCTAAAATTATTACTCACACATGCTTTTTGTGCCTTTCACCAAAATGCCCTGTTTCAGATGCTTTTCAGGGATATATAAATTCCAACTTGCACAATTTCATACAGAAAAATCCTGCCACCCTTACCACCGTTTTTCCCCCCATATAAGGCCATAGACTTGAATTTCTTCCTTAATAGAGGCACACTGGTTGCAAATAGCAGAAACTCACACAAGATAGCTTCAGCCACAAAGAAATTTGTTATAAGCATACAAGAAAAGCTCATAGAACTCACGAATACTTGCGTCTCCTGAGGGACTGGAATCAGCAGCTGCAAAGTGTCAGGAAATAAAATTACTCTCTTTTCCTTTTGGGGACTCCATGAAATTCATGTCTGCTTCTCTTTGTGTAATCAATCTAGTCCTTCTCTCTTTGAAAACTAGGTATCCCTCTTTCTAAGAAGATTTTTGGAAGAGGGTTTCCCAGAAATGAAAAGTCAGCCATTGAAATTGCAACAGATTACTGGCTCAGAAACTCAGTTTCTAAGTAATAGAGAAAAGGGTCTTACTGAATGAATCTCAGTCTAGCTCTGGCCCAAGCAACAATGGTCGGGGTTCAAAGGGTGGGAATCATGTAATACAGAAAAGGATGGTAGGTGAGGCAGACACTGCCAAATATCTATAATATGGTTCCTTCAAAATACAGTCAACAGCAGACACTTTCATGTGGAGTAGGTAGGAATACCTGGAAGACCTTCTCTGGGATCAATTACCTAAGAAGAGGTAAAGCAGATGATCTCAAGAGAAACATTGAAAGGCACTGTAGAAATAAAGGGATTAGGATTTCAGCTTCGTGATTTCTAAATAATCATCCAAGGTGCTATAGTCTAAATGTCTGAGTCCCCACAAAAATTCATATGTCAAAACATAATCACTAATGTTATAGTATTAGGAGGTGGGGCTTATAGAAAGTGATGAGATCATAAGGCTAGAGCCCTCATGAATAGGATTAGTGCCATAATAAGAGGCCCCAGAGAGCTACCTTGCCTCTCCACCATGTGACAACCATGATACCATGAAGGGATCATCCATGAACAAAAAAGTGGGCCCTCACAACACATTGTATCTGCACCTTGATCTTGTACTTCCCAGCCTTCAAAACGATGAGAAATAAATTTCTGTTGTTTATAAGCCACCTAGTTTATGGTATTCTATTATAACAGCCAGAACGGACTAAACACAAAGGCAGTTAAATTCTTGCATCTATATGTAACATATCAAAACATCGGAGACAAAAAAAATATTTTCTAAATTACATAAATCACTTCTTGAGAAACGTCCTCTGAGGTGCTGTTCAAATATAGCCTGGTTTTGTTTATGCTTACATAACTTGGTACACTTTTTTGCTAATGACAATATTGGTTTTGAAACCCAAAGCAGTCAATCAGAAATAATAACCTGTTTCTGAAACAAAATAAGAATCTTCACAAACCCCAAATGTATAATAATAAGTTGTCTATCATGCCCACAGAAAAATATTCCATTTTTGATAAATAGTCATGAGAATATAAGATTGCATTTTTGGGGGATTTATGACAAGTTTTTTACCATGTGAATAGGCTGCTGAATGTCTAGAAATTACATTTTCATATAAATTGCATTTTTCAAAAAAAATCACATGATTTATACCATTTAAACAAATTGGGAAAACACTAGGATATTCAATGTATGCATTAGGTTTATTCCTTCCAGTCACCAACTTTGTAGAATTTCCTTCCACAGTTAATATTTTCCCAAGGATAAACTATTTTTGAACATAACAAAAAACATATAATATGCCATAACACTTTCATAGTCCATGGCTACGAAAAGTGAAGAGAATGTTCTAAATGTTTTAGTAGGTTGGACAATATTTTATTGATATTTATAACAATGCTTTACTGGTAAATTTTAAAATAATTTTTTTATTGATATTTATAATAATGCTTTACTGGTAAATTTTAAAATAATGTTTTCTCCTAAAATTGTATAATTACCTCTGAGAATCTGTTAGTTTCATAGAATATGCATTATGTTTATATAATTAGCATAATTCTCAATGGAAATTTTTTATTCTTTTATTTCTGCCTGTGATGAGAACTGGACAAAGATTACAAAGATCTGGAAGACTTCCTAATAAAAGCAGTTGCTACAATTATTTAGGGTTTATTATGTGTCATTCGCTATGCTAAGTTCTTTATATTTATGAAGCCATTTCCTCCTCCCAATAATTATATAAAGTAAATAGCACTATTATCCCCATTCTAAAGATGAGAAACTTGGAGAAGTTAAGTACCTCGATCATGGCTCATGGCTAATAATTGGTATAGCCAGGATCTGATCCAAGTATCTAGGGCTAAAGCCTATGTATTTATGTACTACACGATAGGTTTGTAGACCTAGAAATGGATTTCAGTAAGATAAATAATTGTCTTTGGGTTTACTGAACCCCAGAAATAATACTCTTGGTGTTATGTGCCAGGTGGCCTCCTTTTTCAATAAAGGTAGAAGGATTTTACTGTGAAGCATGGAGTTTACATAGATAGATCTAAGGCAAAGTGGCTTTTTGATAAATGAGAATTAGTCATCAGATTATCCTTTCCCTTAAAGTTGTATTTTCAGCCTTCTTTTCTAGAACCTAGAATCTGTTTCTCCAAGTAAATAAACTTGTCAGGCTCTGGATCTGATCTCTGAAAATTAAAAAACAGGAAAAAATTAGTTCTCCTGGTAGAAGCCAATCAAGGCAGATCTTTGCTGCCTCCACTCTCCCCTTCATTAAGCAGGAGGACACACTAATAATACTTCTAACTGAGACACCCAGATGCCATGGAATTCAACTCAAACAGAAAACATAGAAAAGCTTCAAAGCCTCTGTTTTAGCTTGCAATATGTTATATATTTTGTGGGAAATTTAAGGGAATTTTCAGCAGAAATATTAACTGTATATATTTTTGGCTATCAATTCAGTTTCTGGATGGGTAACAAGCACTTTCAATTTAAAATATATTTTTGTAATTCCTAGATTTTTTCCTAAAGCTTGACATTCTTAGAATATCTTTATTTTAATAAAATATTAGAGTCTTAATGAAGCAGTTAGAAAGACCTCTTCTTAAGCTCAGACAAAATATTCACACCATATTGTCAACTGACCTAGTTATCATCTTCTTATCCTTCAAAGACTAATTTCCTGCCAATTTGGATTAAATTTCTATTGCATAATTACCAAGAACCTCAGGAATCTCTATACCCTTTGCCATCTTAATCAGACCTTTAATTTTGCTTAATCACTTACTGGTCCACAAGGATTTGAGATATCAGATGTCTGCCCTATATTCCTATAACTTTTGTAATTTCTTTCCTTATTACACCAATAAGTGAAGTGTTGTATTTAGAACATTTGTGTCTCTGTATTTTTATGATGCTATAGAACTTTAGAGTTTCTCAATATAATATGGGTATCAATGACAAACAACAGAGACACTGAAAACACAGAGGATAGCTAGTCTGAGTCTCTTGCACCAAGCCATAGCTCAAACTATTCATTCATGAATCTCTTGTTATTCTTTAAACAGACACATATTCATCCAGGCACAATGCAGAAAACAGAAAAACATGAAATCTATGGAAATCGAAGAATATAGAATAATAGAGTGAACTATTTTTTTTAATATTTATTTTTGCAGCAGTCTCCTAACTAGGTGTCCTACGGCCATCCTTGCTTTCCTAGAAACTCGTCTCTACACAGAAGAATGGCCTTTTTAAAACATAAATCTGATCATGGTGTCTCCCCTGTCAGGTAAATGGGAAGATACTAGTCAATGGGTAAAAAGTTTCAGTTAAGTAAGTTGAATAAGCTCTAGAGAGATCTGCTGTACAACACCATACCTATAGTCAACAACTATGTCTTATACACTTAAAAGTTTGTTAAGAGGGTAGATCTTATATTAAGTGTTATTACCACAATAAAATAAAATAAAAATACATTTTAAAATAAATAAAACTCTGAGAAATTAGAAAATAACAGTAACAATGAAAACAGGTTTATGGCTGTGGGCATACCGTGTACCAGCACAAGGAGCAAACATTGTAACTGGAGCTACCTGTGTATTCAAACTCTTCATTGCGGAGTATTTTACTTTACTTTAGAGTAAAATAATGAACAATCCAATTAATTAAATGATTAATCAAAATAAAACAAATCTGATCACATGATTCAATAGTTTCCTATGACTCTCTGGCAAGACTAAATTTTTAAAAGGCATATAAACTCTAATATAATCTGATTCTTACCTACCCTTCCAATCTTACTGTGCTATGTACTAATTACTCCAATCTCACTGGTCTTACGTCAGTTCTTTTGACATGCCATGCCCCTCTCACCACAGGATGTTTGCGCATATGCCCGTGGTATGGAATGCTCTCCACTTGCTCCATTTTGCTAATTTCCATTCATCTCTCAAATTCCCATGCAGATATTGCCTCTTCAGGGAAACTCTCCCTGAATGCTTCTCTCCAACTAGGCTGAGTAACCAATTACAAGCTCTAACCTGTTCTGGAATAGGTCTTTTATCATTCAAAATTGTGACGTGTAATTTTTTGTGACTACTTAATATCTGACCCTCCACACTAGCATGTAAACTCCAAGAGGGCACAAAGCAAGTCTGTTTTGTTTGTAATTTTCCCCCTATCACCTAGCAAATGTCCTGGAAAATGAAATACTCTTGTTTGTTGAATGAATTAATAAATGTCTGTGGATTAGTGTTTTCTAAAACACAGGCTAGTAAAATCACTGTTTCTTGTATTCAACATTTAACAAGCCAATATCTAGAACACTGTGGCCTCAATAATTCATTTTCATCATTCAGCTAAGGAGAAATAAGACTTTTCAAGCTATTGACCATAGTGTTTGGGTTTCTTCACATTATTATTTTTTACTTTGCCATAATTGAGGATTAAAATTAAGAAAGAAACATAATATTTCAACATACCTTGGAGAGGCAAGGAAGTTAAAGGGTGGGAAGCAGTCACTGCCCAGGAATATCCACAGACAGACAATAAAGAGGCCAGCTACTAGTTTGTAGGAGAGCAATCCATGACTGTAGGAACCAAATCACAAGGCCTCAGAACTGGATAATATGTAATGGAGAAGAGATGTGATAAACAGCAGGTAGAGTCAGGAAGAGAGCCGTAGTTTTTCATGGGAACTCAGTAATTACCTCTCTATATCAGATTCTGAGTCAGATTATCTGACAAAGGGATCCTGGGATCAATACACAAACTAAAGGATCAATTCTAGGTCATCAAAATTTTTTATAATGATGAAAGATATAAGTTCCTTAATATGAGGAAAAAAACCCCACAGTTTTGGTGCAGTGTTTTTTATAGCTTCTAGAACATGCCAATATATATCTAATCTATGTATTGATGATGAAAAATGTCCATTTTAACCGTCTCATCTCAAATAATATCCTCAGAACAGAAAATAGTGACCTAGCAGACAAGCTCTAGATTTTGGAAAACATTGAAAGTTGTGGACAGACAACAAATGCCTCATCTAAAATTTATAAAAATTTAAATATACGATTCCAGACAACCTCAAATCTATACGTTTGCAAGTTTCATTTTTAATTGTATTTTTTAACATTCTAGTTCACATGCCAAACTGCCCCCAAATTTGTCACCTTAGATTTTCTATGTTCTTAGTAAAGAATGTTGCTAATTCCTGAAAAGCACTGTTGTTAGTAATTTTGATCATGTTATTTATCCATTAAACATCCTGGTAACACTTGTGTAGTGGGCTGAATAATGGGTTCCCAAAAGATATCTGCATTCTAAGTCTTAGAACCTACAAGCATTACTCTATATGACAAAAAATAAACAGGTCTTTACCAATGTCATCAAGTTAAGGATCTTGAGATAAGGAGATTATCTGAGATTATCTAGGGTGGGCCCTGAATACAAACACATGTATCCTCATAAGACTGAGGCAGAGGAAGATTTTACAACAGATAAAAGAGGAGATGGCAATGTGACTATGAAAGCAGATACTGGAGTGATGGGACCATAAGCCAAGAAATCCTGGTAGCTACCAGAAGCTGGAAGAGGTAAGATATACACTCTCCTGAAGCTTCCAGAGGAAGCACAGCCTTGATTTGGCCTTGTGACTCTGGTTTCTGACTTTTGCCTCCAGAACTGTGATAGAATAAATTACCCCAAATTTGTGATCGTTTGTTATAACAGTCACAGAAAACTAATACAACTTGTTGAAATTGTGATTCTTACTCATAAGGTAAGAATCAACCTAGTTGCACTTAGACCACCATTTTGTCAACTTCAAAGGAAAAGTGCCCTCCCTTTTAGCCAGTTGAGTCAGCTTCCTCAGAAAATGAAGCCAGGATACTCAAGAAATCTTTGTACTTTTTTTTATATTTTAGTAATAAATATAATTAGACAATACAGTATTCCCTCCTTATCCATGGAAGGCAAGTCCTAAGATCCCCAGTGAATGTCTAAAACTGCTGGTAGTACTGAATTCAGTATACATACTGTGTTTTTTCTATACACACACTGTAGCATGCACTTTTGTAGTTTGAGGCACAGCAGCAAAACTAGCATGAATTTCTCTTTCATTTTTCACAATTTCATGGATGATTTATTTTTACCGTAAATCTTAGTGACTTCAGTATATAATCTTTCTCCTTATTAACTTCCACCTTTTCACTTAAAGAAAGCTCTTTATGGCTTCTCTTTTCCATAAATGAATTGCCAGCATCACTACTCTTGTGTGTTGGTGCCACTATTAGGTAAAATATGGGTTACCACAATAAATAGCCACAATAAATAAAACAAGGGTCAAGTCGCCACAGGCACTGTGATACAGTGAAAGTCAATCTGATAACCAAAGCAGCTAGTAAGTGTCTAAGGGACCAGGAGCGTATATGGCATGGATACACTGGAAAAAAGAATAATTCATGTCTCAGGTAGGAAGGACTGATACAGCACAAGATTTAATCACACACTCAGAATAATGCATAATTTAAAATTTCTGAATTTCTACAATTTTCCATTTAATACTTTCAGAATGCAGTTGACCATGGGTGACTAAAACAGCAGAAAGCAAAACCATGCATAAGAAGGGGCTACTGTAATCATAACTATTTGACGGCTAAACCTACAGGTGCAACCCCTTAAGAAAGTATTGATACACTCTAATTTGAAGCAAACTATTCTTCAAATTGTCTAATAGTTCGTTGTAACAGAACATGCTCATCAGAGCACTAAAAGCCAGAACTGCCAATACTATAAACTGATTTTAAGTCTTTCCACAAACATTTTATGAACAGACATTAGGAGTAAATAAGCCAATTAAAGATAAGTCTGCTGACTTCACTTCAAAGTAGCAGAATTGAGAGGGATGGCCCTGTGAGGCACCAGCCTACTGAGAAAAATGGCAGCTGAGGAGAGGCATAATGAAAGGCCTAGCCCTCTTCACAGACTGATGCTGCTGGTGCTGCATTACATCCATCATGTACCTATGATGACTTCAGATTCAACCCCATCCCTGTCCTCAGGACAGGATAAATGGTCCAGAGAGTCTTGAGCATCACATTCACTGAAAGGTAGACCCATCAATGGAAATAAAACCTGTACTGAAAGGCATTTTCTCTGGGCCTACTGTTGGACAAAGGGGAATCAACAAATTGGTATCACCTCTTTATTGGCTGATTTTATTATACAAGACAAATAGGGCTGTCTTCTTTAAATTGCCTGACATAAAGTTGCTCGATTTGACTGAAATAGAATGATGACCTAAGAAAGATTATTATAAATTGGTCCAGAAACCCATCTGTAATGCCAAAATATCTCACCACCTGAGGTATTTTAGTTGTCTCCAGGACTGACTCCAACATCACATCTCCTTGTCTTCATTATTTTTACTTTGACATACTACTGCTCAAAGTGATAGTTACCATGCATCATATTTTCTAAATTTGCATGATAGCTAACACATGCCTCAACTCAACAGGTAAGCAGTGACTATTAAAGTAATTCACAAGTGTTGTACCTACTTTTCACCATTAGGAGGAAGTTGAAAAAAAGGCTTGGAAAGGTAGGGACAATGTGTGTCTGAGAGTGCAGAGAATCCAACATCCGACACAGTTCTTCCTAATACATATTATTTTAGATAAAACACAATATAACTAACAGAAAAATCACTTCTTCTCGGTCTCTTCTGCTTCCCCTTTGAACTCTTGGATCTAGTTATTCTGGTAGATGACTCCTATCAAGTTTCATTTTTTTGCTCCTTCATGTTAAAGCTATAGCCAGGCCATAGCAACAGTGAAAATTACAACTTGAATTACTTCAAGATATCAGAAGGAAAACAAAAAATTCTTCAAAGCAGCTGAAAACTCTTCTTCAAAGTTTATTAGCACTAAGGCAAGGACACTTTACTGATTACCTGTTCATCCAAATATTCCACTTGTTTAGAAAGGCAATAATAAAACCATTCTTGAACTTGAGAAATATTTCCAAGGAAAAACATCATGACTGACTGTTATTCTTTCTTATCAAGGACCTAAAACATATGAGAGTTATTACTAGTATCTGTACATGACAGTCTACATTCAGGTTTAGTGACCTCATAAGGAATTATTTTAAGTTTAATTGCTATAGGTCTAACAGCTGTGGATGTGCTAAACCTTGGTGGAAATTCTAGCAGGAGAAAGTCTTAACTCATATACCCGTCTGCCAAAGAAAAGGTCTTCTTCTATTAAAAAAATGGTAATCTTTTTTGATTGAGTGAACTGTTTCAGATAAGACACACACGGTATAGAGAAGAAAGAAAGAGATACCCACTCCACCAATCAGATTAGTAGAAAGAATAGAACCTGGTGACCAAGGAGGTGAGAGATGTCAGTTCATCTATCGTCTCTTAGCACTTGTAAACACGGTATGCCTTACAATTATGGTGATGAAAATTATATTTACCATTTATTCAGTGTTTAAAATGTATGAGGGACTAGTGGATCAAAAGCATCAAAGAGAAGCACATGCCTTGACTAGAATCTGCTAACAATGGGAGTCTGGGGTGCTGGTGACCAGAGAATGAGGAAGGGTAGAGCTTCCTACTGGCTGAAGAGGTCTAGCTGTGGAAAAGAGAAAGCAAACTGAAACTCACTTCTTCATTAGACTCAATATCGGGGACAAATAACAAAAGAAAACTAGAAAACTGAACTAACATGATGATAAAGAATTAAATTGCCTGGGAGAAGTTTCAGCTAAGGGAAAGTCTATTTTCAGCCGTTCTGTCTCTATGTCAAAGATTACTTGCATAAAAAGCATCTGTACAGGACTATGGAAAGTAGGTATTAAGGAATACGTGACAATGGAACAATCAGACAACTACTTCAGCTCAGATGCTTAGGGCTTGAATAACAGTGAAAAGATCCCAGTAAACTGAAAGGCCAGGTACATAAGAGTTCTTATGATCTGCTGCGAAGATCAGCTGCAATCCAATCCACCCTCTGCCCACACAAAGATATTTTGTAGCAGAATGAAAGTCTGAACAGAGGTTTGAATGCCAACAAAAGGGCAGAAAGATGTATGTTTATCCTGGAAACAAAGTTTATTAAACTCTCCCTTATTCATTATGCCATTTACTCCTCATGACCAGACTATGAGGTCATTACAATCCTCATTTTACAAAGGAAAAGTGTAAATAACAGGCCAAGATTACCTAGGCAATACGTTGTCATCAGGATCTGAACCTAGATCTATGCTACTTCTGACCCTTCAGCAAAGATGCATGTTGAGTTTAAGTTCACCCTTCCTTGCGCCATTACTGCTGTACTTTACATACTTAATGGTAAGAGATTTCACAAAAGTTGTAAATTCTCTGTTCTACACTAGGTAAATTCTGACATAGCTGTTCCCAGTCTTAAACTGCCAGTAAGGGTTACATTTAAAATATTAGTATAAGTTTTTTATACATTAAATTATATATTATATTATATATATTATATAATATATAATTCTATGGATAATTATATAAAATTATATATAATATAATATATAATATAATATATATTTATATATAAATATAATTATATAAAAATGAAAAATATATAAAATATAAAATGTATAATATATAAAATATATAAAATATAAATATAATTATATATAATTATATACAATATATAATATATATTATAAATTATATATAATATAATATAAATACTAAATTTATATATAATACTCAATCAAATTTAAACCTAAACAAAACACTTGCAGGAGTGGCTCTGCCTTCACACAGTGGATCCAGGGACTCAAACACCATTCAGATGCTCTCTCTTCCTCTATAGACTTTATCTCTGCTTCTTTCTCAGGCTAGGTGTCACTCAGGCACTGGAAGTACCATCATACTGCTATTGATAAGAAAAATTTAAAAATTAAAATAAGAGGTTTTTCTCAAGTTTGCAAAATTCCCAGGCAACATTGATTTGAAGGATATCATCACCTTTTGAATAGTACAATCATTTGTGAGCTGAAAGGAGGCACTATGATTGGCCTACCCTGTTCAACTGTAGCCAAGAGTGAAATCGGTGACTCACACAGCATATTTATGACCACCTGGAAAGTTACTGCAAGCAAGGCAACCACACCAACTTATGTCTACTACAAACACTTTTAATAATAACTTTTTAATGATAGCTTTACTTTAGAAATATATACCAGACATGCTTATGAGGGTTCAGAGACCAGGTCTAAGTAAACAGATTTAGACTTCATTTGGAAGGATTGCAAGTGTTGATTAACTTTAAAGAAAGCAGTAACTCAGTCTATGAAACAGTTGTTTGAAAGATGTCTTTTGTAAAGCTACTTTGGTGAAAATAAAAGATGATTACACTAGTGGGAATATTTGGGATACTGTATATTTGCAAGTGTAAAGGAAAATTTGCTGGGCAATTATACACTCAGCTTATGCGTTTGTCACAGTTTTCATCTGTTTTAAATTTAGGAATGTAGGATTAACAGGTTGATATAACAAACAGCTGAGACACAAACACATCTGTACAATGTTGTCATATAAAGGTGCCACTGGTGGCAAACTATCTGAAAGAGCAAGTAATTCTCTGGAACCAATATATTCAAAAAACAGCTATCATACCCTGCATTGCAAAAGGATAAAGAAAATAGTCAATAGCCATTGAAAAGCATTTAAATGTGCAGGGCGCAGTGGCTCACACCTGTAATCCCAGTACTTTGGGAGGCTGAGGTGGGCGGATCATGAGGTCAGGAGCTTGAGACCAGACTGACCAACATGGTGAAATCCCGTCTCTACTAAAAATACAAAAATTAGCTGGGCGTAGTGGCAAGCACCTGTAATCCCAGCCACTCAGGAGGCTGAGGCAGGAGAATCGCTTGAACCTGGGAGGCAGAGGTTGCAGTGAGCTGAGATTGCACCCCTGCACTCCAGTATGGGTGACAGAGCAAGACTCCACCTCAAAAAAGAAAGAAAGAAAAGAAAGGAAAGAAAGGAAAAAGAAAGGGATAAGAAAAGCATTTAAATAACACCTAAGTGGATGCTAATCAACCATATTGTGTTGTATGAAATCATAAAGGAACAGTTAAATAAAACTTTAATATAGTTAATGCTAACAGTCCACAAACTGCTAAATTCTATCTACATATTTTCTTTCCTTTCCTTTTAAGAGACAGGGTCTCACTCTGTCATCCAAGCTGAAGTGCAATGGGTCACTCATCATAGTTCACTGCAGCCTCGAACTCCTGCTCAACCCATCCTCTTGCCTCAACCTCCCAGGTAGCTGGGACTGGAGGAGCATACCACCATGCCCAACTACATATTTTCTTATTTAATTGCCACAATCACCCTATGAGGTAGATCCCATTATTCTTCCCATTTTTGAGGCAACTTAAGTGCAATGAGGCTAATTTGTTCAAGGTCACACTATCAGTAAGTAGCACAGCCAGGATTTGAAAATAGTCCACTTGACTCTAGAATCTACACTTTCAACACTAACCTTTAGAGAAATATATGATTAATAAAAATATAAGGATATTGTAAAGTAAGAAAAAAACGTATTACCATTCTTTTTCCACAGGGTGAGAGAGTACTCAACTTTCACTCTGGGTTATGAAAAGAAAAAAACCTTGTTGAATCTGTTTTGTTTGTTTGTTTGTTTGTTTGAGATGGAGTCTCACTCTATCGCCCAGGCCGGAGTGCAGTGGCGTGATCTCGGCTCACTGCAAGCTCCGCCTCCTGGGTTCACGCCACTCTCCTGCCTCAGCCTCCCAAGTAGCTGGGACTACAGGCGCCCACCACCACACCCGGCTAATTTTTTGTATTTTTAGTAGAGACAGGGTTTCACCATGTTAACCAGGATGGTCTTGATCTCCTGACCTCATGATCCGCCTGCCCTGGCCTCCCAAAGTGCTGGGATTACAGGCATGAGCCACCGCATCCGGCCTGAATCTGATATTCTAAGTGAATTCCTCTAGCCTAAACCCGTACACACTGAAAGTCTAAGCATCAACCTAATTAGTCAATTAGATGACATACTTGTCTCTTCCTGAGATAAAAGAGGAGAATCATAATTCCAGTAACAGCTCTCTAAACCAATAATAAGTTATATGATGATCAGCAGAATCTATTCTAGATGGCTTGGGTATTCCCAGCTTCCTTCAACAGTAGCACTTCCTTCCTCAAAGTAATCAGAATCCTTCACCTTCTTATCAACACGTGCTCTTCTGAAAGTGAAGGCAAATTCACACTAATGTGCAACCAAGTAACAGGTTTCAGTTTCCACTTTAAAAACTTGAGTCATATAAACAATTCCAAATAGAACAATCACATCCATGAGCTGGTAGGAGAAGCATCTGTTAGTTGGTGGGAAAGGAAAAATGAGGGTAGAGATATAGGGAAGTCAGAGACCTTCATGATACCTCCGAAATCTATCTTCACAGCTGCTGTGAACTATACATGGTTCACTTCAATGGTGGAGCTACATAAAAGAATTCAGGCAAAGAATTAGGACTGAAATAATATTTTCACAGATTTCCAAAAAGCATGTAGAAAGTCAAGGACTGAAATATTTGAATACGAACCTACGGTCACATATACACCAATAGAGGAGCGTTGCATTTAAGCACGCATTCAAGTATATTTATTGAATGGAGGAATGAAGCAAATTCACTCTCAGAGATATATTACTACCAATGCCATTGCTAAATAGCAAGTGAATGAAGGGTAACAACTGGCATCCACAATTTTCTAAGCTTCCCTGGCATACGTAGAGGTCTAGCAAGTAAATGTTAACCCCTCTGGAGGGTACAGTACCTTTCAGCAAGTCTCATTGAGATGGAATTCACTGAGGCTCTGACAAATGTGAGATTGTCTGGCTTTGTGTACACGTACAAAATGAATTAAACGGCCCTGTAATTACTTTCTATAGGTATATAGGGGTGCTCATTACTACGCTCTTGCACTAGTGATATATACATAGAGAGAAAGAGGATTTCATTTTCTTGTATTTTACTTTATTGCATTTTGAAGATACTGTGTTTTTTTTAAGTTAAAGGTTGGTGACGATCCTGCATCAAGCAAGTCTATGGGCACCACTTTTCCAACAGCATGCACTCCCTTTGTGTGTCTGTCACATTTTGGTAATTCTCACAATATTTCAAACGTTTTCATCCTTTTACTATCTGTTATGGTGATCTGTGATCAGGGATCTTTGATATTACTATTGCAGTTGTTTTAGGGTGCCAAGAACTGCACCAATGTAAGACAGTGAACTTAATCAAAAAAGGCTGTGTGTCCTGACTGCTCCACCAACTGGGCAATCCCTTTCTCTCTTCCTATCCTCAGCTTCCCTATTTTCGAGACACAACAATATTAAAATAACACTACCATGGCTTCTAAGTTTTCAAGCGAAAGGAGGAGACACATGTCTCTCACTTTAAATCAAAAGCTAGAAACAATTAAGCTTAGTAAGGAAGGCATGTCAAATGCCAAGACAGGCTGAAAACTAGGCCTCTTGCACTAAATAGCTAGCCAAGATGTGAATGCAAAGGAAAAACTCTTGAAGGAACTTAAACGTGCTACTCCAGTGACCATACGAATGATAAGAAAGTGAACAGCCTTACTGCAGATATGATAACAGTTTGAGTGGTCTGGGTAGAAGATCAAACCAGCCACAATATTCCCTTAAGCCAACACCTAATCCAGGGCAAGGCCCTAACTCTCTTTAATTCTGTGAAGGCTGAGAGAGGTCAGGAAGCTACAGAAGAAAACTCTGAAGTTAGCAGAGGTTGGTTTATGTGGTTTAAAGAAAGAGCCATCTCCATAACATAAAAGTCAAAGGTGAAGCAGCAAGTGCTGATGGAGAAACTACAAAAGATCTAGATAAGATGATTGATGAAAGTGATCACACTAAACAACAGACTTACAATGTAGATGAAACTGCCTTCTATTGGAAGAAGATACCATCTAGTACTTTCATAGCTAGAGAGGAGAAGTCAATGACTGGCTTCAAAAAGACAGGCTGATTCCCTTTTTTTAAGGGGCTAATGCAGCTAGTGATTTTAAGCGGAAGTTAATGTTCATTTACCATTCTGAAAACCTTAGGGCCCTTAAGAATTATGCTAAATCTACTTTTCCTGTGCTCTATAAATGCAGTAACAAAGCCTGGATGATAGCACATCTGTTTATAGCATAATTTAATTAAATATTTTAAACCAGATTAAAATATTTAATAATTTAATTAAATATTTTAAGCCACTGTTGGGGCCTACTGCTTAGAAAAAAAATTTCCTTCAAAATATTTCTGCTCATTGACAATGCACCTAGTCACCCAAAAGCTCTGACGGAGATGTATAAGAAGATTAATGTTGTTTTCATTCCTGCTAACAAAATACCCCTGAAGCCCATGGATCACAGAGTAATTTTGACTTTCAAGTCTTATTATTTCAGAAATACATTTTGTAAGGCTATAGCTGCCATGGATAGTGATTCTTCTGATGGATCTCAGCAAAGTAAATTGAAAGCTTCTGGAAAGAATTCACCATTCTAGATGCCATTAAGAACATTTTTGATTCATAGGACAAGGTCAAAATATTAACATTAAGGAGTTTGGAAGAAATTGATTCTAACCTTCACAGATGACTTTGAAGAATCCAAGGCTTCAGTGGAGAAAGTAACTGCAAATGTGGTAGAAATAGCAAGACAACTAGAATTTAAAGTGGAGTCTGAAGAGGTTACTGAATTGCTATAATCTCATGATAGAGTTTGAAGGGATGAGCAAGTTCTTTCTTATGGGTAAGCAAAAAAAAAAAAAAAAAAAAAAAAAAGAGTTCCTTAAAATGAAAACTTCTCCTGTAAAGATGCTACGAACATTGCCAAAATGACAACAGAGCATTTAGAATGGCACATAAACTTAGTTTATAAGTAGTGACAGGGTCTGAGAGGATTGACTCCACTTTTGAAAGAAGTTCCACATAAGGTATCAAACATCTCATGCAGCAGAGAAACTTTTCATGAAAGAAAAAGTCAATCAATGCAGCAAACTTCACTGTCTTATTTCAGAAACTGCCACAGCCACTTCAACTTTTCACAACCACCACCCTGATCAATCAGCAGCCATTGAGGCAAGACTCTCCACCAGCAAAAAGATTACAATTCACTGAAGATTCAGATGATTATTAGCATTTTTTGCAATAAAGTACTTTCAGTTAAGATATGTACATTTTAATTTTAGACATAATGCTATTACATACTTAATCTACTACAGTAGAGTGAAAACATAACTTTTATATCCATTGAGAAACCAAAAAATTTAGGTGACACTTTATTGCAGTGGTCTGGAACACAATCTGCATTATCTCCAAGGTATGCCTGGATATATCACCAGTATGTACATATTACTGGTATATACATATATAGTACTAATATATATATTAGTATGTATATATGTTTGTATGTGTGTACATATGTGTATTACTATATAGATCACTATCAGATATTAGGAATCTACTAGGTCAGAGGAAAAAAAAAAGAAACAGAGTATAGCTTGCATACAAACCTACCCAGAACAATAAATGATCCACTAATTTTGAGTACTATCAATAAAGAACCATTAACACTCAACAGTAATATCAACATTTTTGAGACAGGAGTAATAAAAATGCAAATGTGAAGTTACAGAAAAAGATCAAATCTTTTATACAAGCTCTATTTTCCATGTGTAAGAGAAGCAGAGGGCAAATGCATGGAAAACGTATCTCAGAAGGCTGTGAGATGACAGACATCTCAACATTAAAGCTGTAGTAGAGGGTATGATTTCAGGTGATGTTGAAGAACAGTGGAGTTGTGAAAGAATTTATAAAAATGATAATACAACTGAATTTAGAAGCCTGTGGGAATTTCAAAGGAAAAATATATTTGGATACTAAGTTCCCACAGAAATCCCTCATGATTCACCTATGATTGCTTTGAACTATACTATAAGTAGGACTTTCTGATATTTTTCAAACTTGAGGTCTTTGAAGTATTCCTTTGATTCCCCTAAGCTGAAGGAGGGTGAGGTGTTTTCAGACCTTTAAACTCTCAGCAAAAATCTGAACCTACTTCAGAATTTTGGAAAGGAATTTACATTACTATATTAAAGGGAGTTTAAAAATTTACTAATGGTTTTCAGTTATTAATAGTTTTCAGGTATCCTGTGTCATTCATTTACGTGGGCATATACACAAAAATCCTCAAATTGCTGATTAACCTAGAAATCAAAATCAGATTTCTCAAGAATTTTTAAAGTTCAGTGGAATAGAGGGTTGGTAGAAGTTAGTATTAAAAGTTAGGCGGTGGGGGTTCAAACATCATCTCTGCAGATATCCAGCTGTATGATCTGTGTAGATTTGTGTAGCTATCACAACTCCTTGGCTTCACCACTACCCATAAAAATGTGTTAGATTGAGCAGCTGAGCAGTAGTGTTCAACAGGGGCATTACTGTCCCTACAGAGTATCTGGAAATCTTGTGGAAGTGTTTTCAGTTTTCATGATGATTTTAAAGTGCTATGGGCATTTGAGCAAGCAGGGGTACTAGATACCCTTCAATGCTCCTGACAGCTCTATACCATGAGGAATCTTTTCAAATCCCACAGATTTTCAAATGTCCCAACGAACATTCTCATATAGGTTCAAAACCTGTTTCTGTTTCTTCATGTTAATGTTATATTTATGTTCATCTGAGCCTAGAACCTAACTCTGTTTTATATAATACTATAATACTAATAACATATACATAGATATGTGTACATCTTCATCTCTTCTGACTGCTGTAACAAAATACCTTAGACTGGGTAATTTACAAACAACAGAAATTATAGTTCTACAGGGTGGGAAATCCAAAATCAACGTGCCTGCAGATCTGGTGTTTGGTGAGAGCCTGTTCGTCATAGATGACACCTTCCAGCTGTGTTCTCACATGGTGAAAGGAGCAAACAGTCTCTCTCAATCGTTTTTTATTAAAGGCCACTAACGCCATTCATGAGGGCACAGCCCTCATGACAATCACCTGTGAAAGGTCCAGTCTCTTAATATTACCACCTTGGGTGTTAGATTTCAACAGATTAATTTGTGGGGGTATACAAACATTCACACCAGAGCAGAGAGAGAGAGAGAGAGAGAGAGAGAGAGAGAGAGAGTGTGTATCGGGGGGTGGGGCATAGTTCTCTGACAAAAGTCTACGTCTTATCTTCTATTTTCTTGATCAAATTATTTTATTTTACTACATTATCTGTGTCTAATATTTATATCACTTGGGAGCCTTCTTCCATTGTCTGTTTTTTCTTGCTATCATTTTTCAGTATACCTAATAATTTTGTATCGAATGCTGAACATTTAGGTATAAAAAATCTGTAGAGACTCTTAACATTGTTATTTTTCTCCAAAGAGGATTTGTTTTAGCATTTGGCTAGGATTTAAATTGGATATTGAGTTAATTCAAGGCTCAGTGTTCACAATCTGGTCTATTTCTGTTATTTCTATACAACAGGCCTTCAGGGTCCCAAAGGAGAACCTGAGTCCCTCCCTCCTTGGCAAATCCTAACTTCTAGCTCTATCCCTCTAGCACCATGAGACTTCCAAAATTTCTGCTGAGTTTCATACCACGTTGGCAACCAGATTCTGCTCATCTTTTCAGCCTCTCACTGTTGACTGCTTATGACTTTGCCAGTATTTTAAGGGGAAGATGATAGTGTGTTTCCTTCTCTCCAGGATCATGCCTCCTTCAGTTCTGGCTGCCTTGGTGACTCCAAGATGTTTTTGAATAGTTTCCCCTACCCCTCAGCTTTTGGAAGGGGATTTCAACTACCACAATTTAGTCAGTCATACCTGGAAGTAAAAGTCTAGCATGGTTTAAAAATGCAAAGAATTTCCTAGGAATACAACTATTGTGTAAGTTGAGAATCATTACCATTTGTTTTGTTCAGAAACTTATTAAAATGTTAGAAAATCACATTACCCATGACAGTACTGGTCCTTGAGTCATGAATTCAAGATATTTACATCATGCATTTACCATTACGCTATTCATGATGATTCTATGTGTATGTGTGTACATAAACAGATCATTTTTCTTCCCTTAAATACAAATTAATCATTCATTAAAAATGGTTCAAGTATCTAAACACACTGCTTTATATTCTAGAGTAATTGTGCCTGAACAACAAATTGTGCGATGAAAAGGAAAGAATAACATCTTAAAGCCTCTCTTTTTATCCCCTCTACCCATGGATCCCATGCTTACTCAGCTATAGAAATTCATAAGTTACTTTAATGTTAGTATTGAACCTGAATATAGAAAAGAATTCTCCTGGAACCTTCAACTGCATTGCCTAGAATTTGGACTGTCATCTGAAAAAGGCATGGGATGGCAAATATCCAAGGAAAAGCTGCAATGGCACCTGCTGCATGTCCAAGTTTCAGACACAAAAGCAAACGTGCTGCGTTTTCTTTTTGGCTAGAACAAGGTCTCTGGATTTGAGACATCTGTAAAGTACACAGCTCAGGAAAACTGCCTTCTATAGCAAGTATGTGCAAGGCATGCTCTTAGAAGCAGTAACTGAGGGGACAATGTCCACTCAGGTCAGCCAGAGAATATGTCATCCACTTCAGAGAAAGGTACAGGGCTAGAGGTCCCTGAGTAGGTATGGGGAGGGCAGTAGGAAGGATTCTATAGAGTCCAACAAAGCATCCTGTGAGAGAAAGAACCAGCATTTATTTGCATATCTGCCAAACTGATGACCTCGATGCCAGATTCCAATGGCAATGATCAAGTAAAACCTTGCCCTTTTCTTCTAGTTCCTCTTCCTTGCCTGATCTTAAAGGAGCCAGAAGCAACAGCTAACAAGTGGGAGAAGAAATAGAACAAAACCAGTGAAGAAACAGGCCACATTTTGGGCCCATTCCCCACTGCTGCAGGTTGTAAACCTGGATTATGCCTAAGCGAAGATTGGGGAATACAGGATGAACACAAGAAGAGAATCTTTAAACTGCAGGTAGAATGAATTTTAGTTGGATTAGACAGGACTTCTTAAAGTTATTTCCCAAGTGCAAGCTATTGAGTAGAGTACCTTCAACACACCAGGTAGGAGAATTTGCCTATTTAGAAAAATGACAAGTATTAGCAAAGTCAAACTTCCTCATGTTATCCAATACCCTAGATGGGTGTCAATGAGTGTTGCGGTTGAAATGATCTTAACTATGTCATAATTTTGAAAATAATTCATATAGGATAAATATAAAGTTCTTAGAGCGAGCTAAAGCTTAAGCAGTTGGTTAATTATTTAATCCCTCCTATATATATATTAAAATACACTGATGCATAAGAATGTTCCAAAATTGTAAGAATGGGAACAAAGCATACAATTGTAACTATAAGAGAAACATTCTTACAATGTAAAGAAGCAATTATAAGCTAAATGTTGAATTATTTCAACCTCCAAAGGAACTGAAATTGTCAACAAAATCTTTCTTTACATGGAAACTCACAGATCTGTACAAATCAAATAATGTGATGAAATAACATCAAAACATCTGTCTTGCTACAAACACATTACAGAAATTCATTCTTATTGTCTCTCTCAAGTAGTAAGCAAAATAAGCACTTGGATTATTTTGCTTGCATATTATGTAATAAAACTTTTAAATTCAAATATTCAGTCAAATGCCAAGTGAAATATAACTTTCATACTAAGTCAAGAATTCCAATGCATGCATCTATCTATTTAACTGAGTGATAACTCAAAAACCGTTATCCCTTGTCATAACGGTTTTTGAAAATACAGTAAAATGCCATTAGAAAGTGTCTTGCTATTCTACAGGTTCAGTTACTCTCCAAATCTGAGCACATCCCCTATGTACTTAAGGATACAGAACACATATCACAAACATGAAAAACTGTCAGATGTCTCATTAGTCCTAGACTATGACAGCAATGGTGAAATAGTGCATCTCTACAGGAGACTGGATGCAGCTGATAACAAAGCATTGACAAGATGAAATGTTTAAAAAGGTATAAAAAAAGAAAAGGAACCATTAGCACTAATCAACTTACCTAAAATTAAAATAAACAGAAAGATGTAAGCTCTCTGCTTCTTACCAAATAGCAACAACCCTAAATTTTGGGAAAATCTGTCAGATCATGAAAATCTTGTATAAAAAGATTCTGTTAGCCTATTACCCACTGAAAATCCCATTATGCATTCCTTTATTTGAGAAAAAGGCTTTTTTAATGTTAATTTTTGAACAATAATGGTATGTGTGCTTAATATGCTAACAATAGTAGAAAGTTAAAAGTAATAGAAGTGTAAAGCTGGGGAAACAAGCAGTAATTATAGTCAAAGAGATTTTTTATACCTATTTCAAATATACCATTTTTTATATTCTTCAAAATATACTGTAGTATCTCTTTATATGAAGATATGAGATGATTTAGAATTGTAACCTTTGTAAGTTGGAGGGAAACACAGATATCAAGATTTTCCTTTAATCTTATTATTTTATAAATAAGAAAATTTGAGCTAAAAGTGAGATCTCCTGGGTCATATAGTTAATTAATAGCATTTATTCATTAACTTAATTTATTATGTCATCATATATTTGAATGCCTACTGAGTTTAAGGAAGAAGTACCATAAGAACTGTGGAGAATATCAAGATGATAAAGACCCAGCCCAAGCCTTACATAAAGACTTATGACATGGAGTAAAGTGTCTGCACACGTAACTATAATACCAATTGTTACAATGAATGATTGGCTAGAATGTATACAGTATCTTAAAGGTTAGAACTATGGAAAATCAGAGATAAGAACAAAGACTTCAGAAAGGACAAAATTGGAATTGCATAGTGACATTGGGAAGTCTAGGAACATGACCAATGATACAGAGGGAAATTAATTTGGCTTAGTTTGGTAGGATCGAGAAGGTACATAGAGTAATGCTGAAAAGTTAGGGGGAGGTCATGCTGTGAAAAGTCCAGAGCACTTGCAAAAAAAAATTATCTTTATTTTGTTAAAAAAAAAATGAGGACCTTTGGAAGTTTTCATGGTGTTTTGAGAAAATTAATCCAATAGCAGAATATCATATGGTTTGAATATTCAAGATCTGGAATAGAAGATTAATGCAGAGGCTCTGGTCATGTAGCACACAAGAACAGTGGTGGTGAAGGCAGGTCACAGTAAGGGTCCCCATACAGCATTTATCTCTACCTGGCAAGGGATAAATTCAGGAAGGGAAAACAGAAAGTCACAGCTGACTCCAGAGATGTTGGTGCCATTGAGTGAACAAAGGTCTATGAGAGAAAAAGTGAGTCTTGGGGAAAAGAGGACTTCAATCTGGAATATACTGGCTGCAGAGTCCTAATTTCAATTCAGGCATTTGGTCTCTAAATCCAAGTTCTCTTTCCCTTATATCACACTGTCTTTCCTACAAGTTAATTAGGAAATAGTTAATTGACTAATAGCCACAATTAATTTATCCTCAGTTGTGGATTAGAAATGCAGATCTTGCATATATTTTATAGTTTTTAATAATAATTTTTATATTTTTATTTAATAACAGTAATTTTATTTTATGAACAATAATTTATCTTCCAAAACAGTTATCTTAGATAACAACAGTAATTTTAGTATTGCTTTTTATAGTAACATTTATATAGCATTTACAGTGTCCCAGGTATTGTTCTAAGCATTTTAATTTTCATAGCAATCTATTATTATTCCAGTTTTACAAAGAAATAAACTGAGGCCCAGGAAAATTAAATAATCTGCCTAAGGACAAACAGCTAACCCCTGAGAGAGCTGGATACACGACCAGAGGCAGCCTGAATTCAGACTCCATGCTCTCAAGCCATTGCATATGCTGCCTCTCAGAGCCACCCTGAGATGCTACTCACACTCTATTCCAGCCTGCCTGCCTTCTCTAATGGCCTGAGATGGTTGTGGTGCTGCTCTCTACTCTCTAGCTAAGATGTAGAAAGTTAATTATGTTTTTCTCACTCCTTCCCTCCTTATTCTCTCCAACTTCCGTTTCCAGGAAGCCTTCAGAGAGCTAACATTTTCAAATGCTGCACACAGAATCAGAGCTTTCCTCAGGCTTGGGGCCAGCACAGACATGCAAAGTCATTTCTCAATGGATTCCCATCACTGGCTTATCCATTTGTTTTATTCCTTTTCAAATCATACATGGAAAACAGGTGGGGTAATAAGGGGCTAAGAGAATGTGACAGTTGTTTCCAGAAACGCTTTCACCTTTAATAATTAGTTATCTACCATAAACAAATGTTTTTAAATATTTAGTTCACTTTTATCTTAACATACTCTATTTCCATGGATTCACTTACTCTACCCCCATATATATAAGGCAGTAATAGCATTTGGGGTTTACATGCTGAACATCACACTGTCTCCTAATTTCACACTCTCCTCTCCTATCACTATTCCAAAATATCTTAACTTAAAAGTAATGGTGTCAAGTGCATTCAATTCCAGCCCAACTCTGGAGTGAGTGCTTTATATTTAAATTTTGTTATGTTCTCCTGTGGTTTGCAAAGGAAAGGTATCACTATTAAACACAATAATTTTTTAAACAAAGAAATATTATTTAAAATCTATTGGAGGCCAGTTGCAGTGGCTCTAACCTGTAATCTCAGCACTTTGAGAGGCCGAGGTGGGAGGATTGCTTGAGCCCAGGAGTTCAAAACCAGCCTGGGAAACATAGTGAAACCTCATCTCTACAACAACAACAACCAAAAAAAAAAAAAGTTGGGTGTGGCAGTGTGCACCCGTGGTCCTAGCTACTCAGGAGGCTGAGGCAAGAGGCAAGAGGAGAACTTAAATCCAGGAATTCGAGGCTGCAGTGAGCCATGATTGTACCACTTCACTTCAGCCTGGGAGACAGAAGATCCTGTCTCAAAAAATCAAAAACAAACATAAAATCTATTGGAAACCATGCTGACATGATTGACAGTGGGTTATTAAATTTTATGTACTGTATATGTCAAGATAGGTTTTTAAATCATCTGTAAAACTGGCTTAAATTCCTTAATGGACAAGAGCCTGATCTTCCAGGGACAGGAGTAATTACTTCTCTACCTCTCAAATCTCCATGCTACAATAGAAGATTAAACTGAACTTTTAGAGCAAGTAGCCCATAAGAGACTATCAGTAGTTGAGCTTTATTTCTGGGCTTCTTTTTTCCCCTACACAACACAGACTCGCAGTACTTATGTTGGTATGGTGATACATGATTAATAGTGTGAGCTGCTTGCTCATCTAGTGTATCTTATCTGCCTTTTCTCCTAAAAAGGTCTCCTTAGCTATCTTGCCCTGTTTTTGTTGGGTACCAAAGTTTGAGAAGTCACATGGTAGATTACATTTGCGAATGCTGTAAAATGCCAAAACTCATCCATGATATAATTATAAACACTCATGGGGAATGGAGATAAGTGAGAGAGAACATCATTCTGCTCCTCATGCCTTGTAATAGGTTCACTGACTGTGGATCATCTGCAAAGTAGGCCCACAAAGCATAATAATTAGCAGTTTAAAGCACTTTACATTCACTAATTATTTAATCCAATCACCTCCTTATGGAGCATATTTAATAACGTGCTGACCTTAACATAAGAAGATTGTCCTGCTGAGCACTCTGCTCCCCAGTGAGTGCCATAAGTTGTTGTGGTTTTTTTTGGTTTTTTTGTTTTTTTTAGTAGCAGGAAGGAAGCCGATCCTCTCTCTTATCAAGCCCCCTGTGACCAACAGTAAGCAACATCACTGGTTGATGAGAGGGAGGACCATAGACGGAGGCCTCCGCTAGAGATAAGACCACGACAACGGACAGCCTTAGGAAGGGAGACAAAGCTGTGGGTTTCATTAGCTCCATGCACTAATCAGCTTAGCTGCTACCACAGGAGATGTGTGGATGTTCTTCTGTAATAAGTAAAGCTATAAAATTAGCATCACACATTTTAAAACCTGGTTAAAACTCATGTGGCTGCTAATCTCAACTTCTCAAACTTCTAGCTTGGTTGAACGTGAGAAATTGTAACTGCCATTAACAAGCATGGAGGAAACCAATCCCCTGGGAGCAGACAAGAGTTCACAGAAACTGATTATACGAGTACATACATGCAGAGCAAGAGAGTAAAAGGAAAGAGAGCCCACAGATACAAATAGAAGAGGGGGCAGGAGCAAACAACTCAGAAGGGTAGAGACAACACTGCAAGGGTTATGAGAGATATATTGCTATATTCATGTGGAGAGGAAAATAAGAAAATTACTTAAATCTAGGTAGGAAAAAAATAGCTTAAACTTGAAAAACTCCTTTACAGGTTAGACATCTGTATCATCTAAACTTTGGAAGAAAAAGAAGACACTATTAATAATTAGTCAGGACAATGAGCACTACTAAATTTATTATTCTACTCAATCAGGATGGGTGTTCATTCTACATAGTTACGAAAAATGGTTGGGCACAGAGACAAAGAAGCATTTCTCAGAAGTGAGTATCAGAGAAGCAAGTGTCTTAAGTCATTTTTATATCTATGAAGGCCTTTTTTTCTTTCTATCTGCAGTTGAAGAAACCTTCACTATAAGCCTTGGACTTAACTTACAGATATAGAGAAAAATAAAGTCAGATTCTCAAGTTACCACATTCTCATGTATCCTGCTTTCTACTTGGATAATTATTATGGACTGAATTGTATTCGCCTAAAATTTGTAGTCTGAAGCCCTCACCTTCAATGTGATTGTACTGGGAGACAGGGCCTTTAAAGAAGTGATTATGGTTAAATGAGATCATAAAAGTGAGGCCCTAATCTAATAGGACTGGCGTCCTTCTAAGAAGAGGAGAAGACACCGGAGATGTGGCTCTCTCCATGCACAGAGAAAAGGCCACGTGAGGACACAGCAAGAAGATGCCACCTGTAAGCCAAGGAGAGGGGCCTGAGAAGAAACCAGCCCTGCTGGCACCTTGATCTTGGACTTTCAGCCTCCAGAACTGTGAGAAAATTTCTGTTAAGCCACCCAGTTTGTGGTATTTTGTTATGGCAGCCTGTGCAGACTAAGACAATCATGAAATGTTAATTTAATCAGAAAGAATAAACTAACTTGAAAGCATCTTTCATGCCCTCTGTTTCTGTCCTTGCTGTGTCTCAGAACTTCACAATGCTCTCAAGAGACAGGTGAGAGGGTGTAGCTGAACCATAGGGGCAGATTCTATACCTGGGTCATCCTAGGAAAGTGAAAACCTAAGAAGACAGGAAGAAACATGGAACATGAAGGAGTTAAAATTCAAAAATGAAGGCTTGCTGCAAATCTAAAGGAAGGCCAAGGTTGAGGTAAAAGTCAGAATAAATGGCCATGAGTTAGCAACTAAGGCAACTTCTTAAGGAGGCCTGGGCCAGATGGACTGCTTTTGTGTATCAGTGGAGGAGAGGTTGATACATAATGTGGCTTTGTGGGGAGAGCAGGAACTCTTCCTCATCTTCCTACCAAAGGGATTTCCTGCAAAGTATCTGCCAGGGACTGGGAGGTGACATAGCTTAGCGTTCAAGAACCTGGGAGTTAACTGGATCTAGGTATAAATTCTTGTTCTGCAACTTCCCAACCATGTGACCTTGAATAAGAAGTTTATTCTACCCTCAATCTCAATTCTCCAGTATGCAAAATGGGTATAATAATATTGGTCATTGTTTGACTCTCTTTCAGAAAAACATCGTGGGCTCTCTTTAAACAGGTCAATATTCCTGGGAGAGATGAGGAAGAATGGATGCCACTTTCAGTCACTAATTCCATAGGTTTTCTTTAGTCTTCTGTTCTATTATAGGTATGTATAAGTGTGTGGCAGAGAGGTGGATCAAAAGCAAGGAAAAGGATACAGAAAACTGTTAAGAGAGGAAGTACTAATTTCAGCTATTACTAATTTATTTTTCTTAGAGCCAGCCCTGATTGCCAAAACATCTTCTAAGCAACAAACATTGACTGATTGACTTGGGTGAAAACCTTTTGTGAACAGAGTCTTTGCTGGAGTTAAGGGCAATGTTTCTGACTAAGAAACAAATAAACCTAATGGTGAACTGCTGACCTTTGGCCTTTGTAACTGGGTTTCATTCACACAGTCCTCCAACCCATCACGTTTATGTACTGGGCAATCCTCATCAATGGCACAGAGCCCTGTATTGCTTCAGGACCTCCTCCTTTCTGGGGAACATTTTAGTATTGATTATTATTATTTTATTTTATTATGTGCCAGCAAGAATAGCAACCTTTAAAATCAATTTGCACTCTTTAGTTCTTAATAAAGATTTTTATTTACAGTAATACCCTTCAGATTTTTGACACACTCATCCTTTTATTGAAAGGCCAATCTGAACCTATTATTTTATGACCACAAATAGTTTCAGTTCCCTAAAGTGGAATTGTTTGCTTTAAATGTAGAGTTGAATATGCAAGGTACTTAGAAAATTTAATCTAAAAGTCTTAGGTAAATGGTCTCTGAAATGAGTTATTTGTATCTTGAACTGTGACTAAAGGCAGCCCGTCATAAGTTGATCCAATATTTCATTTTATATCACAAGTTCCATTAAATTTTCATAAGAAATTCATAAGCACTGTTGATGTCACATCCCTTTCAAAAGTATACCTAAGCCACCAGCAAAGCTGTCTTTTCTAGCAGTCTTAAAAGTAGATTTTCTATCAGTGTCCATCATGGAAGGTAGGACTACTTATGAACCTAAGTACAAAAGTAACAGAAAAATAACTTCACTAGGTTATTTTGACCCACCCTATTTAATATTTAGTCACTGATAATATAGCCAAATGGTAGGTAATCCAGGAAGGCCTTGTCTGGCTTCCCTAAAAATGCTCATCAAAGGCATGAGCTCAATAAATTACTCACTGGGTAAATTTTTTAATTTTCTTTTATTGGTCCTGCACTTTTCTTATTAGAGTTTATTAGAGTTTCAAGGACTTACTGCAGTACTAACATAGTATTTGTCAAATGAGTCTATAATTTCCCACCCAATTCTTTAATCATCCCTTCTACCCATCCCTGTCCATCACAGTTATATTTTAAAGTATAAGAAATGAACTACTGATTACATTAAGTAGTGCTTGTATCATAAGTCACTATGCTAATTATTTTTAAAAGAATGTAAGGAAAATAATCCAATAAAGTGTGTCATCTGTCCTCCTACACTGTGTACATAAACTCCCTTTAAAACAGAAGAGAAATGTAGTAGATTCATTGTCTCCAACAGTAGTCTGAGATTAGAAAATATCAAATTTGGTTTTCCAACTGGGTTCAAAGAAAGTTGAGAGCTACATTACTGAACAAAGAAACCTCTCTATCCACAGTTGGATATTTTGCCTCAAAAAAGGGGGTCATCATTCCTGGTTAAGGGGAAACCCCTATATGGGGTTTGTGAAGACCGCAACTTCCTGAGAAATCTATGTCCACAGCAGTCTACCTACTTGGGAGATGGCATGTGGATTCTATACACTATATAAAACTCTTAATAAAAATCTGAGCTAGATCACTTGCACCATCTATCATGGGAGAGCACTGCCTCAGAGTCATGAATGTCCCTGAGTACATGAGAAGCATAGAGGGAAACACAGCATGACGGCTAAATAGAAGTTTATATCGATCTTCCTTCCTACAGGAACACTAAACGTAACAACCATCCACACAAAAAAAAGCACCTTCCTAAGAGCCACAAATCAAGTGAGCGATCACACTACCTGATTTTTACTTCATATCATTGAAAGAGGCACTGAGAAAGATAGGAAAATCTTTTTTTCTTCTTCATTTATGTATGTATGTATGTATGTATGTATGTATGTATGTATGTATTTATTAATTTTGAGACAGGGTCTTGCTCTGTTGCCCAGGCTGGAGTGCAGTGGTGCAATTATGGCTCACTGTCATATAGGAGTTAAGAAGTAATTACTTAAGCAGATAGCAAGGGCATGGAAGTTCTAGGTAAGGCTTTTCTTTTTAATGAAAAGCAGCCCCAAATCATTTTCTAACAAAGAGCAGCCTGCAAGCTGGGAGCTTGCACAGGTGAATGCCAGCAGAAACTAAGGACTAGACATTTTCAAAATGGTGGCTTCATCGTCCCTTCTCTGCCAGCCACCTGTACTGTAAGGAGCAGACAAGATGGCACCCATCAACTAGAAGGCCCATTTGCATAAGAAGATGAGGGTGGAGCTACCAGCCTTCCCAGAGCACTATGGAAACGTCATACCTGATTGAACCAATCTGTGATTCCCATGTAAATCAGACACCTCCTCCTCAAACTGGACTATAAAACTCAACCCTTTCACTGCCACCCAGTCCTTTTCCACTCAGAGACTGCTTTCTCTACAGAGGAAGCTGTTTCTCATTCTCTTCTCTTCTACCTATTAAATGTCCACTCCTAAACTCCTCATGTGTGTCCGTGCCCTAAATTTCCCTGGCACGTGACGACAAACCCCGAGTTTATACCCCAGATAACGTAGCCACTTCAACTGCAGCACTGAACTCCCAGGCTCAAGCAATCCCTGCTAATTTTTGTATTTTTGTAGAGATAGGGTTTCATCATGTTTCCCAAGCTGGTCTTGAACTCCAGGGCTCAAGTGATCCTCCCACCTCGGTTTTCCAAAGTGCTGGGATTACAGGTATAAGCCATTGCACCCAGCCAAGAAAGTATTGAATTGTCAATGCCACTCCTCCCCTATCCCTTGGCAGTGGCCACATGGCATGGAGACAAAACTGTCTCCATTTGGGAGAGGCAGAATGCAATGATTATGGGATTTTGCATTGGAACTCAGTGCTGCTCTGTCACAGCAGAAAGCAACACCGGGCAGAACTCAGCCAGTACCCATGGAGGGAGCTTTTCGACTAGCCCTAGCCAGAGGGGAATTGCCCATTCCAGCAGTCAGAACCTGAGTTCCACCAAGCTTTCCTGTCAAAGGCTAAAGTACTCTGGAGTCCTAAATAAACTCAAAAGGCAGTCTAAGCCTTAAGGACTACCACTAAGCAAGTGCTAGTGCTGTGCTGGGCTGAGCCAGTAGACTTAGGGGACATGCAACCTAGTAAGACACCAGTTAGGGTAGCTAAAGGAGTGCTTGCACCACTCCTCACCCATTCCCAGGTAGCACAGCTCACAGCTCCAGGAAAGGAGAGGATAGGGTAACGAGGACTTTGTCTTGCAAGTTGAATATCAGCTCAGGCACAGTAGAATAGGGCTCCAGGCAAAGTCCTGAAGCCCCCATTCCAGACCCTAACTCCTGGATAACATTTCTGGACACATCCTGGGTGAGAAAGGAACCCATTGCCTTGAAGAGAAGTAGCCAGTCTTGGCAGCGTCTACCACTTGCGGACTAAAGATCCGTTGGGCCCTGAATAATCATCAGTGGGAGCCAGCTAGTACTTGCCATGGGTTTTGGGTGAGACTGAGATGTACTGGATTCAGTACACCTAAATGTACTGACCCAGCACATTCCCAGCTGTGGTGGCTACAGGGAGAAACTCCTGCTTTAGAAAATGAGAGGGAAGACTAAAACAGACTTTGTCTTGCTTGGCCACAGTGGGGTAGAACACCAAACAGGCTCTTGGGGTCCCCCGTTCGAGGCCTTGGCTCTTGGATGGCATATCTTGACATGCCCTGAGTCAGAAGGGAGCCCACTGCCATGAAGGGAGAGTCTCAGGCCTGGCAACACTCACCAAAAGTTGATTAAAGAGCCCTTGGGCATTGAGTGAACATTGGCAGTAGACAGGCAGTCCTGGGACAGTGGTGGCCATGGGGAGAGACTCCTTTGCTTGTGGGAAAGGGAGGGAAGAGTGGGAATAACTTTGTCTTGTGCTTTGGGTGCCAGCTCAGCAACAGCAGAATAGAGGACCAGGGAGATTCCTAAGGTTTCTGACTCCAGACTCTGGCTCCCAGATGGTATTGCTGGAAACACTCCAGGAGAACTTGTCCTGAAAGGAAGGACATGAGCCTGGTTGGCTTTGCCACCTGCTGGTGGTAGAGCCCTAGGGCTTTGAGAGAACACAGGCAATAGCCTGGTAGTAGTTGCTGCAAGTCTTGGGCAAGACCCAGTTCTGTGCTAGCTTCAGGTCTGACTCAGAACAGTACCAGTGGTGGTGGCCACAGGGTTAATTATGTCACCCTTCTCTCAGTTCCAGGCAGCTCAGCACACAGAGAGAGACTCCATTTGTTTGTGATAAAGTAAGGGAAGAGAACAGGAGTCTCGGTTTGGTAATCCAGAGAATGTATCTGAACCTTATCCAAGACCACCAAGGCAGTGCCTCTACAAGTCTGCAAGAGCCACAGCCTTATGAGGCTTGTGGTGCCCCATAATGCAGATGTGACTGCAGTGGCCAAAAACTTATATCACAACACCCAATCCCTTTGATATCTGGGAAAGTCTTCTCAAGATGGACAGGTACAAACAAGCCCAGACTGCAAAGTCGATAATAAACACCTAACTCTTCAATATCCAGACACCAACGAATATCCACAAGCATCAGCACCATCCAGGAAAACATGACCTTACCACACGAACTAAATAAGGGACCAGGGACCAATCCTGGAGAGACAGAGATGTGTGACATTTTAGACAGATAATCCATAGCTGTTGAGGAAACTCAGTGGAACTCAAGATAACACAAAGAAGGATTTAAGAATTCTATCAGATAAATTTAACAAAAACATTGAAATAATTAAAAGAAGCAGAAATTGTGGAGTTGAAAAATGAAATATTGAAGAATGCAGTCGTCTCTTAACAGCAGAGTTGATCAAGCAAAAGAAAGAATTAGTAAGCTTGATGATAGGCTATTTGAAAATACACACTCAGAGACAAAAGAAAAAAAGAATTTAAAAAACAATGAAGCACATCTACAATATTTATAAAATAGCCTGAAGGGGAAAATCTAAGAGATACTAGCCTTAAACAAGAGGTAGGGAGAGAGATAGGGGTAGAAAGTTTATTCAAAGGGATAATAACAGAGAACTTCCCAAACTCAGAGAAAGATAGCAGTATCCAACTACAAGAAGGTTACATAACACCAAGCAGATTTAAACCAAAGACGACTACCTCAAGGCATTTAATAATGAAACTCCCAAAGGTCAAAGGATAAACAAAAAAATCCTAAAAGCAGCAAGAGAAAAGAAACAACATACAAAAAAGCGCTCCAATACATCTTGCGGAAGACTTTTCTGTGGAAACCCTACAGGCCAGGAGAGAATGGCATGACATATTTAAAGAGCTAAAAGAAAAAAATTTTAACCCTAGAATAAGGGTCAGTTCAGCAAAAGGATATAACAATTGTAAATATACATGTACTTAACACTGGAGCACCCAGATATATAAAGCAAATTTTAGAGCTCAAGAGAGAGATCCCCAATACAATAATAGCTAGAGACTTCACCACCCCACTTTTAGCATTGGACAGATCATCCAGACAGAAAATCAACAAAGAAACATCAGACTTAATGTGTACTATAGACCAAACAAACCTAATGGATATTTACAGAACATTTCATCCATTGGCTGCAGAATACACATTCTTCTCCTCAGCACATGAATCATTCTCAAGGATAGAACATAGTTTATGGTCTTTAAAAATACGTCTTTAAAAATTCAAAAAAGTAAAAATAATATCAAGTATTTTCTCTGACCCCAGTAGAATAAAACTAGCCATCAATAACAAGAGGAATTTTGGAGACTATGCAAACACATGAAATTTAAACAATATGCTCCTGAATGGCCAGTGGTTCCATGAAGAAATTAAGAAGAAAATTGAAAAAAATTTAAAACAAATGATAAGGAAAACACAACATACCAAAACCTATGGGATACAGTAAAAATAATACTAAGAGGGAAGCTTATAGCTATACACAACTATGTTAAAAAGTAGGAAAACTGCAAGTAAAAACCTAACGATGCATCTTAAAGAACTAGATAAGCAAGAGCAAACTAAATCCAAAATTAGTATAAGAAAAGAAATAAAAAAGATGAGAGCAGACCAAGTACAGCAGTTCATGCCTGTAATCCTAGCCTTTAGGAGGCCAAGGCAGGAGGACTGCTTAACGCCAGGAGTTCAAGACCAGCCTGGACAACATAACAAGACTCTGTCTAAAAAAAATTAAAAAAAATTAAAAAAAATAAAAATTGAGCTGGGTGTGGTGGCACACATCTATAGTACCAGTTACTCAGAAGGCAGGGGTGAGAGGATCAGTTGAGCCCCAGAGTTCAAGGCTGCAGTGAGCCATGACTGTGCCACTGCACGTCAGCCTGGGTGACAGAGCAAGACCTTGTCTCTCACACACAGCACACAAGATCAGAGCAGAAATAAATGGAATTAAAATAAAGAAAATAATACAAAAGATCAATGAAATAAAACGTTTTTTAAAAAGATAAACAAAATTGACAAGCATTTAGCCAGATTAAGAAAAAAAGTGAGAAGATGCAAATAAAATCAGAGATATAAAAGAGAATATTACAACCGGTACTGCAGAAATTCAATGGATCATCAGCGGCTACTGTAAGCAACTATATGCCAATCAACTGGAAAACCCAGAAAAAAAATGGATAAATTCCTAGACACATACAAACTATCAATATTGAATCATGAAGAAATTCAAAGCCTAAACAGACCAATAATAAATAACAAGATTAAATCAGTAATAAAAACTCTCATAGCAAAAAAAAAGCCTGGTACCCAATGGCTTCACTGCTGAATTTTATCAAACATGCAAAAACCAATCCTACTCAAACTCTCTGAAAAATAGAGGAGGCGGCAATACCTCCAACTTACTCTACAAGGCCAGTATTACCTTGATTCCAAAACCAGATAAAGACACCTCAGAAAAAGAATACTACAGGCCACTATCCCTGACGATCACTGATGCAAAAATCCTCAATAAAATACCAGCAAAGCAAATTCAACAACACATTAAAAAGATATTCATCAGGACAAGTGAAGTGCAGCTTATCCCAAGGATGTAAGGATGGTTCAACATATGCAAATCAATCAATGTGATACATCCTATCAACAAAATGAAGAGCAAAAGCCATACGATCATTTTAATTGATAAAAAAGCATTTTGAAAGGCCGGGTGCAGCGACTCACGCCTGTAATCCCAGCACTTTAGGAGGCACAGGCGGGCGGATCACGAGGTCAGGAGATCCAGACCATTCTGGCTAACACAGTGAAACCCCGTCTCTACTAAAAATACAAAAAACTAGCCGGGCGTGGTGGCGGGCGCCTGTAGTCCCAGCTACTCGGGAGGCTGAGGCAGGAGAATGGCCTGAACCCGGGAGGCGGAGCTTGCAGTGAGCCGAGATCGCGCCCCTGCACTCCAGCCTGGGTGACAGAGCAAGACTCCGTCTCAAAAAAAAAAAAAAAAAAAAAAAAAGCATTTGATAAAATTCAACATGCCTTCATAATTAAAACCCTCAAAAAACCTAGGTAAAGAAGGAACATAATTGGAGCCATATATGACAGAACCACAGCTAACATAATATCTAATGGAGAAAAACTGAAAAGATTTTATTTGAAAATCTAGAACACAACAAAAATGTCCACTATCACCACTGTTATTTAACATAGTACTAGAAGTCCTGCTAGAGCAATCAGACAAGAGAAAGAAATAAAGGGCATCCAAATTGGAAAAGAAGTCAAATTATCCTCGTCTGCAAATGGTATGATCTTATATTTGGAAAATCCTCAAGATGCCACCAAAAAATAATTACAGCTGATACACGAATTTGGTAGAGTTGCAGGATACTAAATCAACATACAAAAAGCAGTAACATTTCTATATGACAATAGCAATCAATCTGAAAAAGAAATTTAAAAAGTAATCCAATTTACAATAGCTACAAATAAAATTAAATATCTAGGAATTAACCAAAGAAGTGAAAGATCTCTAGAGTGAAAACCATGAAACACTGATGAAAGAAATTGAAAATAATATAATAAAATGAAAAGATATTTCATATTTATGAATTGAAAGAATCAATATTGTGAAAATGTCCATACCACCCAAAGCAATCTACATAATTCAATGCCATCCCTATCAAAATACCAATGACATTCTTCACATAAACAGAAAAAGCAATCCTAAAATGTATATGGAATCACAAAACACCCAGAATAGCCAAAGTTATCCTGAGCAAAAACAACAAAATTAGAGCAATCACATTGCCTGATTTCAAATTATACTACAAAGTTATAATAACCAAAAACATCATGGTACTGGCATAAAAACAGACACATAGACCAATGGAACAGAATAAAGAACCCAGAAACAAATTCATACGTGTACAGTGATCTCATTTTTGACAAAGATACCAAGAACATACACTGGAAAAAGGACAGTTTCTTCAATAAATAGTGCCAGGAAGACTGGATATTCTTATGCAGAAGAATGAAACTAGACCCCTATCTCTTGCCACATACAAAAATCAAATCAAAATGGATTAAAGACTTAAATCTAAGACCTTAAACTATGAGGTATTTTTTACTAGAAGAAAACACTGGGAAATCTCCCCAGGACAGAGGACCGGGCAAAAATTTATTGAGTAATATCCCCATAAGAACAGGCAATTAAAGCAAAAATGGACAAATGGAATTAAATCAAGTTTTAAGCTTTCTGCACAGCAAAGGAACTATCAGCAATGTGAAGAAATAACCCACAGAAAGGGAGAAAACTATTTACAAACTATCCATCTGACAAAAGATTAATAGCCAAAACATGTAAGGAGCTCAAACATCTCTACAGGAAAAAATCTAATAATCCAATTTAAAAATGACCAAAAGATTTGAATAGAAATTTCTCAAAAGAAGACATGCAAATGGCATGGCTGGGCACAGTGGCTCACACCTGTAATCCCAGCACTTTTTGAGGCTGAGGCAGACAGATTGCTTGAGCTCAGGAGTTCAAGATCAGCCTGGGAAATGTGGCAAAATCCTGTCTCTACAAAAAATACAAAAATTAGCTGGGCGTAGTGTGCCTGTGATCTGGCTACTTGGGAGGTTGAGGTAGGAGGATCACTTGAGCCCAGGAGGTCAAGGCTACAGTGAGATGTGATGTGATCACGTCAGCCTGGGCAACAGAGCAGGACCCTGTCAGAAGAAGAAGGAGAAGGAGGAGAGGAAGAAGAAAGAGGAGGAGGAGGGGGAGGAAGGTGGGGAGGGGGAGGGATATAAACGACAAACAGGTATATGAAAAGTTGCTCAAAACCACTGATGATCAGAGAAATGCAAATCAAAATTACATTGAGATCTCATCTCACTCTAGTTAAAATGGCTTGTATCCAAAAGACAGACAATAATAAATGCTGGTGAGGATGTGGAGAAAAGGGATCCCTTGTACACTGTTGGAAGCAATGTAAATTGGTACAACCACAATGAAGAACAGTGTGGATCACAAGGTGAAGACATCGAGACCATCCTGACCAACATGGTGAAACTCTGTCTCTACTAAAAATACAAAAATTGGCTGGGCGTGCTGGTGTGCACCTGCAGTCCCAGCTACTCAGGAGGCTGACGCAGGAGAATTGCTTGAACTCCGGAGGCAGAGGTTGCAGTGAGCTGAGATCACGCCACTGCACTCCAGCCTGGTGACAGAACAAGACTCCATCTCAAAACAAACAAACAAAAAACTAAAAATAGAACTATCATATGATCTAGCAATCCCACTGCTAGGTATATACCCCAAAGAAAGGAAATTAGTATATTAAAGAGATATTTGCACTCGAATGTTTATTGTGACACTATTCACAATAGCCAAGATTAAGAAGCAACCCAAGTGTCCATCAGCAGACAAACAGATAACGGGTACATACACACAAAACGTGACACACATATACATTAAAAAGAATGAGGTCCTGTCATTGGCAAGAACATGAATGGAATTGGAAGTTATGTTAAGTTAAATAGGCTAGGCACAGGAAGACAAACTTCACACATTCTCACAAAATGAAAACAATTGTACTTATGGAGATAGAGAATAAAATGATTGTTACTAGAGACTGGGAAGGGAATTCCTGGGTGGGAGGAAAAGTGGGGATGGTTAATGGGTACGAAAAAATAAGATAGTATCTATAAGATCTAGTATTTGATAGCATAATGGGGTGACTATAGTCAGCAACAATTTATTGTACATTTAAAAAATAACTAAAACAATAGAATTGGATTGTTTTTAACACATAAAAAGGATAAATGCTGCGGTGATTAATACATCATTTACCCTGATGTGATTATTATGCATTGTATGCCTGTATCAAAATATCTCAAGTATCCCATAAATATATACACCTATTATGTACCCACAAAAATTAAAAATAAAAATTACATTTAAAAAATGTCTAAACTGGGCTTTTCATGGTAGCTATATATGGAACCAAATACAGTAAAATTAAAACGATCTTTTATCCAAAAATGTGAATACATGGAAGTTATTTCATTTTCCTTAACCAGATTTGGTCCTATTTTAAAAATCTCTGATGTGAATTTATTATAAGAGGGAGGAAGAGAAAGATATTTTGAAAATGAAAAAGAAATTAACAAAATGGAAAGAAAGAAAAACAAAGGATAAGATCAAATAATATAGCATGTTAGAACACTGGTAGATGTAACCACTTCCACAGAAAGTGGAAAATGCCCTGTATTCTATTGCAGGCAACTTGGTTTTACTCTTAATTTGGAAATAGTGTTAATGGCAACAATGATATATTATTATTGATCACAAAATGTGGAATTTGAATGAGATCAACTTCCAAAAATGCCTCTAACTTGAATAAGCACTGTGATTCTGAAGCTGAGAAATAGATCTATGTGGGTGTGTATGTATATAGTCATACAGACATTTGTATATATACATATATGTTATATATAAGACATTTTAAAATATTATTACGGTTAGTTTTCCTATACATGGAAGCCTCAGAAAAGTTAATATAAAATCATAGCAGAAGGAAACTTATAGGACATATACCTTCCCACCGCAAATAGATATTGTTTGATTTCAGTAACCACCAACTGTTCTCAACACAAGCAGTCATTTGGACATAAGAGAGACCTGAAAAAGGACCTAAATATCACATAGAACTTAATATTTTTGAGTTCTATTTATAGCAATGCCACCAGTTTCAATTTATAACATACTTTTCAAAGCATTGTCATTTACTTTCCCATTTTTCTAACATTCCTGTAATAATTTTAGAGGATATGATTAAAAATTGTTCTAATAAGTGAGGAAATAAAAGAATTTTATGTAATTTATCTAAACATAACCAACTAGTGCAAAATAAGAATTAGACTTGGCTTCCAAATTTATAGTTCGGTGCTCTATTTTACAGATGGTAATAAAATCTTAATATTTCTCTATGGATTATCATGCAATTAACTATACACAATTCTCACAGCATTAGTTTAAATGTTTATTTGAAGTGTCTTGAACAAGTTCACACAACTATTACGTGAATGATATAAGATCTAAGCTTGTAATTTTTTCATTTTAAGACTAGTGTTCAATTATTCCTGAAAATATTTTTCAGGAATTATTACGTGGATGATATAAGATCTAAGCTCGTAATTTTTTCATTTTAAGACTAGTGTTCAATTATTCCTGAAAATATTTTATCTCCATGGTTGAATTAGGTCCAATATATTAATGTTTCTCTTATTTAATTATTAAATCCATCTCTCCCAAATGAGTCAGACTATTTTACATATAGAGATGGAGCATGGCATAGCAGTTAAAAATGTGGGCTCTGAAATGAGATGGCTTCATCCTTGGTCTAATAATTTAGCTTATCTGTACATTAGTTTTTTCATCTATAAGTACAAACAATTTGAATACATATCTCATAGTAAATAAATTGCTTAGAATCATTTCTGTACATACAAAGTTCTTGATAAATTCATAATACCACATCAATTGTCTATAGGTAAGCAAGAAAAGGCAATAACTATATATGCTACATACATCCACTGCTTATTGCACACTTATCTACGTCTGGTACTGTGGTATATGTGAAATAGCTATAGATTACCCTCAGAAGCAGTTCACATCTTCCTATATTTACATTTCATAAAATTATGAATAGCTCAACCTTTAGAGAAGGGTCTCAACATTCCCTGAAGATAAATTATATCCATAGTAACTAGCAGAATGTAAACAATTGAGAAGAGTACTGCATCCACATTTCTGCTGAGTCCCAGCAGTTTTCATAACTCCCTGTAGAGATAGTGGTGATCCATTATTTAGGGTAAACAATTTTTATTCTGCCAGTTGTCATGAGTAATCAAGATTCAAAATTGGCACCAAACACTGAAAGCCTAAGCCTCTGTTTGAGTGGCTTCAAGCTTTATCGTAACCACACAAGATAGAGGAAATAAGAATGTTTAAGAAGTCCTGTGTTAATGACAGCAAGGGATGGATGTAATAAATACTGACTGAGTGATGTTTAGGTTGTGTATATGCACAATTATAGCTATACCTTTGTTAATGAAATATATTGTTGCAAATCTGAAATTAGTTCATAACCGTAACCCACTATACTTGCCCCATTATTTTAATTATGTCATTTTTTATTTCATAAGTTCTCATAAAAACATAGTTATTAAGTAATAACAGAATAGCCTATAAAGGCTTAAATGGTAAAACAAATGGCAGGTAGTTAGAAGCCTTAAAAATTCTGGGCAAAATGGCTAGCTTATTCCTATTAGAATTTGTTATTGTAGGAGAGAGACAGAGAAAGAGAGGGTGAGGGAGAGAATGAGACAGAGACAAAGAAGAGGGAGGAAGAGAGGAAAGCAAGGAAAGAAGGAGAATATATTAGAGCCCTTAAAATTTTCTAATACTGGTATATTTAATATGTAGCTTTTCATTATCTCACTTGAAATATAGACAATAGAACAATAATTTTAAAAAATAATAGTAAATCCATAGGATAGAGTATTAGGAAGCACTAATATGATAGTTTGGGGGTATATTTAATGCATACTCTGATGTATATTTTACATCATAGAAAAATGCTCATGATAACATTAAATGCAAAGGCAGAATATATAAACTACATATATAGAGAATATAAAGAATACAAATTATATAAAGTATAAAGTTTTATTTAAATAGTATACATACACATAAGAAAAGTAAGAAAGAAATATGCCAAAACATTAATAAATCCTAGGTGATATTACAAATGATGTGTATTTGCTACTTATAATTTTCTAAAATGGCTTTATAACCAGAAAATTTTTAAATTATTAGTATGTTTAATACATGGAAAAAAACTAACACATCTAAATCATTACATTTTCCTCCAAAGGTAAAGAAAACATTATTTTTAAATTCTGTCCTTAAAAAATTTCTGTTCAAAATTTTAAATTTTGTCCTTAAAAAAAAGGATAAAAATTTTAAATGCCCATCCATATCCCTACAAAGGACATGATTTCATTCCTTTTTATGGCTGCGTGGTATTCCATGGTGTATATGTACATTTTCTTTATCCAGTCTATCATTGATAGGCATTTGGGGTGATTCTATGCCTTTGCTATTGTGACTAGTGCTGCAATGAACAAACACATGCATGTATCTTTATGATAGGATGATTTCTATTCCTCTGAGTATATAGCCAGTAATGGGATTGCTGGGTCAACTGGTATTTCTGGTTCTAGATCTTTGAGAAATTGCCACACTGTCTTCCACAATGATTGAACTAATTTATGTTTCCACAAACAGTGTAAAAGCATTCCTATTTCTTCACAGCCTCACCAGCATCTGTTGTTTCTTGACTTTTTAATAATTGCCATTCTGACTGGCATGAGATAGTACCTCATTGTGGTTTTGATTTGCATTTCTCTAATGATCAGTGATTTTCAGCTTTTTTTCATGTTTTTTTGGCCACATAGATGTCTTCTTTTGAGAAGTGTCTGTCCATGTCCTTTGCCCAATTTTTGATGGGGTTGTTTGTTTTGTTTCTTGTAAATTTATTTAAGTTCCTTATAAATTCTGCATATTAGACCTTTGTCAGGTGAACAGATTGAAAAAATTTTCTCTCATTCTGGAGGTTGTCTGTTCACTCTGATGATAGTTTCTTTTACTGAGCAGAAGCTTTTTAGTTTAATTAGATCCCATTTGTCTATTTTTGCTTTTGCTGCAATTGCTTTTGATGTTTTTGTCATGAAATCTTTGCCCATTCCTATGTCCTGAATGGTATTGCCTAGATTTTCTTTTAGGGTTTTTACAGTATTGTGCTTTACATTTAAGTCTTTAATCCATCTTGAGTTAACTTTTGTATAAGGTGTAAGGAAGGGGTCCAGTTTCAATTTTCTTTATATGCCCAGCCAGTTTTCCCAGCACCATTTATTAAATAGGGAATTGTTTCCCCATTGCTTGTTTTTGTCAGGTTTGTTGAAGATCGGATAGTTTTAGGTGCATGGTCTTATTTCTGAGTTCTCTATTCTGTTCCATTGGTCTATGTGTCTGTTATTATACCAGTACCATGCTGTTTTTGTTACTGTAGCCTTGTAGTACAGTTTGAAGTTGGGTAGCATGATGCATCCAGCTTTAGTCTTTTTGATTAAGATGGTCTTGGCTATACGGCCTCTGTTTTGGTTTCATATGAAATTTAAAGTAGTTTTTTATAATTCTGTGAAGAATGTCAATGGTAGTTTAATGGGAATAGCATTGAATCTATAAATTGGACAGTATGGCCATTTTCCCTATATTGATTCTTCCTATCCATGAGAATGGAATGTTTTTCCATTTGTTTGTGTACTCTCTGATTTCCTTGAGCAGTGGTTTTTAGTTCTCCTTGAAGAGGTCCTTCATGTCCCTTGTTATCTGTATTCCTATATATTTTATTGTCTTTGTAGCAATTGTGAATGGGAGTTCATTCATATTTGACTCTCAGCTTGTCTACTGTTGGTGTATAGGAATGCTTGTGATTTTTGCACATTAATTTTGTATCCTGAGATTTTGCTGAAGTTGCTTATCAGCTTAAGGAGTTTCTGGGCTGAGACAATGGGGTTTTCTAGATATAGGATCATGTCGTCTGCAAAAAGAGATAGTTTTACTTCCTCTCTTCCTATCTGAATACTCTTTATTTCTTTCTCTTGACTGACTGCTCTGGCCAGAACTTCCAATACTACGTTGAACAGTAGTGGTGAGACAGGATGTCCTTGTCTTGTGCCAGTTTTTAAGGGGAATGCTTCCAGCTTTTGCACATTCATATGATATTGGCTATAGGTTTGTCATAAATAATAACTGTCTTATTATTTCAAGGAAGCCATTATCCTCAGCAAACTAACACAGGAACAGAAAACCAAACACTGCATGTTCTCACTTATAAGTGGGAGCTGAACAATGAGAACACATGGACACAGGGAGGGGAACAACACGTACTTGGGCCTGTAAGGGGTGGGGTTGGGGGAGGGAGAGTATCAGGATAAACAGCAAAGCATGCAGAGCTTAAAACCTAGGTGATGGGTTGATAGGTGCAGCAAACCACCATCCCACACGTTTACCTATGTAACAAATCTGCGTGCCCTGCACATGTATCCTGGAACTTAAAATGAAATTAAATTTTTAAAAAATGTTAAGTGTTTAACAACTAACCTTTCACATAAGTTATTCTTATTAACTCTATACAATAACATTTGTTTTACGTCTTTAATAAGATGATCTTATTTGCTATCCAGAGGGCAAAACTTAGGCAAACAAAATATTTACATTTCGGCCACAACATTTTTTCTAAAGTGTCCAAAATTTCCCAGGACTTCATCAAATGTCTTTACTCTATGTCTCTGAATTCAAAATTATAAACACTTAGGACATGTCTTGTGAGTGTGTGTGTTGCTATTTGTGTTACCTTTATTATCTTTTTAAATAGTTTAAATAAATCTTTTTTAAAAGTTTAAAATTAGTTTAGAAAATTTTGCCTGTCTTTACACATTCTTAACAAAAGTATTTTAAAGTTAAGAAATATATTTTGTGTAACATAGTGGCTTCCTAAAAAAATAAAAAATATAATTTGAGATGTACAGTGAAAAGAAGATATACTAAGTGCAGTAAATGTAAGATCAGGATCTTGATTTATGAATGTAAAAGGTGAACAAGAGAGAAAACATAGGAGCAAAAAATTCCAAAAGAAAATATATATTACTTTTAGAAATTTTTGCTTCTATTTTTTCGTATATATTTTTCTCACATACATTTCTCCTAAAAAAGTCAAAAATATAACCTGAGTGAAAGGCAGATATACTAAGCACAGTAACTGTAAGATGGGGATGTTGATTTATGAATGTAAAAGGGTAAATGTAAGAGAAAACATGGAAGCAAAAAATTTCAAAAGAAAAATATATATATATATTTGTTTACATATATTCTCATATATATATATACTTCTCAAATCATTATATATGAGTTTAGTGGGGGAAAACATATAAAAAGAACCTGGTTGTAAATCACTTATATGGTCATGCCAATAAAAGCAAAAAGGAAGACTACCATTGCACTAAAGTTAAGCATAACATCTGAGAAATATAAAATGAATTTGAACACTAGCACTTTTACCCTATATTGACTCTGTGGGGCTAAAGCAAACCACTGTGCAAGAATTGTTTTGGAGGGAGTCAGAGAAAAAAAGCAAAGATGGGGGAATTACAGAGATTCTACAGTCTACAGTCCATATCACAGACTAATAAGCAAATACTGTTAATCCCAGAGAACTCATTTGGTAAGTCCTTTGGCCTTGTATGCTATTCTGTACATGAGAGGCTCCCTTTTCTCCCCATCAAGAGGTTTAATTTTTCAATTTGAGGCACTATTGGTATAAAGTATGCCTCATTAGCTTGTAGGAGGTAGCTGATATTCATTAATTCAATTCTCACTTCATTTGCTTTGCACATAGTTATAATTAGTTTCCAAATAACTTAGGTAACTTCAATAGATTTATGACTACAATTTTACTCTACATTTGCTTTTTCACTCTTTTTTTTTTCCTTTTCTGGTATTTTATAGAAGTTAACATTTAAAAGGACACAGCTACTTTGGGGAGCGATTTGATGTTAAAAATGATGGCATTCAGTTGTCTTATATGATTAATGAACAGAGATTTTGGCATTTTAGTAATTCTCTCACCTTGCAAATTCTGATAAAAAGGCAAATAATTGATGTTTTTCCACTTGTTGGAAAATATTTTAAACTATAAATTCAAACAGAGGATTTTCAAGTCTCATGCAATTTCAGTATTGTGTATTTATTGTTTCAATCTATATAGAATGTTAGTGTTATATTTTTGAAATACTGTTTTCATATGGTAATTTTAATACATCAATAATAATCAAGACCATGAATTGATACTGATGTTTGTGGTAGATCAAAGACAAAAAACTAATCCAGTAGGTTGCAGCTCCTTCTATGTAGAGATAAAATCTATTTCACTTTCTCCTGAATCTGGGTTTAGCCACATGACTTCTTTGGCCAAAGGACCCTAGCAGAGACAAGAAGAAAGTTGGCACACTGGAGTGTGCCTTTACCTGTTGCTTTTAGAACCCTGTGAAGAAGCCTTGGTGAGCATGCTAGAAGGTGGATATGTGACCCACTCACCCTGGCCATCCAAGTCAACTGTCACACTTGTAAAAAGGAACATATGGAACCAAGAGATCATAGTCACTCTCCAGCTGACTGTAGCCACAGGTGAGATTATCAGAATAACCCAGATGAGCCTAGCCCAAACTACTGACCCACAGAGTTGTATGCAAATGAGCTAATGATCTTTGTTTTAAACACTAAGTTTTGGGATTTGTAACATAGCAAAGATGAATAATACAGTCAATATTTTTAAAGAAAACAAATCTAAAGGCCTCTTCTTTACAATAACCATGATTTTGTTTTACAAGGAGTTTCCAGCAAAATATAATGACTGTGTATCAGTCAGTTTTGCACTGCTATACAGGAATACCTGAGATTGAGTAATTTATAAAGAAAACAGGTTTACTTAGCTTGTGATTCTGATGGCTGTACAGGAAGCATGGCACCTGCATCTGCTCTGCTTCTGGTAAGGGCCTCAGAGAACTTAAAAACATAGCAGAAGGCAAATGGGGAGCTGACATCTCACATGGTAAGAGAGGGAAAAAGAGAGAGATGGGGAGTAAGTCCCATACTTTTAAATGATCAGATCTCACATGAGCTAACAAGAGAGAGATGGGGAGTAAGTCCCATACTTTTAAATGATCAGATCTCACATGAGCTAACAAGAGAGAGATGGGGAGTAAGTCTCATACTTTTAAATGATCAGATCTCACATGAGCTAACTGAGCTCACTTATCACCAAGAGGATGGTGCTAAACCATTCATAAGGTATCCACCCCTATGATCCAATCACTGCCTACCAGGCCCCATATCCAACACTGGAAATCACATTTCAACATGAGATTTGGAGGTGACAAACATCCAAACCATATCACTATGATTTTAGTTGATCAATGAAAAAATATGATTAAAATAGGCATGGGAGAATGTAGAAACTGCCCTGTGATATAACTTGAATGAACCTACCACAAAGCAACTTAATATATTCATTAGATACTCACTAAATATATGATAATTATAGTAAGATATAGAGGGTAGGTAAACAACCAAATATGGCTACTACCCTTAATGAATGAATCTGAATGAATGCAAAACTTCACTTCTCGAGAACAAGACCATCAAGAAATCTCACTTAGCTCTATCAGTAAGAAACAAAAGAAAAGTAAGCAATATGTGTGACATCATGAGCTTCATACAATAAAGCTTCTACTTTTTACCATAGGTCAGTCTCTAAGGCCATGAAAAGTGCTTATTTAGTCTAACTTTATATGTAACTGTAACAAATTAGATCATGTGGTTTTCGAGGAAAAAAGTTAGATTAAGGCATCAAGTGAGAAAGAAAATAGTTTATAAGACAGGCACACCACACCAAAAAAAAAAAAAGAGCTGCTATAAACAAACCAAAAAAAAAAAAAAATGGCAGAAAACCTAAAAAGAGCACACCCAATAACTCAATACTCAATATTCAATAACTCAAGAAGCAATGCATCTGAGACCACTGATGCATTGATTCCCTCCTCAATGATTCCCATTGCATTATACACACAGTGCATTAGTTCACGTTCCCTGTGATGACATATGTCTTCAAACACCTGTTAAACTGTGTGTGTTTAAACAACAAAAAACCAAACAACTCAATTCAAAATTGACAAGGGACTTGAATAGACATTTTTCCAAAGAAAATATAAAAGTGGCCAAGAAGCATTGTAAAAGATGTTTGACATCACTATCATTAGGAAATGCAAATTGGAACCACAATGAGATACCACTTCACACCCATTAGGATGGCTACTGTCCAAAAAGCAGAAAGTAACAACTACTGGCAAGGACATGGAGAAATAGATTGTTTAATGAGTACAGAGTTTCAATTTGGGATGGTAAAAAAGTTCTGGAGATGGAGAGTAGTCATGGTTGCACAACAATATGAATGTACTTAATGTCACTGAATCGCTCACTGAAAAATGGTGAATAGTAAATTTTACGTTATAAATATTTTACCACAATAAAAAAAAAGTCAGGATCAATTAGTTATTGTATGCATAAAAATCAATGGTAAAGGAGTACTAAACATAATGATTTGGTGAGGTTTCATCTAACTTGGGTTGGAAGTATCAAGGGCAAAGAAAAACCAGGATGATCCCTGAAAGATGAGTAGGAAAGGAGAAGCGTGCCAGATGAGTGGAACAGCGCACTCAAAAGCACAGAGGCCAGAACAAACACACACACTAAAATAGTCTTCCTGCCTGGAGTTTGAAGTATGTAGGAAGAGGGATATTGAGAAATGGGAGATAAAAATGTTTTTGTTATAAAGAGGCACCAAAGCTAGGAAAGAAATTAGGAGGGCATAATAAAATTTAAAATTTTATCAATCCACTGAATGTCTTGAAGTTGATCAGCGGAATGATATGACTTTTATAGAAAATAACTTTTGCAACATAATGCACATTGAATGGAACTGAGGAAATCTGATATCAGCAATGCCTGCTAGGTGTTGCTCAGTAATCCCTCTATGAGATGATAAGCACCCAAATTAGAATTATGGTGTTAGCAAGGAAAGAGAGATGACAAATATAAAAGACATTTCAAAAAAAAATAACAAAATGGGAGACTTACTGATTTAGAGATAAATATACTTCATCCTACATCATTGACAGGCCATCTAAGTATAGAATTAATATATGAAGACAATATAAGTATAAGCCTGGAACATTTGGCAGAAAAAAAGATTATAGAGCAGAATTTAAAGCAAAGACTTTGTTTTTTACAAGAATTACATTACAGAAAGGAAAAGTTGGACAGTCAACAGTCAGATGCTGGGAATGACTATATCTCAGTTTCTTAACACATCAATATTATTAGGGCTTCTTTTATCCCCACTTTACAAATGACAAAACTGTGGTTGAAAAAAATAACCTTGGCCGGGCGCGGTGGCTCAAGCCTGTAATCCCAGCACTTTGGGAGGCCGAGGCGGGTGGATCACGAGGTCAGGAGATCGAGACCATCCTGGCTAACATGGTGAAACCCCGTCTCTACTAAAAATACAAAAAACTAGCCGGGCGTGGTGGCGGGCGCCTGTAGTCCCAGCTACTCGGAGGCTGAGGCGGGAGAATGGCCTGAACCCGGGAGGCGGAGCTTGCAGTGAGCCGAGATCGCGCCACTGCACTCCAGCCTGGGCGACAGAGCGAGACTCCGTCTCAAAAAAAAAAAAAAAAAAGAAAAAAATAACCTTTTCAGTATCTTTCATTCAGTAAGTAGAGGAGTACATTGCTACTTTAATAGTAAAATAGTGCAAATAAAATTAATAGCTCTATGTTTTTGTGCTAGAATAGAAATTTTTCTGAGCAATCACAGCCCCAAATCACTGCAAAACAAAAGCATGAACTTACAATATATTAATAGTGACTCAAAACCTCCCATAGTATACCTCATACTGTTCCCCAATCTGAAGTATTTTCCAAGTTTCATAAAGTCATATAGCACAGGGCATATTGAAAATTAGTCCATTGTCCAGCTAAAAGATCTCCAATTTTCAGTACAGCGGACTAAAATAAAATGTGCTTTAATGTGTGTGCTAGCACTAGTTAAATAAAAATAGAATTGTAATCCTAACTTTACTACCAAATAAGTTATCTGATAATTTAATATGTAATTCTTAAATTCTGAAACTGAGAATATAATCTTTCTGAATAAACAGATATAACTTACAGATTGTCATACAGTTTGGATCTGTGTCTCCACCAAACCACATGTCTAATTGTAATACCCAATGTTAGAGGTGAGGCCTGGCGGGAGGTGACTGGATCATGGGGGCAGTTTCTCATGAATGGGTTTTAGCACCATCCTCTTGGTGCTACTCTCATGATAGTGGATGAGTGAGTTCTCATGAAATCTGGTCATTTAAAAGTGTGTGGCACCTCCCCTATCTCTGTCTTCATCCTAATCTGGCCATGTAAAGTGCTTCATTCCCCCTTTGTTTTCCACCATGATTAGAAGCTTCCTGAGGCCTCCCCAGAAGCAGAAAACGTTATGCTTCCTGTACAGCCTGAAGAACCATCAGCCAATTAACCCTCTTTTATTTATAAATAACCCGGTCTCAGTTATTTCTTCATAGTAATGCAAGAACAGACTAATACAGGCTGTATTCTCAGAATCTTGACCAGTTGTTTCTGAACTACATTTTCTCCCTCATTCTCATCAAATTATTAAACTCATTTATATGCACAAAGATAATTCAGAAGTTTTATAATGAGTCCAGACTATGAAAACAAAACTGTATTTGTGAACATCACCCAGGTGTTGTTTGTATTTTTTATTTGTTTGTAATTCGATGCACCCTTCATTTAAAGAAGGCCATCACAGTAATTTTGAAACTCCATTATCTATGGAGTTTCCAAGATTACTTGGATGTCTCTAGATGTCACCAGCCTGTGGAAAGAGAGGAAGCTGCATCAGCTGATATCCAATATTCAGTGGTTCAGTCTTTTGCTCGTGGAGGAGGGACTCTGATCCCTGGAAGAGTCTCTTGCCCAGGTATTTCTGGAAGTCTCCAACAGGGGAAGAATAAATCTGCCACATTATCTGCTTCCAACTTCTCCCTCTGAGGGTTGCCTCCCTGCAGGAAAACTGCCAGTCACAGCCATACCTTCCCATAACTTCTAAGAAATGCCTGGGCCCATGTTAAGGTGCCGCCTCCATGTTCCCAAAGTAGACAGTCTTGGAATAGTAGCCTATGCCAGTTATCTGAGGTTGGAAAAATGACCCCCTGACATACTCTGTGTACAGTCCTCTGTCATTGTCCTTAGAGCAGCCCAGCTCGTTCCACAAACATCATGGCATTTCTCATGAAAGCAGCTCCTTCAGCTGTTTCCCCTCCATCATTCTATCCAGGCTCAAAAATCCAAATAGGCTGTAGCCACTCTGCCCTCTCCATTGCTATTTCCCACACACAATCTCCAGGTACTTCTGCAATTAAAAAAAAAAAAAATCTGCTTTAACCTAAAACAACATATCTTATGCATAACAAGGTATGCTGATAGATATTCTTATAGGTCACCAGACCACTAGCTCAGCAAACAGTAAGAGGCTTATTCTCAATTTGATCTCAGCTTGGATCCACTTTAAATGGCCAGGGACTGAAATCATTCTTATAATGTAAATGTAACAAAAAATACTTAAACTATAAATGGAAGCATAGTTATATAACAGGCTGATAAATGCCAGCATCCAGGGATTAAATGGTAGAAATACTTCCTTCTCTATTTATTCAATCCTATTACCTGAAAGAAAATGAACTACTGTCTGAAATCACCTGAAGGAGGGCCACTGGCTATTTCAAAAGTGTAGTCTAGAAATTGATGAGCTGACATATTTTAATAAACCTTTTTTTCTCTGAATTTGGGATTCAGTCCCTGCTTGGTGAGTTGATCTCATATAAATCCTCTTTTCTTTGAATTTGCTTTCTAAGTAAATGCTTGCTACTTTGTGTTTGAATCCTAAAGCTTTTGGATGTGGTATGGGTACAAAATACAAAAAAAAAAAAAAAGGCATTATTTCCCTTATATTCTTTTTTAAAAGGCCACAGTAATTTATTTAAAATGGAAAGAGGTATTTTGCTATAAGGTAAATTATAAAATTACTTAAGTGAGTTGCAGTGTAATTATTCATATATGCATGTAGAGAAACCACCACCATGTAAATGCCTAAAATATAAATTTGTCAAAAAATATTGACTGTTTCTTATATATAGGTGTACATACATGTGTGTGTAGATAGTAGATATACACATGCATCTGTGTACATATTCATGCAAACACAATAAGAATTTTTTTCTAACACTTAACTTGATTTTATTCAAACTTGCACACACATTTTGGAAACAGAGTTTAGGTTCTAGTTCTGTCTTAGCCTATTTGTGTTACTATAAAGGAATAACCTGAGGCTGAGTAACTTATAAAGAAAAGAGGTTTATTTGACTTATGGTTCTGCAGGCTGTAAAAGAAGTATGGTACTAGCATCTGCTCCTGGTAAGGGCTTTAGGTGTCTTCCACTCAAGGTGGGAAACAAAGGGCATGTGCAGAAATCAAATGATGAGAGAAGCAGCAAGGGAGGAGGGCAGGGAGATGCTAGGTGTTTTAAACAACCAGTTCTTATAGGAACTAATAGTGCAAGAACTCACTCATTACCATGAGAATGGGACTAAATCATTCATAAGAGATCTACACCCAAGAATCACTCAAGCACCTCCCGTTAGGTCTCACCTCCAACACTGGGGATCAAGTTTCAACATGAGATTTGGGGAGACAAACGTCCAAACTATAGCAAGTTCTTAGAGTACAAGAAGTAACTTCTTTTCAAATGCACATAGGTTAAGAGAAAGTGTTATTAAATGTATTTTTCAACAGTAGAGTTTACATCCAATTCCAAAATTAAAGATAATTAGTCACTTTTTCCTCCTTGTTTGGATTAATAGGCTCAACCTCAATAAATCCAAAGGAAGTGCTCAAAAGAAACTACCAACACTTAATTGCAGTGAACCCCTCACCCTTCCCTCCTTTATCTCCTTATATGGTCAATGACGTAGGAAATCAAGGTAGGGAAGAGAGGTGTGGAGTCTTTCTTGTGATATTTCAAATTAATGTACACGTGCTTGGTTTACTGAGGCTGATTCAAAGTCAAGCAGGCAACTAGCAACTATCACAGGAATCAGAGACTCACCTACTTTTATAGGGTAGGGTGTAGGGGAATGTATGCCACAAGAAAGCCTAAGTATGCTGTATACCTAAAAGGAAGAAGTGCCTCTACTAAACGAGGAAGGGAATTCAGAAAATGAGTTATTAGAGAGCTGTAACAATCTTCACAGGATTCATAACTCAGTCTAGTAAGCTCCATACCTGGAATGGAATTTCTCTAGAGAAAAAGAAGCTGTGTCAAGATGTTTCTGTTATGTTCAGCTGGAAATGCATGCAACTTTATTTGAATGATTTATAAAGATTTGTGTTGTTATTTTTAAACACAGACTTTGTTATAAAGATTTTTTAAAAGAATTTGTTAGTAAGTATCATGTACTTATACACACACAGAGCTTTTTAATCAAGTCTTAATCTCCACAGGCCTGATGCCTAGGAGTGAGAGGTAAGGATGTGATATACAGACCCAGATGAAAGGATAATGACAATTTTCCAAGAAAGGTTGTATTGCTGTCACACAATCCATCCATAAATTTCATAGTGACTAAGTAAACATAGATGTGTCTTTCTGAATTGTTCAATAAGCAGATAATATTCTTTAAAATTATTAGTATGCTTGCTTTTATTCTTGTATCCAAAGCTCATTTATTGGTGATTTTAAATATATAGTCCTTAACATGGAGAATCTTTAAATAAAACCTAAAATATAATGATTCTGTATGATTTCACCTCAGTGAGGCAAATCTAAATATTTCTTCTAGTATACTGGTTCTCAACTTGGGGTGATTTTACCCCACAGAGAACATCTGGTCATATTTGGGGACATTTTTGTTTGTTAAACTTGGAGAATGCTACTGGCATCTGGTGGGTGCTACTAGCATTTAGCCAGGGACGCTACTAAACATCCTGCAGTGTACAAAATAGCCCCCTATGACAAGGAAGTATAAATGAAACTTCTCTACTTCAGAAGGCTGAGTCCATTCCCTAAAGTTAGTGTTTCTAGGAGGGCTATCCTCAAGCCATGCACTTGAATAAATTCTCTTTAAATTAGATTATGATCCTTTTGATTATTTAACGTATTTGCTTTTGTATCTCCAATGGCTAATATAGTACTTGATGTATAATAGGCTCTTAGAAACTGTTTAATGAATGAATAACTTAGGACAATAATGAGACAGAGGTCGAGTCTTAACTTAGCACAACCTGACTATCTGACCTGGAGCAACTGAGGTATTCTGTCTTTGTTTCCTGAACTGAAAATACATACTTAGATTTTATGAATAATTTTTAAATGCATTAAGTGATTTAGAATTGGTAATATTTTTTTGTCTCCAACTTTTTTTTTCCTTTTCTTTTAGGTTCAGGAGTACATGTGCAGGTAACCTGCGTGGCAAAAGGGTTTGGTGTACAGATTATTTTGCCACCCAGGTAACAGAGATAGTACACAATAGGTAGTTTTTCAATCCTTACCCTCTTCCCTCCCTCCAACCTTATGTAGGTCCTGGTGTCTGTTGTTACTTTTTTATGTCCATAGGTACTCAGAGTTTAGTTCCCATTTGTAAGTCAGAACATGTGGTATTTGGTTTTCTGGTCCTGTATTCATTTAGAATAATGGCGTCTAGCTCTATCCATGTTGCTGCAAAGGATATTATCTCATTCCTTTCTATGGCTGTGTAGTATTCCATCGTATATATGTACCACATTTTCTTTATCCAGTCTACTGTTGATGGGCATTTAGGTTAATTCCATGTTTTTGTTATTGTGAATACTGCTGTGATGAATATACATGTGCATGTGTCTTTATGGTAGAACAATTTATATTCCTTTAGATATATACCCAATAATGGGATTGCTGGGTCAAGTGCTAATTCTGCTTTAAATTCTTTGAGAAATTGTTTGAGAAAGCCAAATAGTTGTCCACAATGGCTGAACTAACTTACATTCCCACCAGCAATGTATAAGCATTCTCTTATCTCCACTTTTCTCCACAACCTCATAAGCATCTGTTATTTTTTGACTTTTTAATAATAACCATTCTGAAATGTTAGATGGTAACTCATTGTGGTTTTCATTTGGATTTCTCTAATGATTAGTGATGTTGAGCATTTTTTTCATGTTTGTTGGCCACATATACATCTTCTTTTGAAAAGTACCTGTTCATGTTCTTTGCCCATTTTTAATGGAGTTGTTTCTTTTCTGCTTGTAGATTTGTTTATGTTCATCATAGATTCTGGATACTAGACCTTTGTTGGATGCATAGATTGCAAATATTTTCTCCCATTTTATGGTTGTTAGTTTACTATGTTGATAGTTTCTTTTGCTGTGCAGCAGCTCTTCAGTTTAATTAAGTCCCATGTGTCAATCTTCATTTTTGTTGCAATTGCTTTTGATGACTCTGTCATGAAACCTTTGTCAGGGCCTATTTCTAGACTGATATTTCCTAGGTTATCTTCTCTGGTTTTCATAGTTTGAGGTTTTAGATTGAAGTCTTTAATCCATCTTGAGTTGATTTTTGTGTATGGTGTAAGGAAGAGGTCCAGTTTCAGCCTTGTGCATATGGTGAGTCAGTTATCACAGCACTATTTATTGAATAGGCAGTCCTTTCCCCATTGCTTGTTTTTGTTGACTTCATAAAAGATCACATGGTCGTAGGTTTGCAGCATTATTTATGGGCTATCTATTCTGTTCCATTTGTCTATGTGTCTGTTTTGTGACAGTAGCATGCTGTTTGGGTTACTGTAGCCTTGTATATAGTTTGCAGTCAGGTAAGATGATGCCTCCAGCTTTGTTCTTTTTTGCTGAGAGTTGCCTTGGCTATTTGAGCTCTTTTTTTGTTCCATATGAATTTAAAAATAGTTTTTTATAATTCTGTGAGGAATGTCATTGGTAGTTTGATAGGAATAGCACTAAATCTGCTCATTGCTTTGGGCAGTATGGCCATTTTAACAGTATTGATTCTTCCTGTCTATGAGCATGGAAATGTTTTCCATTTGTTTGTGTCACCTCTGATTTCTTCCAAGTGTTTTGTAATTCTCACTGTCTCTCTTTTACCTCGCTGATTAGCTGTATTCCTAGGTATTTTATTCTTTTTGTGGCTACTGTGAAAAGGATTGCATTCTTGATTTGGCTTTCAGCTTGGCTGTTTCTGGTATATAGGAGTACTACTGATGTGTGTACATTGATTTTGTATCTTGAAACTTTGCTGAAGTTGTTTAACAGATTAAGGAGATTTTAGGCAGAGACTGTGGGGTTTTCTACATATAGAATCTTACTATATGTAAACAGGGATAGTTTGACTTCCTCTCTTGCTATTTGGATGCCTTTTATTTCTTTCTCTTGCCTGACTGCTCTGGCCAGGATTTCCACTACTGTGTTGAATAGGACTGGTGAGAAAGGGCATCCTTGTCTTGTTCCTGTGTTCAAGGGGAATGCTTCCAGTTTTTGCCCATAAAAATTGGTAATTCTTTTGCTAGAGAAATAAAAGACAAAGTTACTCATTTCCTTCCCATTCTAATTTGGAATGTTCAAGTCCCACAGAAAAATTTCACATGCAAAGTTAAATTAATTTTAATACCACGCCAGGCCAAAAAAAAAAAGAAGAAGATGGGTTAGGACACACACTGAGAAGGCTGAAAAAGAAAAAAATAATACTTTATTAAGCTTTTACTTATTGCCAGGCACTGTGCTAGGAAGTGAGAAAACAAAAAATGAATAGGACATTATCTCCTTGCTGAGCAACTTACCCAGACAAACCAAGGGACAACCCAAGAATGTCACAAGCACATTTTCTTAGTGAGGAGGTTGATTGGAAAAGCAGAACCACCCAAGGGGCTTTAACACACTCCATACCTCTCCTCTTCACTGAATCCCATTTCTCTGTCTACTTAGAGTTAGTGCCATGCTAAGCCACTCTTACCGACAGACCTAGGCCACATTCCTTAGGAACCAACAATGTCCAGTTGGTTAAAGTTTAGAATCATGACTAGATTGAGTTAAAGAAAAAGACAAAGTGAGCAATACTATTTTATTTAATATTTGTTATTATTTTTTAAGAGACAGGGTCTTATTCTATTCCCAAGGCTGGAATGCAATTGCACAATTATGGCTTACTGTAACCCCAAACACCTGGGCTCAAGCCAGCCTCCTACCTCTGCCTCCCAAGTTGCTGGGAATACAAGTGCACATCACCACATTCAGCTAATTTTTTTTTTTTTTTTTTTTTGGTAGAGATGGGGGTCTCCCTGTGTTGCCCAGGCTGATCTTGAACTCCTGTCCTCAAGCAATCCTCCCACCTCAGCCTGAGATTACAGGTGTGAGTCACCACACCTGGGCCTTTGTTTTTTGTTTTTTGATTTTTTTTAAGTTTTAAAAAATGCCATTGAAGTAAGGGAGTATTTCTCGGGCATTACAAATTTGTCTTATAACCACAAATAAATATCAAGACTTATTACTGTGGTGTTTTGTAAAATACTGCAAAAGCTAAAGGGGTTCTCAAACTTGGGTCAGTATTAGAATCATCCAGGGGACTTGGTAAAATACCAAGGCCTAGAATTTGTCCTATTTGTTGAAGTAAAAATGCACTGGACACTTGTTAAAAATAGTAAGATGAGTTTATTCAGGCTATTGTAGCAGAGGGAGACTTCTGCTGAAATAAAAGGTAGGAGAGTTTTTAAGCACTGGGGTGAGCTAGCTTCTTAGTAGAGTGATTGTCAAAGTGATTAGGTCATCTGTGTTTGCTAACTGTCTCTTATTGGAGTTAGGCTCCTACCCACTCACAGAGACTGGAAAATAGTAACACTATCTTCCGTTATTACATGTCAAAAGGATGGGCCCATGTCCTTGAGAAAGACATCAGTGGGTGGTAAAAAATGTCAAAAGGCTGGGAAAGTATTTATATCTCAAAGGAAGAAAGGAAGAATTTATACAGTTGTAATTTTAAAATAAATGTTATAAGAAAAGGGAGGTCCCAGGGATGAAGCCAACTTGATTGTAGTGGATAAGCTTTGTGATATGCTGCTGGATTTGGTTTGCCAGTATTTTATTGAGGATTTTCACATCAATGCTCATCTAGATTTTCTAGTTTATTTGCACAGAGGTGTTTATAGTATTCTCTGATGGTAGTTTGTATTATTGTGGGATCAGTGGTAATCTCTACTTTATCATTTTTTATTGCGTCTATTTGATTCTTCTCTCTTTTCTTCTTCATTAGTCTGGCTAGTGGTCAATCTATTTGTTAATCTGTTCAAAAAGCCAGCTCCTGGATTCAATGATTTTTTGAAGGGTTTTTGGTATCTCTATCTCCTTCAGCTCTGATCTTAGTTACTTTTTGTCTTCTGCTAGCTTTTAAATTTGTTTGCTCTTACTTCTCTTCTTCTTTTAATTGTGATGTCAGGCTGTCCACTTTAGATCTTTCCAGCTGTCTGATATGGGCATTTAGTGCTATAAATTTCCCTACTAACACTGCTTTAGCTATGTCCCACAGATTCTGGTACATTGTCTCTTTGTTCTCATTGGTTTCAAAAAACTTTGCTACTTTTACCTTAATTTCGTTATTTACCCAGTAGTCATTTAGGAGCAGGTTGTTCAGTTTCCATGTAGTTGTTCGGTTTTGAGTGAGTTTCTTAATCCTGAGTTCTAATTTGATTGCACTGTGGTCTGAGAGACTGCTTGTTATTATTTCCATTCTTTTGCATTTGATGAGGAGTGTTTTACTTCCAATTATGTGGCTGATTTTAGAAAAAGTGCTATATGGTGCCGAGAAGAATGTATATTCTGTTGATTTGGGGTGGAGAGTTCTGTATATGTCTATTAGGTCCACTTGGATGAGAGCTGAGTTCAAGTCCTGAATATTCTTGTTTTCTGTCTCATCGATCTGTCTAATATTGACAGTGGGGTGTTAAAGTCTCACTGTATTACTGTGTGGAAGTCTAAGTCTCTTTGTAGGTCTCTAAGAACTTGCTTTATGAATCTGGGTACTCCTGTATTGGGTGCATATATATTTAGGATAGTTATCTCTACATACCAAAAAGGCCTTTGACAAAATTTAACACCCTTTCATGATAAAAACACTCAATAAACTAGGTATTGACAGAATATGTCTCAAAATATTAAGAGCTATTTATGACAAACCCACAGCCAATATCATACTGAATGGGCAAAAGCTGGAAGCATTCCCTTTGAAAACTGGCACAAGACAAGGATGCCCTCTCTCAACACTCATATTCAACACAGTATTGGAAGTTCTGGCAAGGGCAATCTGGCAAGGGCAATCAGGCAAGAGAAAGAAATAAAGCATATTCAAATAGTAAGAGAGGAAGTCAAATTGATTCTGTTTGAGATGACATGATTTTATATTTAGAAAACCCCATTGCCTCAGCCCACAAACTCCTTAAGCTGATAAGCAAATTCAGCAAAACCTCAGGATATAAAATCCATGTGCAAAAATCACAAGCATTCCTATACACCAATAACAGACAAACAGAGAGCCAAACCATAAGTGAATTCCCATTCACAATTGTTACAAAGAGAATAAAATACCCAGGAATATAGCTTACAAGGGACATGAAGTACCTCTTCAAGGAGAACTATAAACCACTGCTCAAGGAAATAAGAGAGGACACAAACAAATGGAAAAACATGCTATGCTCACAGACAGGAAGAATCAATATCATGGACATGACTATACTGCCTAAAGTAATTTATAGATTCAGTGCTATTCCCATCAAGCTACCATTGACTTTCTTCAAAGAATTAGAAAAAACTACTTTAAATTTCATATGGAACCAGAAAAGAGCCTGTAGAGCCAAGACAATTGTAAGCAAAAAGTCCAAAGCTGGAGGCATCCCACTACCAGACTTCAAAGTATACTACAAGGCTACAGTAACCAAAACAGCATGGTACTGAAACAAAAACAGATATATAGACCAATGTAACAGAACAAAGGCCTCAGAAATAACACCACACATCCACAACCATCTGATCTTCAACAAATCTGACAAAAACAAGAATTGGGGAAAGGATTCCCCATTTAATAAATTGTGCTGGTAAAACTGGCTAGCCATAGGCAGAAAACCAAAACCAAATCCCTTCCTTACACCTTATACAAAAATTAACTCAAGATGGATTAAAGACTTAAATGTAAAATCTAAAACCATAAAAACCCTAGAAGAAAACCTAGGCAATACCATTCAGGACATAGGCATGGGCAAAGACTTCATGACTAAAACACCAAAAGCAATTGCAACAAAGGCCAAAATTGACAAATTGGACCTTATTATACTAAAAAGCTTCTGCAGAGCAAAAGAAACTATCATCAGAGTGAAGAGGCAACCAAGAGAATGGGAGAAAATTTTTGCAATCTATCCATCCAACAAAGGTCTAATATCCAGAATCTACAAAGAACTTAAACAAATACACAAGAAAAAAACAAACAAACAATCCCATCAAAAAAGTGAGTGAAGGATATGAACAGACTTCTCAAAAGAAGACAGGTATGTGTCCAAGAAACATATAAAAAAAGCTCATCATCACTGGTCATTAGAGAAATGCAAATCAAAACCACAATGAGATACCATCTCACAGCAGTTAGAATGGTGATCATTAAAAAGTCAGGAAACAACAGATGCTAGAGAAGTTGTGGAGAAATAGGAACGCTTTTACACTGTTGGTGGGAGTGTAAATTAGTTCAACCATAGTGGAAGACAGTGTGGCAATTCCTCAAGGATCAAGGACCAGAAATACCATTTGACCTAGCAATCCCATTACTGAGTATATACCCAAAGGATTATAAATCATTCTACTATAAAGACACATGCACGCATATGTTTATTGCAGCACTATCCACAATGGCAAAGACTTGGAACCAACCTGAATGCCCATCAATGATGGACTGGATAAAGAAAATGTGGCACACATACACCATGGAATAATATACAGCCATCAAAAAGAATGAGTTCATATCCTTTGCAGGGATATGGATGAAGCTGGAAGCCATCATTCTCAGTATACTAACACATGAACAGAAAACCAAACACCACATGTTCTCACTCATAAGTGGGAGTTGAACAATGAGAACACATGGACACAGGAAGGTGAATATCACACACTGGGGACTGAGAGGCAAGGGGAGGAAGAGCATTAGGACAAATACCTAATGGACGCAGGGCTTAAAACCTAGATGATGGGTTGATGGGTGCAGCAAACCACAATGGCACATACATACCTACGCAACAAACCTACATGTTCTGCACATGTATCCCAGAAGTTAAAGTACAATTAAAAAAAAAAAAAATGGAGAGAGAGAGAGAGGAAGGAAGGAAGAAGAGAAAGAGAGAGAAAGAAAAGGGAGGTCAAGGGCTTATAGTTAAGAAATGTATCTAAAGTCTAGACAAACTGAGCGGATCATTAAGGCCATCTTGAGCATACATCAATGAGTTTTCTTAGTTCACTAGATAAGAATCCGTTAGGTACCCGTGGAAACCAGCACTGAGATGTTTAGAAAAACTCTCAAAACTGCCTCAAATTAAAGTGTTGACAAAATAATCTAATCATATTTCATTTATGTTGCATTCATGAATTCTCCCTTTACTCAGTATATGTGACAGTAAAATACACGTAACTTTTATGTAGGATGAAAAGAAATAGAACTCAAATGTAAGGCTTCCAGATAAAATACAGGACACGTGGTTCATACTTTCTGAAATTCACATTTTTCTAGGTGCTGTGTACTTTTATTTGCTGTATCTGGTCACCCTAAGGTGGAGATTGTGCTTGTGCTTTCCCTCACAGCACACAAACAACTTCTAATTAAAAATCTTAAAGGTATTGCGTTAGTATTTTTGTGAAGAAGGATGTTTGAAATGAGTCAAGACAGATAAGAGTCTTAAGTCTTTTAGTACAGTATCCTTTTAGGAATTGCCTTTTCCTGAACATCCCATCTCCACAATGCCCAGGCCTAACAATATAGTCTCTTGATGTGCCCGAGGCCAGGTGTCTCTCTCAGCCATTGTTTGTGAGGCAAACCTTTCCTGCCTGGGGTGCCTTGATTTATGGAAGTCACTTATTCTCTTTTAAATGTTAGGAACTCAGCAGGTTGAAATATAAACATTTTTTTCAAACAGGTTCAAAGAACGTGAACAATCTACAAAGGACATAATCAAATGCCTTCCAAATTGCAAAGCCACAGGTTCCAGACCCCACCAGATTTCAGTTTTGTGCATATTTTATCAACCATTTGAACAACAGAGAGTGGCTGACCTGCTTGGCTCAGTTATCAAAGGGATCTGTTGTTATCCTGTAATGACAAAAGTGGGTCTGAATGACAATTTAACAGCAAAAGCCATTTCTTTCCATTTTATACTTTAAAAAACTGCCAAGTAATTAACTTCACGCAGTTTTGTTGGCAAAGTAATACTACAGATAAAATGAAACATTCATTAATAATTGACTGTGAAACTGTAGTTAAATACTGTTGAGCTAATATAATCACTAACAGGAAAGATAGAGCAGAATGACTGAGAAATGGGAAAGTAAAAGCAATTACAATGGGACGCTTCAGCTCTGAAGGGTTGCAAAGGAAAGAAAAAGCTCAAAAACAGAAGGTAAAAACATTATTTACAGTACCTTTATTCTCATATATTTATGAGCTAACCAATCGATTATAGTGCTCAAGTCCAACATGATTTCCCCTTTAAAAAAAAGAAAACACTCAAAGAGAGCCTTTCATTTGTGTAAAGATTCAAATAGGTAAAAGACACATAAACATGATAAATAACCAAAAGTTCATCACAGTATATGATGAAATACCCAATTAAGCCAGCAATAACTATGTACCAAAGCAAGCACTTTATTTCTACTTTAAGGCCTATGCCTTGTCCATCGTACTGTCCTTTAACTAAATGCTACTGACAATGACTCTACCATCCTGTCACAATGTGACTATTGTTTTCTCCCCCATACAAAAATCTTCTAAATGATTTGGGCCCCCCCAAAAATAGTATAAGTTCAAAAATATTTCTGGATAAATAAATCCTTTCATCTGGAAATATCTGCAATTCCTTTTATGCAGAAAACAAAACAAAAGGCAAAGAAAATAATTTCCTCTGCCTCAAATGGATGTTCTTTGTATATCTCCACTTCAGTATCTAGGTTACCCATAAATTCTGAGATAAAGAAAATCATAGAGAGTGGGGAGATGAGCCTCGCACTAGATAATTTCTTAGCTTTTGTACTTGTATATTGTTAAAATAATGCATGTTTAAATTGCTTTGATCTGAGGATCACTGAATAGCATCAAGCCTTTCCTACTGAAAATTAAGTATCTTTGAGGATAAATAGTAATTAAATTTCTATTTTCTGTAATGGGGAGACCCAGATACTAAGCTTTCTACTAAACCGCTATGAGCAAAGCTCAGAAATAGAACCTGGAATTTTCCACTTTTACCCTGTTCTCAGCAAAAGACTACATTATATCTTTGGGAATTATTTGTAATAGCATTGTTTAAAAGAAAATGCAGTAATGTTGCAGCAGGAAGAAAGGATATAGGATAAGGATAAAATCATAAAGAAAAATCTCTATTGCAAAAGATTTTTGTTGCACCTCTGGTTCACTTTAGAATATCAGCAATCTGTTTTGAACTGGTCCATAATTTCTAGTGCAATTCAAAAATAATTGCTAATGTGCTTTTTAACTTGCAATTTTCAGAGCCATAAACCTTAAAATTCACCCTGGAAATGCTGAGGCTCCTTATTTTAAAATGTGAGAAAAGAAATGCCTTATGTCTTTTCTGTATATTCCTACTCAAAGACAAACAGCTCTCTGGATCTGTAAGAGGAAGTTATGATTTGGTTCATAACACAAAGAAACAAGGGAGGGAAAAAAGAAAAAAAAAAGGCAAACAGAGATGAGTACTTGGCGGTCATGCTTATCAAATTAACACAAAAAATATGCTTTTCTGATTCAAATATCTTAATTACATAAGTCTGAGGTAACACAAACAATGTAGAATGGACCACAATTAATTAATTGTATTTATTATAGTAGTCAAACTCCTGATTTAAGCCTATTATAACTCAGCTATTTGGCCTTAAAGTAAGACAAATGATCCCATTCAATTTTTTTAAATTTATTATTTTTTTTTAGACACAGGGTCTCAGTCTGTCACCAAGGCTGCAGTGCAGTGGCACGATCATAGCTCACTACAGTCTCAAACTCCTAGGCTCCAGCGATCCTCCTGCCTCAGCCTCCCAAGTAACTGGGACCACAGGCGTGCACCACCAGGTTAAGTCTTTAAACATTTTTTGTAGAGACAGGGTCTCATTTTGTTGTCCACACTGGCCTCAAACTCCTGGCTTGTTCAAGTGGTCCTCCTGCCTTGGCCTCCTAAAGTGTTGGGATTACAGGCATAAGCCCCTGTGCTTGGCTCAAAATTATCTCATTCTTTAAAGCAAAACATAATTTATTTATTTATGAAGGAACATTTCAGATGGATAGCTTAATGCTGAAATCCTGAAAAATTATTGTATTATGGATAGTTTCAAGGTTTCTTTTAAAGAACTCTAACAATATACATTCTTGTATGTTCTTCTTTCCTAAAGTTGAAGCTCCTTTTCACATATCTAAAGCAAGTTTGACTGCACTTGAGCTAATATATATATATATATATAAGCCTGAAAAAAAATACTAATTAAACTTAAAGTGTTAAATAATGAAATAGCATGTTCTGCAAGTGACTGAACAGTCCATTTCCAGTCCACTCAATTGTCTTAAACACAAACGGACAAACTGAAGCAAACTGTTTCACATATCTAAAGCAAGTTTTCACATATCTAAAGCAAGTTTGACTGCACTTGAGCTAATATATATATATAAGCCTGAAAAAAATACTAATTAAACTTAAAGTGTTAAAGATAAACAATGAAATAGCATGTTTTGCAAGTGACTGGACAGTCCATTTCCAGTCCTCTCAGTTGTCTTAAACACAAATGGACAAACTGAAGCAAACTGTTTCATCTTTGGCCTCAATCACACTTACAAAGCAGTTGCCTCATCAGGGATTCAAGGCTCCTCCTACTCTGGGTTATGAATCTTAACCCGCAGGTTGACTGACGGCTGAAAGCACTGGAGACTGACCGTCCCACTTCCTGTTCTCATACTACAGTTGCACACCCTGGAACATAAGAAGCATGCTATAAAAGGTACTTCAAAATATAACAACACACACACACACACACACACACATATCCATGTGTTTCTGACCCTCTAGAATTCTCAGAAATACTTCCTACCTCTCCAGCTATCAGCTTTTCACACTGGAATGAAGAATCTTAGGACTTTAGTTAGAGATAATCCTCCAAAAGGCCAGAGTCTCTGATGAATTTGGCCTTGCCTCATTGTCCCTTATCAGCATAGATCTACCCCAGAATAGACTCCCCAGAAGGCGTCTTTCTAACTAGATATTTACATGTAGAAAGGTTCATGGATATGCCAGTTCTGTTGTGTAGATTTGAAGAGCAAAGTCTCCAGCTTGCTTTATTTTATCATTTTGACAACATAAGACACTTTGAAAATATTTACTTCAGCTTATAAGCTATTTTCTTCAAAATTTTTATTTCTAAATATTGCTTCACTTTGGGTCCTTTATCTACTTTGTCCAAACAAGGCTGAAAATAATGTCAGTATTTAATAACAACTACACAAATTATTCAATTCCTGAAATTATCTAACCTCAATTACATATTAGTTTTTCAGATTACAGGTAAATCCTTCATATCAGTTTATACCTAGAAAATATATTATACATTCATTATTCAAAAACTTCGCTTTTACTATAAATATGTGAACATATATGCCAAATTCAAATATCATCCCTTTGTACCTTTTTAGGTAATTACAACTGGACTGCAATTACAATTTTGAGGTAGATCTGTGCTGAATGGTTTCTACAAAACTAGCTTACAAAAGATGATAAATTTCTTTAAAGTTTTCATATGATTAAAATAATTTATAAAAACATCTTTTCAATTCCATTGAATTAAAGTTTCGGATGTGAGCTAGATCAAATCATCAAAATAAATAAATTTTGAGCTTTTATTGGGTTCAATAGGCCAAGATCTCAAATTAGTGTATGTTTCCCACCATAATATTATTTCCATTAGCCTACAAATGCTTTTTAAAGTTAGACATCATTTTATAAAACAGGAAAAGGGGTAATAAATATTCTTAGGGCCTTGCAATAATTTTTAACTTGTCAGGGAAATAGACAACTGACTTTTGTGACTGGGTCAGGATAAAAGGATAAAGATAAAAGGGAATAATTTCTATTTCCCCACCTCTCCAGAGTACTGTATAATTTACTTTCACATGGCCCAATTGTAAACTCACCACCTCTCTAAAGGCTTAGTAAAAATTAGGGCTTTACTTGTTTTCTATCATCTAAAAATATTCTGACTTGACGAGCATACTAAATATCTAGCTAGAATATGAGCTATGTGTTGTTGGGGCTCAGAAGATAATACCCCACAATGTGGCATGTTGGCATGCTGAGTGCTTGGAACAAAGAAGATTGAAAAGCCTCAGAAATGAGCCTCAGAACCAAGGTCGCTCTCTCTGACCTTCTCCTGCCCTTTCTTCTCTTTCCTTTTGCTAGTGCAGAGAGAAGCTTTCTCAAAGTTCCCTTATCTGACTGAGGGAAGTTCTTCCAAAAGGAATGCAATTGTCTTGAACCCCTTCCCTAGGAATCTCATCAAACAACCAGAAAAGATTATTTACCAGAAAGGACAGTAAAAGTCATCACCACATACAGGCTGGGCACAGTGGGGCTCCCGCCTGTAATCCCAGCCCTTTGGGAGGCCAAGGTGGGCAGATCACTCAAGGCCAGGAGTTTGAGATCAGCTTGGCCAACATGGCAAAAACTTATCTCTACTAAAAAGATGAAAAAAAAAAAAAAATAGCTGGGCATGGTGACACGCACCTGTAGTCCCAGCTAATCAGGAGACTGAGGAACGAAAATCACTTGAACCCGGGAGGTGGAGGTTGCAGTGAGCCAAGATCACACCACTGCACTCCAGCCTAGGCAACAGGGCAAGACTTCGTCTCAAAAAAAAAAAAAAAAGTAATCATCACATCCAGACAGCATCTTCTCCTGAAGGTTGATCCCCAAATAACTTTTATTACCTAAGAGACTTTTATCTGTGTAGTAAGATAAACTTTGTTCACCATGAGATTCCTCCCCTGTCCCTCCCATAACTTACAGCCACCTCCCCAAAAAGTCTGAAGCCCCTATTCCTTCATGCTATTTTAACCTTCAATCATCTCTGTTCCCTTCTTTGAGTCTCATATCTTATATGGCTCCCATGCACACTTGCACATTAACATATTTGTATGCCTTTTGCCTATTAATGTATTGTCAGTTTATTTCAGCAGATTCAGACCTTCAGAGGGGAAAAGAAAAATTCATTTCACTCCTACAGTGTTTACAAACAAATTATATATGCATACATGAACCATGCTATATTTATTTCTATATCACCAATACCTACAATATTTATGATGTATCAAGTTATTCAGTGGATGTATGTATTGTGAAATTAATGTATCAAGATGGATAAGAATGAGAGGATAAAAGAGAACTATGCTCACAGATCATATGTACTCATACATCACTCAAAATATGCAGACAGAAATAGATTTCTATGTACAAGAAGTAAAACATGCTCCTAAAGCTTTCATAAAGCCAAAAGCCAAAAATACATACATTTTTTCAAATATTCACATAGATGGACTGCTTTAGGGAATAAATATAGCCTCATCGTGCTCAGGAAGGGAGAATAATGAAAGGATAGAGCCCAGGGTGCTGATTTACTGCTCTCTTAGGTGCCTTTCCTTGCTGATTTATGGAGGTGCCATAGAAACGCCATTGGAAGAAGCCTGTTCCCTTTTTCAGGGAATAGTTACTGCTCTGACACTCAGCCATGGAACAGAGAGAAAAAAAAATATAGAAATTAACATGATAAATTTTTTTAGTAAAATACAAACAGGCATACCTCTGAGATATTATGGGTTTAATTTCAGACTACCACAATAAAGCAAAATCATAATAAAGTGAGTCACTTGAATTTTTTGTTTCCCAGTGCATATAAAACTTATATTTACAATATACTGTAGTCTGTTAAGTGTGCTATAGCATTATGTCTAAAATAATAATGTACATACCTTAATTTTAAAATACTTTTATTGCTAACAACAACAACAAAAAATGCTAACAATCGGGCCAGGCGTGGTGGCTCACGCCTTTAATCCCAGCACTTTGGGAAGCCGAGATGGGCGGATCAAGAGATCAGCCAGTGAGACTAGATAGCCAACATGGTGAAACCCCATTTCTACTAAAACACACACAAAAAAATCAGCTGGGCGTGGTGGCGCACCCGTAGTCCCAGCTACTCCGGAGGCTGAAGCAGGGGAATCGCTTGAACCCGGGAGGTGGAGGTTGCAGTGAGCTGAAACCACGGCACTGCACTCCAGCCTGGCCACAGAGCGAGACTCCGTCTCAAAAATAAAATTAAATTAAATTAAAAACATGCTAACAATCATCTGAACTTTTAGTAAGTCATAATGTTTTCACTGGTGAAGGCTCTTACTTCATTGTTGATGGCTACGGACTGATCAGGGTGGGGTTGCTGAAGGCTGGGGTAGCTGTGGCCATTTCGAAAAAACAGCAATGAAGTTTGCTGCATCGATTGATTCTTCCTTTCACAAAAGATTTCTCTGTAGCATGCAATGCTGTTTGATAGCATTTTACCTTGTGTAGAACTGCTTTCAAAATTGGAGTCAATCCTCTCAAACCCCGCCGCTGCTTTGTCAACTAAGGTTATGTAATATTCTAAATCCTTTGTTGACATTTCTACAAAGTTCACAGCATCTTCACCACGAGATTTCATCTCAAGAAACTACTTTCCTTTGCTCATTGATGAGAAGCAGCTCCTCATTCATTCAAGTTTTATCGTGAGATTGCAGCAATTCAGTCACATCTTTAGATATTGCTCTACTTCTAGTTTTCTTGCTATTTCTACCACAACTTCAATTATAATAGTAACATCAAAGATCACTGATCATCACAACAGATAGGTATCTGTTATGATGATCTGATAAGAATGAGAGGAAAAAAGGGAACTATGAAATATTTCAAACTTTATTATTATTATTGGGTCAGTATTAACAAAATGTGACACAGAGAAATGAAGTGAGCCCAAGCTGTTGGAAAAACGGCAATGATAGGCTTACTGCAGAGTTGCCACAAATCTTCAATTTATTAAAAAAATAAATCTGTGAAACACAATAAAGTGAAGCACAATAAAATGAGGCATCCCTGATTTTTCTTCATATTTCATTAGTTTTTATATATTGTTAATATTTGAACAATTTATATGTTTATATGGGATTTTATATGTTTATATGGGAGTTTATATGGGATTACACCATAAAATTTCATTGCCAAAAATATTACCTATCTGTGGTTGTAGTGTCACTAGGTTCTGACATTATTGCAGATAAAATTTCAGTTGACAAAATCCAGCAAAACAACCTAGTAATGATGAGAAGAAAGATTTAAAGGGGTAAAATCAATTTTTTTTGCCATTTTTAAGGAAAAAAATAGATTATTTTCCTGATTTGAGGGGTCCATGACTCCTAACATAAAATCTATGAGACTTCTGTTTCTCGTAACAAACAAAAATATCCTATGGTAAGATTATATGAAATTCTGGAAAGATGGGAACCCCTTTTTCCCTCTCCTCTTGACAATATCCCCCGAATGGAGCAGCTGTTACCTTCCTCTCCTCCACCTACCCTCTCCTCGTAATACGTCCCAGCAGTGAGACAGAGAATGAACAAATACACTACCTTGTGAAACAGAGCTACCAGAGGAAAAAAAAATGACTACTGAACAAAAAATGAATGTGGATTAAGATTCAGCATGATAAAAGATTTTCTAAAAATAGACATGATTTTCAAATTAAAAATGCAGTAAATCTCAGGATTGGAAGAATTTGCTTAAAAAAAAAAAAAAAACACTAATTCAGTAAATGAATTTAACAAAAGGATTTTTTAAATCTCTCAGGTCACTAACTCAGGTCCCAAAAGGGCAAATAAGAGAGGAGATAAGGGGCTTCAAGGGCAGATCACACAGGGTAGGTGGCTGGGGGTGGTGGGAGTCGGGGGGGGTAGAATAAAATGTGATAATGATGCAGATAATAGATAAAGGTTCCCTGAGCTAAACAAAATCTTGAGTTATCTTATTAAAAGGGCTCACTAAATCCAGGAATGTTTGACACACACTTAAGCACATCATGGTAAAATTACTGATTTTTAAGAATGAAGAAAAAATATTTTACAATCTCCTCAAGTTAGTAAATGTTACCTTGCAATACTCACATCAGAACAGTTACTTCAAGTAACTGTACTTGAAGTACAGTAAACAATACCCACATCAGTAAACAATACCCACATCAGAACAGTTACTTCAAGACAGTAGAGGAAAAAGAAAGGATCCAATGGTAAACCAAAAACATCCCAAACAAAACAAAAAATCTTTATATAACTAAATTAAAAGATAATAGTGCCCCCACCCTCACCCGCAACATTGCCTCGACCCCAGGATTCCCCCAGCTCGCCTGCCTGCCATGGCTGACAAGGAAGCAGCCTTTGATGATGCAGTGGAAGGAAGAGTTATCAACGAGGAGTACAAAAAACGGAAAAAGAACACCCCTTTTTTATGATTTGGTGATGACCCATGCTCTGGAGTGGCCCAGCCTAACTGCCCAGTGGCTTCCAGATGTAACCAGACCAGAAGGGAAAGATTTCAGCATTCATCAACTTGTCCTGGGGACATACACATTGGATGAAGAAAACCATCCTCTTATAGCCAGTGTACAACTTCCTAATGATGATGCTCAGTTTGATGTGTCACACTACGGCAGCGAGAAAGGAGAATTTGGAGGTTTTGGTTCAGTTAGTGGAAAAACTGAAATAGAAATCAAGATCAACCATGAAGGAGAAGTAAACAGGGCCCGTTATATGCTCCAGAACACTTGTATCATCACAACAAAGACTCCTTCAGTGGTGTTCTTGTGTTTGACTATACAAAACACCCTTCTAAACCAGATTCTTCTGGAGAGTGCAACCCAGACTTGTGTCTCCATGGACATCAGAAGGAAGGCTATGGGCTTTCTTGGAACCTAAATCTCAGTGGGCACTTACTTAGTGCTTCAGATGACCACACCATCTGCCTGTGGGGCATTAGTGCCATTCCAAAGGAGGAAAAAGTGGTGGATGTGAACACCATCTTTACAGGACATACAGCAGTAGTCGAAGATGTTTCCTGGCATCTGCTCCATGAGTCTGTTTGGGTCAGTTGCTGATGATCAGAAACTTATGATTTGGGATACTCATTCAAACACTACTTCCAAACCAAGCCACTCAGTTGAGGCTGACACTGCTGAAGTGAGGCTGACACTGCTGAAGTGACGCTCACACTGCTGCCTCTCTTTCAATCCTTATAGTGAGTTCCTTCTTGCCACAGGATCCACTAAGAATGTTGACTTGTGGGATCTGAGAAATCTGAAACTTAAGTTGCATTCCTTTGAATCACACAAGGATAAAATATTCCAGGTTCAGTGGTCAACTCACAATGAGAGTATTTTGGCTTCCAATGGTACCAATTGCAGACTGAATGTCTGGGATTTAAGTAAAACTGGAGAGAAACAATCCCCAGAAGATGAAGAAGATGGGCCACTAGAGTTGTTGTTTATTCATGGCGGTCACACTGCCAAGATACCTGATTTCTCCTGGAATCCCAATGAACCTTGGGTGATTTGTTCTGTAACAGAAGACAATACCATGCAAGTGTGGCAAATGGCAGAGAACATTTACGATGAAGACCCTGAAGGAAGCATGGATCCAGAAGGATAAGAGTCCTAGATATGTCTTTACTTCTTGCGATTTTAGACTCCCCTTTTTTCTTCTCAACCCTGAGAGTGATTCAATGCTGGTTTCAAGACACAGACTCTGTTCAGCTATCCCTCTATATAATAGGTACCACCAATAATGCTATTAGCCCAAACAGTGGGTGTTTTCTAAATAATAATGGGGGGCAGGGGGAGCTTGATTCAGCAAAGCCACAGACTTACATTGAAATTTTCTTCTAGAATTTTCTAGTAACAAACCCAGGTCTAAAGTAGCTACAGAAAGGGGAATAATATGTGTGATTATTTTTCTTCTTATGCTATATCCTCAAGTTTTTCAGACTCATTTAAGTAAAGGCTACAGTGAGTAAGGAATAGAACCAAATGAGGTAGGTGTCTGAGCCATGAAGTATAAATACTGAAAGATGTCACTTTTATTCAGGAAATAGAGGAGATTCTAGTCATATAGATTCCTACTCGAAAATCTTGGCACCTGACTTTCAGGATGCACATTTTCATACGTAGACCAGTTTCCTCTTGGTTTCTTCAGTTAAGTCAAAACTACACGTTCCTCTTTCCCCATATATTTTTGCTCGTTACTGTATTTCTTGAGCTATTTTCATGTTGTTTCTTTTCTTTCTGTGAAACGGTGTTTTTTTGTTTGTTTGTTTTTACTTGAGGCCACCAAGTTGTAAAGATGTATGTTTTTACCCGACAGTTATACCATAGGTAGACTGTCAAGTCAAGAAGAGTAAATCAATAACTTATATTTGTTTTAAAAATTAAATTAATCCTTGATTTAATAAAAAAGATAATAGTAAGTCACTGAAAGTGCTAAGTGATCTTATTAAAACTTAGGAGTTAGGTGTCATATGTGCAAGTATATCGCTTTACAAAATACACGGTATGACATCAGGTTTACACCAGAGTCATGAGCTTATCATAACACTGATATAATACATGATCCTTCCTCTAGCATTGGGATCTGTACACTTTGAACCATTGACCTCTGGAGAATCTGAAGGTGTTGATTCAATGCCAGGATATGCGAAGATGGATGGTCAGTTCCAGCTTCTCTACATTCTCTGAGACTTGGAGTAAGTACATCTCTTTCTTAATCTGAACTTGATATATCACTGTTACACACATTTCATTATTATTGACCATTTGTGGCATATGTTGGCTCTCTCTGCTTTTTAAAGACAAGGCGGCAGGGGAAGTGGGGGTGGGAAGGAAGCAAATAAAAATATTCGGTAGCTTTTATACCAGATATTTGGTGTAAAAGATAAGCATTCCACAGAAAACAGAAATATGTATCTTCTTTATGTCCTTAATTATTAAAAATTTAAATGACTCTGCAAAAAAAGAGATGACCAAAGATGAACTCATAACAGTCTCAGCTGAAAGGCTGTCTTGCTGAGTGGGAGGAAGAGAAGAGCTGGGTAAGACAAGGATTTTAAAAACAAAACCACAGTCACTGAATTTTAACTGAAGATCTTTAGAAGCACTGAAGATCAGAATCAACGCTGCATAAAATCTAATTGGAAAAAAAACCTTTAGAATTTTATGTACAATGCAGAGAGAATAATTAAAAGATAAAAATGAAGCCGGGCGCGGTGGCTCACGCCTGTAATCCCAGCACTTTGGGAGGCCGAGGCGGGCGGATCACAAGGTCAGGAGATCGAGACCACGGTGAAACCCCGTCTCTACTAAAAATACAAAAAATTAGCCGGGCGCGGTTGTGGGCGCCTGTAGTCCCAGCTACTCGGGAGGCTGAGGCAGGAGAATGGCGTGAACCCGGGAGGCGGAGCTTGCAGTGAGCCGAGATCGCGCCACTGCACTCCAGCCTGGGCGACAGAGCGAGACTCCGTCTCAAAAAAAAAAAAAAAAAAAAAAATGAAAGAATCAGGATGGTCTGGTGAAGGGGGTGCAGGCAAACACCCTTCCTCTCACTGGCTATGAAATGGCTGCACCCGACACACCACGGGAGCAACAGCTCTGTGACCCTCAGGCACTCCCAGGCCCTGGCTCCTGCAGCCACTGCCTCTATGACCACGGGTCCACTGCATTCTCAGATGAAAGCCCCTGGAGGCCTTTGTTAGAGCCCAGGTGGGCAAGAGGTAGGAGAATAGGTTCTAGAGGCAGGGAAGCTAAGGCCATTTCACACTGACTTCCTAGAACTAAATTGAAAGGAAAATCCTAACTTTCCACCTAAGTAACAAAAAGACCGGAGGCTACTCCCTTTGCAAACCCCCACCTTTTCTGCAGGGTAGATGGGAAATTGAAAGTTGCTTTTTGCAACCAATCAGATGTTTGCATAGGAGTGTAACTTTGTAACTTCAGCCTCTGCTTTCCACAACCAATCAGACTGGTTCCCACCACAATCAGTCAGACTGATTACCACCACTTCATTTACATGGGGTGAACACCAAATAGCCAGTGGGAAACCTCTAGAGGGTATTTGGACCTGAGAAGATTCTGTATCTAGGTCCTTGAGCCACTGCTCGGGTCTGCTCCCACCCTCTGGAGTGTACTTTCATTTTCAATAAATCCCTGCTTTGGTTCTTTTGTTGCTTCATTCTTTCCTTGGTTTATTTGTATGTTTTGTTCAATTCTTTGTTCAAAAAGCCAAGAACCTGGATACCCTCTACCGGTAACAGGCAGTGCAGGTGGGTTCCCTCTGCCACACTCCTCCCGCGTGGGCTCTAGAGATGCCACCCAGGTCCCATCCTCACTCTGTCCCCTGATGTTGGCTGCTCTGTCACAAACTAGCAATATGCTTAATATAAAACTGAATCTGCCATGTAATTGTTAACAAAAAGAAGGACTGCGAGTCTGTTATTCTAAACTAAGGCTGTCATTTGTGATAGTTGTTCCTCAACATTTAACTGGCTTATATTTAATAATCTTGTTTTAATAGCAGCTTAATCCATCCAGTTAGCATGCACTCAGCAATCAGCTTATCTTGGAAGGAACTATTCCAACAACAAATCCTTGTGTTATTCAGCAAGTTCACTCCTTACACCCAGGTCTGAGGGGTCACTGGCAGGAGCCCTGTGCATGAGAGGACTGGTATTGCAAACTCATGAAAAATATTTTTATAAGAACACAGTGTGACCTGTAAATTAAGGCATATGCTTTCGTGACAGGCTCCAGGGGAGTGCTTCTCTGTGACTCTAATTCATTCTCTTGGATTGAAAGACAGTTGAATCCCAATGCCATAAAGGTTTATGGATTATGCTATTGCCAGGATAGGAGCTACACAGGACTTTGGACAGCAGGGAGGATTTGTGTGGCAGAAGCATTTAGTATGAATTAATTAATTTGTCTAAGTCACAATCATTTCTTGCCTATTCTTCAATAATCTCATATATCCCTTCCTCTTTAGCCTCTGTCCAAATCTTTTAAAGTGTAAATCCAATCCCATCACTTCCTTAATTAAAACTCTTCAACGGCTTCAGGTTCTTAACACTCTTGGCCCATTTCACCTTGTCTTTGCTATGTCCACATCCTTGTGTACATAATGTTTTGGCAGATTGGCTTTCTCTTGGTTCCTGGAGAGAACCAAGCTCCTTCCTGCCTTAGAGCCTTACTCATGTTAACATACTGTTTCATTTTCCCTGAAATGCTTTCCAACCAACTCCTTCTCCTCCCACAACTAACTTCTTCCTATCTTTAGCTCCATAGGGAGGGCAACTCTAACATCCTGGTCCAGATTAGGTTACTCTTTAACATACTTTCAGGTTCTCTTAAACACTCTAAGACCTTTTCCTTCATAGGACATATTACCACTTGAATTGTCTAACTTTTTTTTTTTTTTTTTTTTTTTTGGAGACAGAGTCTTGCTCGACACCCAGGCTGTAGTGCAGTGACATGATCTCGGCTCACTGCAACCTCCACCTCCCAGGTTCAAGCAATTCTTCCACCTCAGCCTCCCAAGTAGCTGGGACTACAGGCACCCACAACCACACCCGGTTACTTTTTGTATTTTTTGGTAGACAGGGGATTTCACCATGTTGGCCAGGCTGGCCTTGATCTCCTGACCTCAAGTGATCCGCCCACCTTGGCCTCCCAAAGTTGCTGGGATTATAGGTGTGAGCCACCGCAACTGGCCTGAATTGTGTAACGTTTTCTTCCAATAGTTATCACATATATTTTTCTACAAACTAAAAGCTCCATGACAGCAGGTACGTCACCTTCAGGTGTGTCACCAGTCCTTAGATTAATGCCTCGCACAAATAATGCATTTGCTTTTTCTTGGATGAAACAAATAATTGTGTTGCTCAATAATGCCACCCTAGATCCAGGCTGGAGGGCCTAGAGGAATGAATGAATGAACGAATGAATGAATGAATGGCACTAACAAATTATGTGATCTCTGGCATGTCTGGGGCTCAGTTTCTTTGTATTTTAATTCAAGCTGATAATTCCTGTAAAATAGTTGCTTTATAAAATTGTTATAAAGAACATCTGAAATTACACACACACACACACACACACACAAACACATACACGCACACAGAGAGACATGTTACTAAACTTAACGGTGTCCATTTGCCTGTGTGGAATGGAAAGCCAAACACCAAAGCACTGGGTTTTGTAGCGAGAAATGTTTATTGCCAGGCAGCCGAGCAAGGAGACATGAGTCAGGCTCAAATCTGTCTTTCCAAGATGGGGGTTGGGCGAATTTTATAGTCAGAGAGTAATGAAGTGTGATCTGATTGGATCTTGTGAGGGAGTGGTGCCGGGAGGTGTGCACTGACTGGACTATGCCATGAGGTGATGACAGGGCTTGGTCCAATTGGACCTGGATCATGCCATGTGGTGTTTGCTTCTTCATTCAGTCACCATTCCTTGGTCTGAGCACTTAGGTTCTGCCCATGGTTGCACGCTTGGTTTATCTGGGTACACTCAGGTTACATAACTGAGAAATAACTTACCACTTTATTACACAAAGTTGAACCAGATTGGGTTATTGCAGTTAATGATAAATGTTTATGTCTGTGCTATCAAATATATAGGTATTACTACAGTTTGGAATTACCACATGTATCACTAAGGTATCAGTATCAGTAAACTGGAATCAAGTAGGTTTAAAAAGTACCAGAATTATTACCAGGATTATTACCTCTCTTAAGAAGCCCAGTGACAGGGCAAGTTGGCATACCCCAGGTACAGGTTTTCATGACTCTGGCTCTGCCCCTTTGTCATTTTCTCTGTTTCACCCTCCTCTGTGGACAGACCTTGCTCTTAGACTCATAGCATGAAGGGTATAACAGTTCCAGGCCTAGTAGCCACACACAACAATGTCCAGAGAAAGAAGAGAACATATATTTCTGTGAGTCTTGAAAAGAGGGAGAGGGAGACTTTCCCAGATGCCCCCAATCCAGCAGTAATCGCCTTTCCCGTCAGAGCTGCATCACATTACTGGCTTAAACCAACCCCTGGCAGAGGAACAGAATTGCCAAGTTTGCCTTCAAGGCTTTGCCTTGTAGTAGCCCCAACCTCCCCTGAATCACCTGGACCCATGGGAAAGGGTGGATAAGGAAGAAACATTGTAATTGTTTTCGGAAGGAGGGTTGAGGGGATGGATGCTGGTTAGCCAGCCAACAGTGTGTGCTGTGCAATATGTCATGTATATATTTTTTAAAATATTGTTCTTATTCCTGGAGGTTAAAAGATCTAAGTCACATAAGTAGTGTCACAAAATAATAGATAAAATATTGTAGTGTCACATAGTGTTATAGAGTACAGAATGTTAGAATTATTAGCAAACGATCTAACAAGCCAGCCCATGCTGGTGTGCAAAAACGAAGAAAGTTTTTCTACTGTGTAGGTAAAACTCATGTCTGATTATAAGGCAGAGGGAAGTATCAAATAACAAAGGGCTGTCTAAGGAGCTACAACAATGAGGAGTGGCAGCATATTCCCTACTCCCTCCCATGTTAATTGCAGGCATAGCTAGTCAATCACAGTATGCCTCCTTGCTGAGGGTAGAATGGTTTGTCCTTTTCAGACAGCTCCTGACCAATTGGAATTGATCCTCTAAACAAAACCTATCCACAATCTATGATATAGTCATGTTGTTACTGAACTAATATTTTATTTAACGAGCAAAACTCATATATGTGAAGCAGCTTGAAAAAGTTTCAATGTAATTTCAAATTAAAATAAATAAAGATATGGACCAAAAGTACAGGAAATAGAAACATAAGTAGTAAATTTATACAATCATGGCTTTGGTATAAGTGACCTTTGAATCAGCTCCTGCAGGATACAGAGATGGTATGAATCAGTATATGAGAAACAGAGAAACAGAGGAGACATATCAGGGTATTAGCAAAGACAGGTAGGCAGTACGATCATTGCTGTTAAAACATTAAGGGATGAAAACACATGTGTCCCCAACCTTTTCTCTGTACCCTCTTTTCATTAGAATGCCCTCTTCCTTCATCCCTTGGCAGTTTATCCTCATTCTGTTTGCCTTCAACCAAATCCCAATGTCAGCAAAAGATCTGGCAAACTCATTCATACTAAATAGCACATGGTTGATAAAGCTCAATGAGAAATCTTTCCTTGAGCTATTTTGAATATTTGTTAGAAGCAAAGCCTTCAGCAGAAGGAGTGAAATTAATAAGGTACAATTTTATAAACTAGTGAAACAGGAGCAGGGTAAGGGCAGGAGACATTTTTGGCACACAAAGGCCTTTCCCAAGCCTATGAAATCATATTGGAAAAGTAAATACTGAACAGTGACAAAAAGAAAAATACTTTGGGTGAAGGCAATCTATTCTGCCTACAATGCACAACATTTTATTAAAATGGCTTTATGGAGATGTAATTCACACATCATACAATTCAACCATTTTAAATGTACAAAGGAATAATTATCAGTAGATTCACAGAGTTCTGCAACCATCACGACTAAGTTTAGAACATTTTATTCACCTCCCCCAAAACCCTATACCCACTTGCAGCCACTTCCTGTTTCTCCTCACCCGAGTTTCTAGAAACCAGTAACTTGCTTTTCTCTATAGCTTTGCCTATTCTGACCATTTCATAAAAATGCAATTATATAATATGTGGTCTTCTGTGACTGTGTCCTTTGACATAGTGTAATGTTTTCAAGGTTCATCTATGTTGTAGCATGTATCAGTACTTCATTCCTTTTTATTTCAGAATAATATTCCATTGTAAGGATATTCTACATTGTGTTTATCCATTCATCAGTTGATAGACATGTGGTGGGTTGTTTCCACTTTTTGGGTAGTATGAATACTGCTGCGATAAACATTTGTGTACAAGTGTTTGTGTGGGCATTTTTTCATTTCTCTTGGGCATACACCTAGAAGTGAGACTGCTGGGCCCTATGGTAACACTATGTTTAACCTTTTGAAGAACTGTGTGACTGTTTTCTAAAGTGGTTGTACCATTTTAAATTCCCACCGTCACTATGGGAGGGTTCCAGTCTCTCCACATCCACACCAAGACCTGCTTTTATCTATCTTTTTTTAATATAACCATCTTAATGGGCGTGAAGTGATATTTCATGGTAGTTTTGATTTGCATTTCTCTGATGTCTAATACTTTTTTACATTCTCTTCCTATCTCATACAAAATGTATTAGATATTATAAGTAATTTAGAATGATTTAAAAATGTGTACAGGAGAATATGTATAGGTTATATACAAATACAACGCCATTTCACATAAGGGACATCGTAAATTTTGGTATGGGGAGGTAGGGAAGTAGGTCCTGGAACCAATCTCTCTTGGATACCAAGGGACCACTGTGTATTCATTTTACAAATGAGGACAGGAGTAATTTGGAAGTTAAATAATTTGTTCAAGGTCACACACAAGACTAAGTGGCAGAGCAGTGGTTAGAACCTAGCCATGCTTATCTCCTTAGTTTTTGCCCTTGTTCATGGTGCTTCTCTGCCTTTGCTATTGAAGAATAAACAATCAAAGCCATGTGCCCTTTTATCATTGCCTGGCAGCCCCAGAACTGCTGAATGGTATGATTTAAACAGAAGAGGAGTGCCGTTGTATATGAGCCACCTCTCCTTGCTCTGCAGCAGACAGTCCTTTGAAGTGGAGAGAACAGATATTCAGGGAATAGAAAAAGGAAACTTCAGACTGTTTGAATTTCATATGAAAAGTTGTCAGTTAGTGTTATTGATTCACCCCCACATGTAGCAGCTGGTAAAGGGTTTGTTTTAACTTTTTTTCCTCCTGATGCCTGAAAGTTTTGCTACACTATAGTCACAGAATTGAGAGACTGCTTAAACACAACCAAATCCTTTTGATGTGTTACTTTAAGAATTATTCTAATGTTCCCTTCTAATGATAATAGTTATCCTCAAGGAGTGAAAAGAGGAAATCTAATGTGTGCCTTATTCCAGGGGGAAAAAACAAAACACTTTTCCTGAGTGTCAAGAAATACATAAAAGCAAAACTCCATGCTGACTTGTAGTTTAGAGTTTCTTGGAGCTACTATTATGCTAATAAGTCTTAGTGACTAATTATAGTCAAGAAAAATATGTGATATGTACAGATTTGAAAGAAATTAGGCCAGACATCTAAAAAATATATGAACTTACCGGCAAATGAGATTTTTAATAAAAATTGAGAAAAGTTCCTACCACAAATGGTGATCTGTCTGGAAGCATGATTGGAAATTTGACAGTTAGTACAAGGTGTTTTTTTAAAGCTGATTTTTTTAAAGGACATTCTGCAAGGCCAGATCTAATTGGTATTCTTTGGATAACAGTAGATTTATTGGTACTTGTGTTCCTCAGTGTCACAGACACCAGGGTAAAGTTACGGTGAGTGCTACATGGCCAGGTAAAGCAGGGTATTTAGCAATTACCAAGATAAAAGAAGTAAACCTGGGGTGATGCCTCTCTAAGTTCATTTCCTTATTTTAGTTCATTTCTTGTATGATTTTACAAAAGGGATATCCAACACCTGTGGACATTCTTGTGGATCTGTCAGGCCTCCATTCTCCTTTTTATATGTCATCTGGTTGGTGTTGAGCTTGGCTTGCAGCCTGAGCCCATCTATAAAGCTTACCTTTTCCTGGGTGTAGGCATTGATTTATGGATACGCATTTGACCTAATTTGGACCAATGGAATCAAGGTCTAGCACTTCTGTTCAATCTGTTATAGGCAAGAAGCTCTTCATTTCTGCTTTGGTTGAGAAGAAAATAATGTAAGTCTGAGGCTACTGGTGGCCATTTTCTCTTCTAGGATTGAAACCAACACAGAAGGAAGCAGAACCTGGATGAGGAGACACAGTCCTGCTGACATGGTTTGAGCTCTTAGATCAAGCTGTGCTCAGAATTATCCTTGTCCTTTTACTAAATTCCATGAGCCAATAAATGCCCCTACTCCACTTAAAAAAAAAATCAGTTTGGTTTGGATATTCTTTTCCTTGTAACCAAAAAGGTATATTTCATTGACATTATTTTCATAAGTTTATGTTTTATTTAAAAGGTTATACTTGTTGCATTAGTCAAGGTTCAATCATAGAAACAGAAGCACTAATGAGTTATGAGATAAGGGATTTATTATAGGAATTAGAATTTATACAGTTGTGGTAGGAGCAGGGAAAGAGAAGGTCCAATAACGAATTGAAGGGTGAGAGGCAAGATCATCAACCAGTTAATACGAAAAGTTTGCAAAGGTTTCCAATTGCCAAAATGAGGCCGAAGGGAAAGTTCATGGAAAAGTCCATGGGGAGCTGTGACTCTGGGTAACTAAGGCCTCTGTGCATTCACTACCAAGAGTCTTGGGGTGGACCTGGGACTGCTGTTAAGAGGTTGATGCGGAGCAGAGAACCAGGACCAACTGAAACCTGCTGCCAACTCCATGCCACTCTATCTTTGCATCTAACTCACATTGACCTGAGAGTCATGGTTGACCGTTCATTTCCACTTTCTAATTCTTGTGAAAATTCTAACTTACCAATTCCAAACTGGAAACATTTTGGGAGTGTAGTTCTAACTTAGTCACCATATTTGCTCTTAGCGATTTAATTTATGATTAATTTAGATTTAAAGTAATTGAAGTATTGTGCAAAAGGCAGTCACAATGAGGAAAAGTTAATACAAATAATTAACTTGACATTCCAATATAAATATCTACTGGCATTAATTATATCGCACATCACAATGGTTAAGGGCAGGGGTTTGGAGTCAGATGAAATTGTATCTAAGTCCCGGTTTTACCATTTTCTAGTTGGACAATTGAAACATTATTTTTCTTTTAAGCCTTAGTTACCTCATCTGCGAAAGGGAGATATTAATAATGTCTACTACATGGAGTTGATGAAAGAATTAAGCAAATGTGTTGGACTTAACATAATGAGTGGCAAATTATAATCATGCGTGACTTATTATTGTACATTCATTCATGTATCTTTTATTGCCTACATAAATAATTGTCAAATCTTATTGAAGAGATGAAGAAAGAGAGAGCATTAGATGATAGTAAGTTTGTATGTAGATTCTTAAGCATAATCCCACTTTCCTACACCCCTAATTTTCTAGTGATTGCTCCTGTTGATTTTGGATTTCATAAAAACATAGTATATGTGTTCCATCTCACCATAAAACTCATGGGTTTCATGTTCTCCAAGTAAGCCTTTATTCATTTTTGTCTTGTGAACTACTAACTAATTTTTCTTCAAAGTATGATAGCTTAATTTTTTAACCAATACCAATTATTTTTAGTAACTTCTTCCCCCTACATATGTACATGCATCTTGTAGACTTTCATCTCTACAACGTTTTTTTGTGCCTATTCTATACAGTACAATTGCCTTAGTCACAATCAATAAAGTGTTTTTATATAAGAACATGTCTGCCACATATCAAGGTGGTATTTTGGTTTTATCAGATTCTCTGCTAAGCTGCTATTTTTAAATTTTTCCTTACTATAACTAGCTAAAAAGTTTGCTCAAGTCAGCTCCTAGTTAGATATACTAAACTATGCCTTCAACATTGCTACAGTGAGGGGAACGTCTATTTAGTTCAGTTGGTTGATATTTCAAATTATTAAAGAGAAATTTAAAATAAGGGGCCTTGTTTCATATTGTAATGAGTTGATATTTTATTCATCAGAAACTTTCCCTATGTATTTTAAAACTCTTTTTTTTGATAATTAAATAGTGAATTATAGAAAGTAAGTTTGGAAACCACAGAAAAATATAAAAAAAAAACAACAACAAAATCACTTGTAATCTCGCTACCCAGAGAAAACTGCCATTACTATAGGGATGCTTTTGTTTCATTTCAGACTTTGTCTATGTTTTTCAAAGGTTGGTCATACTATTTGTATGTATACACATAGGCACACAAATACATGTACTCTTATTTAGTTTGGTGTCCCACTTCATATTATAGCATGTGACTGTTCCAAGTTAGTAAACATTCTTCATTCCTTATTTTTAACTTATTATGTCATTGTTGCATATAAATATATGTGAACCTCTTATCAGAATGTCTGGGACATAGGAAGCACTAAAATGGTAACTATTATTAATATCTATATATGTGAATCTTTGTTCCTGGAATTAAAAACATTTTAACTGGTTTAAATTTCATTTTCTTTCAAAGAAAGGTGTTTGTTTTTCTCTTTACCAGGAGCAGATGAATATTCCTAGAGAGTTTATTTCTTTTTTTATAAAGAACAAATTTTTTTCTCCCTCCACATATGATTTAAAATATCTATGTTCTTCTGTATTAACACTAATATGGTCTGCCAGAGCTTGAATTTATGAGCTTCCCAAATAGTTGTGTGCCTATATATTCCTCCTTGTACTTCTTAGTTTTTATTTCATGTTTTGTCAAATGAAAGCATCTATCTCTGTTTTATGGATCAATTTTTTAAGTGATAATTTTTGCCCACTTAATAATTTGTATCTTAAATGTGGTTGGTCTAAAATTAATATTGTTACCCCTGGGGTTTACTGTTTTTATTTTGGCTTGAGTTTGATCTCTTTTCTATAAGGGTTTTATTTTTAACCCATTGTAATCATTCTGTTATTGTTTCTTTTGTAAGCAGTGTATAACCTTATAATTTAATTGGGAAATTTATACTATTCACATTTATGATCTGAAGGATTTGATATGTTATCTTATTTTATAATTTACTTTTCCTTGCCATAATTACTGTTTCCTTATTTCTGAGTTTTTCTACAGATGTCTCATATTTTGCTTTGTTTTCCAATATTTAAGGTGTATATACTAGAGGTTCACATTTTTTGAAAAAATAACTTTCCAGCTACATTTAAAGTATTTATTTTAGTAAGAACTAAATAGTATATTTTTAGTATTCTTTATGCCACTTTCATTTTTGACCCATAATAGCTCTAAATTCCTAAACTTCATTAGTTTTATCTTGAGTTTTAGGCTATATGAGTAGTTAAATAGGTACTTTCTAGGCTATATATATTTTATATATTATTTGTGAAATTTTAATTTTGTTATGTTTACAGTAATGTTATATAGTCAACCATTATTTGATTTTAATGCTCACCACCAATCCTTTTACATAACAACCTTGTATAAAATATTGAGTTTTTAATTTTAATCCTCTTATTAGCTGACTGATTTTGGAGGTTTAGGAAAGCCCAATCTTCATCCCTTTCCCCTGCTAAGTTCTAAAGAATTGATAATAGACATAGGGGTCAAGTGGGATCAATAACACCTGAACAAGGACTTGGCTCTCTGGTTGTATTGGTCAGAGTTCAGTAACAGAGAAATGAATCCATTTCTGCTAGTTAAAGCAGGAAAAATCATTGTGTGTGTGTGGGCGTGGGTGTGTGTGAATGTGTGTGTACATGACATTAAATAGTTTATAAAATGGAATATACAAGAGTCACTCCCAAGCTACAGCCCAGGACCAGGTCACCTGTGGCGCTTACTCCACTACTATAATCAGGAAACGTCCAGCTCCAGGGTCATTCTGTCACAGCCATGATCAGGAAGCTGTTTCTGCACCTGGTTACACAACCATATCCCACTTGTTAGAAAGTGTGCTGGCAAAATGGATGACCCATGGTCTGCCTTTTGACAGTTAGGAAGCTAGGGACTGGACTATTAATGCTGCCTCAGAAAAACTAAAGTCCTTCATGACTGTGCTGCTAGCAGAAATAAGGAGCAGCAGCTGGAGAAAGTGCCTTGTGCAATACGGCAGCTGTTTCCAAATCTCCTGCAAATGTATGTGATTGGTCTAACCTGAATCACACCTGGAACTTTAGTGCAAAGTAACCTATGAATTGAATTGTTGGGTCTTCCATTCACTGCTTTACAGTAATATTCTATAGAAAGAGGATGGAATAGATGTCCAGAGTCAAATCTCCTATCTACCACAGTATTAAAGCTGAGAAAACCAAGGATGTACCCAGAAATGAATTTCTCCACTCAGTCATAAGCAGAAAAGATGTACTGCAGGCCTTTTTTCTCCAAGCTTGGAGGCTCTGAGCTGATGGTCTACCACTTGGGAACAGGGAAAAGAGGAGAGCATGCTCTGCCTGAGCAAAGTCAGAGAAGGAGCAGCAGAGAGAATTTGTGGAATCCATTTCTTCCTTTGAGGCACAACGACTATTCCCCAGTAGTGAGAACCAATGAAGGATCGGTTCTTTCCACAGTTCCTCCCTTCTTAGAGAGGAAAGAAGGTTGGAAAACCCTCTCCCCAGCCTCCCTAGGAAGGTACACTTTGGGCTGAAGCAGGAATACGGTTTTTATAGTTTGAGATGGGAATGTGAAAAGCGAAGGATAAGAGTTCCACTACATAACTGCACTTGACCTTTTAAGTAAAAATGGTATAACAGTGGTATGTTTTCTGAACCCTCTGTCACTGAGACTGTCTTTTTGCTATCTTCACATGTGAATGACAACTTGGCAGGGCTACATCCTTGTATTATAGCCTTTTCTCCCTAAAAATTCATTGTGTGCTTACTACATATTGCAAAGAAAAAAATTTCAGGTCAGCCTAATATTGTTCCTTGACGGAGAGGCCAGTTTCTTCGCTTTTTCTGCCTAGAGCCTTATGGGCTTTATTTTAGCCTGTTAATGGGGCACTTTCATAGAATATGTCGATTTTGCTCTGTTGATGGAGATTTACCTGGAACATAGTTGAGTTGGCCTTTTAAACTAAGTTATAATGTCTTTAACTAGCTTCAACAAGTTTTATTCAATTCTGTCACTCACCATTGCCTCTGTTACATGTTTCTAGTTACATCTTTGAGAATAACTGTAATTCTTAACATAATTTCTTCATTCCCTGGGCTCCACATCTGCCAAATTTTCATTGTTTTTTAAATCTCTTATCATTTTTTGTTGAGTTTCAGATCATCTTCCTTTAATAAAGTTTGTGGTCAAATCTACAGTTTTCTATATTTCCAGTTCATTTTCCATTTGATGCCAGGTGAACCCTCTTCTGAAACAAGAGCGTGGATATTCCTGTCCTGGTTTAGTTCCCAGTGACACCGAATATGTGTATCTCACGAAGATGGTTTCTTCCCATACCACCTCAGACTTAATTTGACAAGACCATACACCATGTGTCACTAGAGATATTTTGGCTTCCACTTCCGCTGATAGTCCTGCCTGGGGATGGTGCCAGCAAGTGTACAACATCCATCTCTGGGGCCTTCACTTGCAGCCTAATTTTTTGTTGCAAATTTTGTTTCCCCAACATGCAAAGAAAGACAAGTACTCACTGGGGCTACCTCAATAAGTGCTACTTTGAAGCAGAGGAACAGTTCCCCGGTTTTTGGGTAAATAAAGATTTTGTTTTATGAAGTAGAAAGTAATATTTGGAGGACTAATGGCTTTTTGGCCTCATTTTAGGCAGATAAATTTTCCGTTTCTTATGGCTAAACCAATTAGAAGAAAAAAACCTGTGTTTCTCAACCCAGATCCATTGGCCTAATAACTAATGAAATTCCTCCATAAAGTTGATTCTAGTTTTCAGTGCTATTGTGTATTGTGTTTGTTTTTGCTTTCAAAGATATTTTAGTAGGAATTTGGATTACTCCATTTTAGGGACTTCTAACCAGGCTCTGTTTTAACTGAAAGCTGGTGGTACTATGACAGAAGCTTTAAAGATGTGTGATAATAGCTTGAAATCCATTCTGCAGTTGCACAGTTTAGTTCATATACAATTTTTATTGACATGAAACGGGTTAGTTTCTAACAAAATAAAAGTCCATAATTTGGACTAGAGGTTTCTAAAATTGGAATTAATCTTATTTCTCTCCTGATATTATATTTCAGAACTACACTTTCACCTTCATAGTTAATCTGGTAAAGTCCGAAAAAAATATTTTTATAAATTCATAATATCATTAAATTCCAACTATGAAAATTTTAGCACCTAATATAATAAGTTAACGCTATAACTGGGTAGGAGAGTGAGTTGCTTGCTTAAATTAAGACTTGTATTCAACTTGCACAAGACACATGCATTAATATGGTGCAATGTGGTTATTTAAATTTTAAAAAATAACTAATAGAAAATAAAATTAAAAATTTATTTTCTTTGCTACATTAGCCACATTTGAAATGTTCAGTAGCCACACGTGGTTTGTGGCTACCATACTGAACTGCACAGATAAAGACCATTTCTGTCATGGCAGAAAGTTTTATCAGACAGTGCTGTTCTAGACAACAGTCTTTAATTTGCATTTGCGGATAAACCAAATCCTCTTGGAATTAATGCATTGCATTTTGAGAGGACTACTTAAAACTAAGGTTATGGACTCTATAGCTTTAGCTGAATATCCGTTTTAAATAACCTTTTAATTTTAGAATAAATAAAATAATATTTATTACTTTTAAATTTACAGCAAAATGGAAAAGGTAGTAAAGACTTCTCATGTAACCTGCATCTAAAATTCCTAGTCAAGTCAATAAGCCAGAGAATCAGTCTTTACCCAATCATACCATTCATATTTAAACTGATTATTGATATAGTTGGATTAATATCTATCATACTTATGTTTGTTTTCTGATTGTTGCATTTGCTCTTTGTTTTCTCTCCCTGTCCTCTGTCTTTTTCTGGTTTTAATAGAACATTTTGTATGATTCCATTTTACTCCTTTCTCAGCATATAAATGACTTCTTTTAAAAACATCTTAGTGGTTGACGTATAGTTTATAATACACATTGTTAACTAATCTAAGTCCACCTTTGAATAACTCTCACTATACCCTGTCATATGTGGGTAGAGTTACCTTGTAACAGAATATCCTGAATTCCTTCTGTCTCTTGCGACATTGCTGTGATTCATTTTGCTTATCTATATGTTATAACCATCCAATGTACTGTTATGATTATTGCTTTAAAGAAAGAGATGTTTTAGATCAACTAAAAATAAGAAAAACAAAAGATTTTATCTTACTTTCATTCATTCCTTCCTCAGAGCATTTTCTTTCTTGATGTAGACCCTGACTTATACCATTTTCCGCCATCTGAATAACTTCTTTTAACATTTCTTGAAGGGCATGTCTGCTGGTGATGAATTCCCTCAGTTTTTGTTTGTCTGAAGGAGTCTTTCTTTTTTTCTTTTTCTTTTTTTTTTTTTTTTTCTTTTGACACAGAGTCTTGCTCTGTCCACCAGGCTAGAGTGTAATGGCACAATCTTGGCTCACTGCAACTTCCACCTCCTGCCAATTATCTCAGCACCATTTATTGAATACAGAGTGTTTTCCCTATTGCTTGTTTTTATTGGCCTTGTTGAAGTCAGATGATTGTAGACATGCAGCTTTATTTCTGAGTCTTCTATTCTGTTCCACTGATCTATGTGTCTAATTTTGTACCACTACCATGCTGTTTTGGCTACTGTAGCTTTATAGTATAGTTTGAAGTTGAGTAGTGTGCCTCTGGTTTTGTTCTTTTTGCTTAGGATTGCTTTGGCTATTTGGGCTCATTTTTGGTTTTATATGAATTTTAAAATGGTTTTACCTAATTTTGTGAAGAATGATATTGGTAGTTTGATAGGAATAGCATTGATATGTAAATTGCTTTGAGCAGTATGGACATTTGTACAATATTGATTCTTCTCATCCATGAGCATTGTTTTTCCATTTGTTTCATCTCTGATTTCTTTCAGTAGTGTTTTGTAGCTCTCATTGCAGACATTTTGTATTCCTAGATATTTCATTTTCTTTGTGGCTTTTTCTTTCTTTTTTTTTTTTAGATGTGTCACCCAGGCTGGCACATCTCGGCTCACTGCAAGCTCTGCCTCCCGGGTTCACGCCATTCTCCTGCCTCAGCCTCCTGAATAGCTGGGACTACAGGAACCCACCACGCCAATTTTTTTTGTTTTGTTTTTTTTAGTAGAGATGGGGTTTCACCGTATTAGCCAGGATGATCTTGATCTCCTGATCTCATGATCTGCCCGCCTCTGCCTCCCAAAGTGCTGGGATTACAGGTGTGAGCCACCATGCCCGGCCCCTTCTTGTGGCTTAAGTGAGATTGTTTTCTTAAGTTCACTCTTAGCCTGGACATTGTTAATGTATGGAAATGCTACTGATCTTTATACATTGATTTTGTATCCTGAAACTTTACTAAAGTCATTTATCAGCTCTTGGCAGAGTCTTTTGGGTTTTACTAGGTATAGAATCATATTGTCAGTGAAGAGAGATAGTTTGACTTCTTTTCCTGTTTGGATGCCTTTTCTTTCTTCCTCTTGCAATTGCTTTGGCTAGGACTTCCAGTACTATATTGAATAGGAGCAGTGAGAGAGGACATCTTTGTCTTGTTTCAGTTCTTTAGGGGAATGGTTCGCATTTTTGTGCATTCAACAGGATACTAGCTAAGGTTTGTCATAGATGGCTCTTTTTATTTTGAAGTATGTTTCCTCAATGCCTAGGAATATACCTCTTGAGGGTTTTTGACATAAAGCAATGTTGAATTTTAATAAAAGCTTTTTTGACATCTATTTAGATGATCCTAAGGCTTGTGCTTTTAATTCTGTTTATGTGATCAGTCACGTTTATTGATTTCTGTATGTTGAACCAGCCTTACATCCCAGGGAAGAAGCCTGCTTGATTGTGATGTATTAACTTTTTGATGCGCTGCTGGATTTGGTTTGCTAATATCTTGTTAAGGATTATTGCATCTATGTTCATTAAGGATAATGGCCTGAGGTTTTCTTTTTTATTGTGTCTCTGCCACATTTTTGTATCAGGCTGATGCTGGCTTCATAGAATGAGTTAGGGAGGAGCCCCTTCTCTTCAATTTGTTTGGAATAGTTTCAGTAGGATTGGTGTCAGTTCTTTGTATGTCTGGTAGATTCCAGCAGTGAGTCCACCTGGTCCAAGGCTTTTTTCGGTCAGTAGGTTCTTTTTTACTAATTTAATTTCAGAAATTGATATTGGTCTGTTCAAGGGTCTGATTTATTCATGATTCAATCTTGGGAGATTATGTGTTTCCATGAAGTTATCTATTTCTTCTCGATTTTCTAATTTTTGTGCATAGAGTTGTTTGTAGTAGTCTCTGAGGGTTATTTTTTAAAATTTCTGTGAGATCAGTTGTAGTATCACCTTTGTCATTTCTGATTGTGCTTACTTGGATTTTCTCTTTCTTTTCCTTTGTTAATTTGATTAGTAGTCTACCTTATTTATTCACTTGTAGAGCAAAGTCTTGGTTTTATTGATCTTTCGTATGGATTTTTGCATTTCAGTTTTCATTAAGTTTTTCTCTAATTTCAGTTATTTATTTTCTCCTACTGGCTTTGGGTTGTTCTTTTTTAGTTCTTTTAGGTGCAAAGTTTGATTGTTAATAAAAGATCTTTCTAACTTCTTGAAGAAGGCATTTAGCACTACAAACTTTCCTCTTAATACTGCTTTGACTGTATCCCAGAGATTTTGTAAGTTGTATCCCCATTTTCATAGATTTCAAAGAATTTTTTTATTCCTGCCTTAATTTTGATGTTCATCCAGGAGTTATACAGGAGTAAGTTGTTTACTTTCCATGTGCTTATGTAGTCTTGAGAGATCTTCTTAATATTGATTTTATTTGTATTGCACTGTGGTCTGAGAATGTTCTGGGTATTATTTCAATTTTTTTCAATTTATTGAGACTTTATGACTGAGCATGTGGTTGATCCTAGAATAAGTTGCATGTGCAGATGAGAAGAATGTATATTATATGGTTGTTTGATGGAATGTTCTGTAGATGTCCATTAGGTCCAATTAGTCAAGTGTCAAGTTTAAGTCCAGAGTCTGTGAGTTTTCTGCCTCAATGATCCATCTAATGTTGCCAGTGGGGTATAGAAATCTCTCACTATTATTGTCTGGTTGTCTAAGTCCTTTTGTAGATCAAGAAGATTTGTTTTATGAGCCTGTTGCTCTAACGTTGGGAACCTATATATTAGAATAGTTGAGGTTTCTTGTTGGATTGTACCCATTATCATTATGTCATGCCCTTCATTGTCTTCCTTAATTTTTATTGGTTTAAATTCTGTCTTATCTGATATAAGGATAGTACTTCCTACTCTTTTTTGTTTTCTGTTTGCATGGTAGATTTTTTCTATCCTTTTACTTTGAGCATGTGTGTTTTGCTATGTAAGATGAGTCTCTTAAAGACAACAGATGGTTGGCTCTTTTCTTTTTATCCAGCTTGCTACTCTGTGTCTTTTAAGTGGGTCATTTAGCCCATTTATATTCAAGGTTAGTAACCTTGAATGTTTGATTTTGATCCTGTAATTGTGTTGTTAGCTGGTTGTTATGTAGACTTGATTGTGCAGTTGATTTATAGTACCTGTGTGCTATGTGCTTAAGTGTTTTTGTGGTAGCAGGTGTCATTTTTTCAATTGCCTGTTTAGCACTCCTTTAAGGACCTCTTGTAAGGGTGGTCTAGTTGAAATGTATTCTCTCAGCGTTTGTTTGTCTGAGAAGGATTTTATTTCCCCTTCACTTATAAGGCTTCATTTGGGATGATATCAAATTCTTGGTTGGAATTTATTTTCTTTCAGGATGCTGAAAATAGGCACCCCAATCTCTTCTGGCTTATATGGTTTCAGCTGAGAAGTTTGCTGCTAGCCTGATGGGGTTCCCTCTATACATAACTTGCCCCTTCTCTGTAGCTGCCTTTAAGATTTTGACTTTTGCATTGCCCTTGGTGAATCTGATGACGATGTGCCTTGGGGATGGTCGTCTTTTATTGTATTTTCCAGGGGTTTCTGTATTTCTTAGATTTACATGCCAGCCTTTCTAGCAAGATTAGGAAAATTTTTATGAACTACATCTTCAAAAATATTTTTCAAGTTGCTTTTTCCCTTTCCTTCTCTCTCAGGAATGCCAGTGTGATATAGATTTGGTCTCTTTACATAATCCCATATTTTTGGATCTTTTATTTTTAAAAATTCTTTTTTCTTTATTTTTGTGTGACTGAGTTGATTTGAAGAACTGGTATTTGAGCTCTGAGATTCTTTCCTCAGATAGGTTTATTCTGCTATTAATACTTCTTTTTTTTTCTGGAGACAGGGTAGACAGGGTCTTGCTCTGTCACCCAGGCTGGAGTGTAGCAGTGTGATCTTGGCTTACTGCGGCCTCCGACCCCTGGGCTCAAGCAATCCTCCTGCCTCAGTCTCCTGAGTAGCTGGGACCACAGACATGTAGCACCATACCCAGCTATTTTTTTGTATTTATAGTAGAGACAGGGTCTTGCCATATTGCCCAGATTGGTCTTGAACTCCTGACTTCAAGTGATCCACCTGCCTCAGCCTCCCAAAGTGCTGAGATTACAGGCATGAGCCACCCACTGCACTGGCCTGCTGTTAATATTAATACTTCTGATCATATTATGCAATTCTTGTGAATTTTTCAGCTTAAAAAGTTTAATTTGGGTCTTTCTTAAAATGGCTATTTCATCTTTCAGCTCTTGAATTGCTTGGCTTCCTTGGAATGACTTTCAACATTCTCTCAGTTCTTGATAAGCTTCCTTGCCATTTGTATTCTGAATTTCATGTCTGTCGTTTCAGACATTTCAGACTGGTTAAGAACCATTGCTGGGGACCCAGTGGGCTCATTTGGAGGTTAGGGGACACTGTAGCTTTTTGAAATGCCAGAGTTCTTCCACTGATTCCTTCTCATCTGGGAGGGTTGGTGTCCTTTAACTGTGTTTTAAATTGAGTTTAGTCCATTGGCTTCATTTGTAGAAGTTTTCAGAGGGCTAAGCGTCTGTACTGGATCTTTGTTGTTGAATTCTTGCCCTTGATTTTGCAGGAAGCAGAATTAGGCAAGAATTTCCTGATGTCGTAGTTTTGGCTGTGATCCAATAGAAGACAGTTGAGAACAATGGGCTGTACATAAGCACTTACTCAACTTCATGGCTTCTATGTGTATCCTCGCATTTGCAGCTGTGCTCCCTTCCCCAGAAGAAATTCGGGGCTGGGAACAAGCTTTATCATTCAGCACCCTATGCAGGGTTCCCAGCTTCCTCCATCTTCAACCTCAACATCTGCATCTTTTCCCCATCCACATTCAGCATTTTGTCTCCAAAGACCTGTTAAATTATGTTGGTTTAAATCCCAGTCTCTCTCCATGGGGGCAGCACTTCCTGGTTGCATCTGGTCAGCTCTTTTGCCTGTTTTTGCCTGATTACAGTCTTTGAAAAGGAAAAACAGAATTAGTAAAAGATGGGATGATGGGTCAAGCATCACTGTATAGGTGCCTTTACAGAGGGTAATGAGTGGTTACCACTGATCTATGCTAGTCCAGTTCTTACGATATGTTATATTATGTATGGAGTTTTCAGCTTTCTTCAAAGAATAGTCTTTTGGGCCAGCAGGACCATCAGGGACAGGGAGCTTAAAGATACTAACAGAGATTCTGTGGCACTAATTCATGGTAGGGTTGGATGGTCAGTCTTTCTTCTTTTTTTGTTGTTTTTTTTTTTTTAATTGGTGTACATGATTTACTTTCAGTTTATTTTAGAAATAAGATATTAGGTATATTTAGGAGGCAATATTAGTGAGTGTAGGTTTAGCAAAGATTTCCTAAACCTGACAGAAAAAGCACAAGTCATAGAAGAAAAATCAATCAATTGAACTTTATCAAAGTTAGAATATTTGCTTTTTAAAAGATTGTTAAAAAATGAAAGGGCAAACTACAGAGTTGGAGAAAATAATTCGCAAAACACACATTTGACAATTATATATATATATATATCCTTTGTGTGACATGTGTGATATATTTGTATAATGGCATACTACTCTTACAACTTAATAAGAAGACAAACAACTCAATTAAAACTTGGACAAAAAATGTGAAGTGATACTTCTCTAAAGAAAATACACTGATGACAAATGAGCACATGTAAAGATGCTCTTTATCATTATCATGAGGAAAATACAGATTAAACCACAATGAGATATTACAGCATTCCCATTAGAATGATTAAAATGAAAAAGACTGACCATACCAAGTATTGCCATGAATGTAGGGGACCTGGCGTTTTCATACATTGCCACTGTAGTGTAAAATGGCAGTAATTTTAATGGCTAATTTTATGTGTTACCTTAACTGGGCTGAGGATGCCCAGATTACTGGTAAAACATTGTTTCTGGGTGTGTCCGTATGAGGTTCTCCAGAAGATATTAACATTTGAATAAGTAGACTGAGTAAAAAAGATCTTCCCTCACTAAAGTGGGCAGACATCATCCAATCTGTTGTGGGCTCAAATAGGAATAAAAGGCAGAAGAAGCACGAGCAAGGACATCCATCTTCTCCTTCTCTTGGACATCAAAGCTTCCTGGTTTTCAGTCCTTTGGACTGTGGGTCTTATACCAGCAGGACTCCTCTGCCCTTCTGCCAGTGGTTCTCAGGCCTTTGACTTCAGACTGGGACTTATACCATTGGCTCCCATGGTTCTCAGGCCTTTGGACTTGGACTGAATTATACCACTGGCTTTCCTGGTTCTCCAGCCTAAAAAAGGCAGATGGTGGGACTTTTTGACTCCCATAATCATGAGTGTATTTCCATAATCTTTCTTTCTCCCTCTTTCTTTGGAGAACTCTAATACAAATGAAACAGTTCCCTAAATAGTTAATAATGAAATTATTAATAATGACCCAGCCATTTCACTTCTCAATATTTACCCGAGACACGAAAATATTATCTCAATTCAAACACTATACAGGACTATTCATAGCAGCTTTATTTGTAATAGTCAAAACTAGAAACAATCCAAATATTCATCAATAGGTGAATGTGTATATAACATGTGATATATCCATATAATAGAATACTGCTCAGCAGTAAAAAGGAATGAACTATTGATATATGCAACGACATGGATGGGTCTCGTAGTACATATTCTATAACTATTTGCATAAATTCTAGAAAATGCCAGTGAATCTAAAATTACAGAAAGTAGACAATCAGTGCTTGCCAGCGGATGAGGTAAGGAGAGGTGGTGTGGCAGGGAGGAGTTATAAAAAGAGAAGAAGAAATTCTAGGGAGTGATGGATATGTTCATTGTCTTAACGTGTGGTGACAGTTTCAAAGGTGTATACTTTTGTCGAAATTTATCAAATTGCATACCTTAAATATATGCATTTTATTGTATATAAATTATAATGCCAATAAAGTTATAAAGACAGAAAAATAAATAAATGTACTTACAAGTAAAGAAATAAAATAGCTGTAAATCTGACATATCAGTTATTCATCATCACTAATCATTAGGTAAATGCAAATTGAAACCACAGTGAGATGCCACTTCATACCCATAGATGAAGGATGGCTATTATTAAAAAATGAAATGTAAGAAATATCAGTGAGGATGTGGAGAAACTGGAATCCTTATGCATTGCTGGTGGGAATGTAAAATGGTACACCTGCTATGGAAAACACTATGGTGGTTCCTCAACAATTAAGCATAGATTACCATATGATCTACTAATTGCACTTCTGGGTATATACACAAAAGAACTGAAAGCAGGGACTTGAACAAATATTTGTGCACCACTATTTACAGTAACATTATGCACAATAACCAAAATGTATAAACAAACCAAATGTCCACTGAAGGATGAATGGATAAACCAAATGTTTTCTATACATAAAATGGAATGTTATTCAGCTTTAAAAAGGAATGGAATTCTGATGCCTGCTGCGGCATGGATGAAACTTGAGAAGATTATACTAAGTAAATGAGACAGGCACAGAAGACAAACACTGTGTGATTCTACTTCTCTGAGGTGCCTAAAATAGTCAAGTTTATAGAGAAATAAAGTAGTTTAGGAGAAGAAAAACCTTCCCTCTATCCTTTTAGGTCCTCTATCTGGGCACACTCATCTAATTGAAAACAGACAGATGAATAATAGAAAAGGCATGCAAATTTTAATATTTTTACATGTGCAGGAACTTCACAGAAAAGAAGTGAAAACCCAAAGAAGTGGTTAGACTCAAAGGTTTATGTACCATTTTAACAAAGGGCGATAGGCTGTGGAGAAGCAACTAGAAAAGGAAAAGAACATTGGGTTTCTAAGGATGGTAAATTGTCGGAAGGTACTAGGAAATGTATGGTAGATACAGAATGTTTAGTAAGGTTTGTTATGCAGTCTCATCTCAGTGCTGTTTCTGGTCTTCCTGGTACAGGACACAGGAACACCTTTACAAATAGGAACTTATGCCACCTTTACAAAGGGAAATGTATGCTTTGCTTTTAGGTAGAAAGGGAAGGGCAGAAAGTGAATTATTATGTAGTAAGGGCAGAGTTCCTTTGGGGGAAGATGAAAAATTTGTGGAGATGCATAATGGTGATAGTTGCACAACTATGTGAATGTACTTAATACCACTCAACTGTATATCTAAAAACAGTTAATATGATTTAAAAATAAATTTTTTTGAGACAGAGTCTCCTTCTGTCATCCAGGCTGGTGGGATCTCTGCTCATGGAAACCTCCTCCCCATAGGTTCAAGTGATTCTCCTGCCTCAGCCTTCTGAGTAGCTGGGATTACGGGTACCCACCACCACACCTAACTAATTTTTGTATTTTCAGTAGAGACAGGGTTTTGCCATATTGGCCAGGCTGGTCTTGAACTCCTGACCTCAAGTGATCTGCCCGCCTTGGTCTCCAAAGTGCTGGGATTACAGGCGTGAGCCACCGCACCCGGCCTAAAATGATTTTATATTATGTATATTTTACCACAATAAAAATATTGAAAACATATTCTGATATGTCCAACAGAATCCCTAAGGAGCAAACAAATTTTTTGTGTATCTAAACTAAAGAAGTGTTGTAATAAGAAGTAAAAAGGTACCCTGGGAAAACAAGCTGTGTTCCTCTGGGAAAGGAATTTTCTGAAAGGCTGTGATACAGGCTGACCATAGTTGAAGAGGTAGGCACAGAACACTTTAGATATCATCTCAATCTAGAGGCATGTGAATTATATGTTAAAGAATGGAGAGGGAGATTCCTATTTAATAGGAGGCTTTGGGCCAGGCATGGTGGCTCATGCCTGTAATCCCAGCACTATGGTAGGCCGAGGTGGGCGGATCACCTGAGGTCAGGAGTTCGAGACCAGTCTGGCGAACATGGTGAAACCCCGTCTCTACTGAAAAATACAAAAATTAGCTGGGTGTGGTGGCGTGCACTGTAATCCCAGCTATTCAGGAGGCTGAGGCAGGAGAATTGCTGGAACTCAGGAGGTGGAGGTTGCAGTGCGCCGAGATAGCAGCATTGCACTCCAGCCCGGGCTGACAACAGTGAGAGAAATGAAGGAAGGGAGGGAGAAAGGGAGGGAGGAGGGGAGGGGAGGGGAGGGGAGGAAGGTAGGCAGGCAGGCAGGCAGGCAGGCTTTCCTAGCTGTTTGCCCTTCCAGCTTAGGGCACATCTTAAAGTAGCACTCCTGTTGTTCTGGCTGGTCCATAGCTGAGTTCCTAATCCCTTGACCTGCAAATGGCTCCATTCACCTGTTCTTCTGGAGCCTTAGTTTCTATATTTTTCATGCAACCATGACAATATCTGGTGTCCTACAACTTTATAGTGCCATTTGAAGATGGGCTAAAATTAAATAAGCCTACAAATTGCCTTTAGTTTCTGGGACTAAATGGTGTTATTTCTGCTCAGCCCATGTGAGTGTAGCATCCGTCTTCAGAGTCCTGCTGCTTTTTGCTACACAGTGTGTCGAAGGAACAGTGACAAATGACCCAGACTATATTTATCAGGAATTAGGGCTAAAGGCTTTCTCATTTAGAGTTGTCCCATCTCTATAATCTTTTTTTTTTTTTAAAGCACCCTAAAAGCAATTTACATAAGGAACGAAATATAGTAAAGTTGCCATAGCTAAGACCTTCTTGATTTCCTTCCTTGTTCATACTTTCCTTCTACTCCTTGCATCATTTCATTAATATGAAAGAAACAGATGAGTTTTCTGGAATATTCTGCCAGTTTTTGTTGAAAGTTAAAACATACTATTGTATTTGTGATTAATATAAGAAAGGTAATGTGTTTTCTTCTTTCTAGGTTACTTTTTCTTATGTTTTTAACAGAGACTAACTTTAGATTACCCATAATTCAAGAAATATCTATTCTCAACATCCCACATCACTATATGTTCTTTGCTAGGTTATTGGGCTCCTGCTGTGCAATTTAGATCCTTCTTTGTCATTATTTTCTCAAGGGTTTTCAAATTTCTCTCTTTGAGTATTATAGCAACGCACACTTATCCCCTGCAGCCCGTTGGGTGACAGGCAGCTTTGCTACCTCATGTGGCTAGGTGATTTCACAGAGGTGGCAGTGATAATTCACAGAGAAGTAAACAGGAAGCACCTTAAATTCAGGGTTCTGGAATGTTGCTCCTGTTGCTGGTCCTCTGGGAATGTTGTGCATTTTTTCTTTTTAAAACTTAGGGTTTCTGGGCTGGGCGCGGTGGCTCAAGCCTGTAATCCCAGCACTTTGGGAGGCCCAGATGGGCGGATCACGAGGTCAGGAGATCAAGACCATGCTGGCTAACACGGTGAAACCCCGTCTCTACTAAAAAATACAAAAAATTAGCCGGGCGAGGTGGCGGGCGCCTGTGGTCCCAGCTACTCGGGAGGCTGAGGCGGGAGAATGGCGTGAACCCAGGAGGCGGAGCTTGCAGTGAGCTGAGATCCGGCCACTGCACTCCAGCCTGGGCGACAGAGCCAGACTCCGTCTCAAAAAAAAAAAATTAAAAAAAAAAAAAAAAAAACTTAGGGTTTCTGGAGAAATAATTTGTTCCATCCTACATTAAGTGAGAATTAGAAAGATACACTCAGTCAAATCAGTGACTTGCTGGAGTAGAGTCCATGGCCTGAAACTCCCTTGCTGGAAAGATGGCTCTGGAGTATGTGAGCTGGATTCAGGAGGCGGATAACAGCCAGAGACAGCAGAGTATCATGGCAGCTGAGTTGAACACCATGGGAATAGCTTGAAAGAATAAGCAATGGCAGCACAGAAAAGCAGCTGCCAGGCAGCGAAGTTCAGAGAGCATACAAGTCACAGGAGAGAGGTGTCACAGATTAGAATAGAGAGCTTACAGAAGAAAAAGAAAGCATGTCACAGGGAATTATGGTTGGGAAAGCAAAGATCTTGTATTGTAAAAAGAAAAAGAAAATTATGTATCTCTGAAGGTGCTTGTAAACAATTTATAATAATAGAAAAAATGAACAGAAAAAGAAAAAACAGCATTATTGAATAAAGAGAAGGGGATTGAACCAATGACTCTGTCAAATCTAATTTTGAATGTATCCTTCCCTTTAAGAAGGGCTTGGAAGATGAAAGGTAAATTCAAATTATATAATATATTTATTTGCTACTAATGTGAAGTTTCTTGAGCAATTTAATAATCTCATTCAGCCACCCATGAAACCCTTATTCTCCTGCAAATGATTATCCATGTTATGAGTTGGTTTTTAAGGCTCCTAACAAAGACTGCCTACAAAAACATATCTTTAACCCTGTAGCCCTTGTCCCAGATTCTGATGGTCTGTCTCTATTTGGGTTACTGGATGGTCCAGGAAAGAGTGCAGGAATGTGCATGTATCTTGTTTTCATAACAAAAATAACCATGATAATTTTTAAAAAATATTTTGATACTTCCTTTCTACCGAATTAGTGATTTTGAAAGTTGTCTTACCTGGACTTTTGTTAGTGAAGGAGACAAAGGCATTGGGATAGAAACTCATGCTGAGTATAAGTTTGCCTGTCCTTGAAGATCTTGTGGATCTACTTTATACCATCTGGTCTCTGAAAATATGATGATACCTAGTACATGTGAAGGATATTTTCAAAATGGTTTGGTTCATAAAACTGTCAGTTGATTTCATACATCTAATTGAAACATTTTCCATCGAAAATAGGGCAATTTACAGAAGTGTCTCTCTGGTTTATTTACATTGCATATTCCCATAAAGCAGCAGGTTTGCAATAAAGCATTGACACCCCCATGGTATTTTGAAAGAAACAATATACAATCTGGCACAAGTTAGCACCAGTGTGAAATGGCAGACTGGGGGATATCTTAAACAGCAGCAACTTTCAAAACTAAATGAAGTGTCATCTTAAGGAGTCTGCTGTTAATACAATTTAAATTACTCACCTGAAATTAATATTCTGCTGAGGGAAATAAAGCAATTTAAAAGACCACATAACTTCCGATCACATTAATGACATTATGTGGTCACGGACTGTTCCCTTATCTAATATAGAAACACTCCAGTTTCTTTTAACACTAAACACATTTTTCCATTTTAATTACTTGGCTTCTAAAAAAAAAAAGATCCACTCATTCCCTGCAGATGGTTAACAATTTGAGATTTATGATTTGCTTCATTGGAATTAGGTAAACATGACCTTGACATACTTATTATTGTTCCTAATATTCATTCCTATAGAGGAGGGTGGAAATCAAAGAACTGTGACCTACCATGTGAATTCTCCAAGCCCTTCAACCCCTAAAGAGGCTAATTTCATTTTTTTCCCCTCTGGAGCTAGAGGCAGTTTGATACTTGTACCATTTTACTTCTTCCCATTTTGGTATATGAAAATACTAAAGGAAGAAAGCAGTTTTTATAACTGCCTAGCTCTCTTGATGAAAGAAGATAGATTCTGATTTCTTTCTCTCTCTCTTTTTTTTTTTTTTTTAAAGGACTCTTACTCTGTCACCCAGGCTATAGTGCAGTGGCACAGTCTTGGCTCACTGCAACCTCTGCCTCCTGGGTTCAAGTGATTCTCCTGCCTCAGTCTCCCGAGTAGCTGGGAATATAGGCGTATGCCACCCTGCTAATTTTTGTATGTTAGTAGAGACAGGGTTTCACTATGTTGGTCAGGCTGGTCTCGAACTCCTGACCTCGTAATTCACCCACCTTGGCCTCTCAAAGTGCTGGCATTACAGGCATGAGCCACCATGCCCGGCCCATTGTGATTTCTTTCTAGGTGAGACAGAGATTTGAGTTTCCAGGCTGTCGGCTTGATTTCCTGTATATACGGGTAGATCAAGCCAATAAAGATATTTTTCTCCAAAAATTTCAGAAGGATTAAAATTATATAAGCTTTAAGTTAAAATTAAAACTTTAAAAATGTTTAAATAAAATGTAGAGAAAATATCACACTTATGTATACATCACTGAAATTAAATATATATTAACAATTTCCTCCCTCCCTCCTTCCTTCCCTGTTTCTCTCTCTCTCTCCCCTTCTCTGCCTTAAAAAAGATTTGCAACAATAGCTAAATCTTTTTCCCTAGGTGTTAACCACACTTTTGAAGTTCATGTATATTATTCCTATGCATGTTTTCTACTGTGTACATATGCATGAATCCATGAATGAAATAGATACCATTTGAGTATTTTTTTAAAAAAATATAAATAAACTTGTTTTGCTTTACTTTGAACATTGATTTTGAAATTTATTCATGATATATGTTGAGCAAGTTATTAATGAATGTATAATATTCCATCCTTTCTATATAATTGACTATTTTATTCATTCCCCTAATAGGAGGCACTTCAGATAAGAAATAGACATGGAAAATTTATATGGAGGTGATACTTGTGTTAAATCCTGAAGGAGGTCGGTGGAGATTTTCTAAAGAGATGTAAACATTCCAAAAAGAAGGATTTAAAAAAAGGCTTAGAGCTGAGTCCTGGAAAACTTTCAATAGCATGTAAACAGATGTGGATGAAACTTAGTATCACAGGTTCTTATTAATAAAATGACTAGTAACATTGATACGCAACTTCAAAGGGATATTATTGAGTTGGTGCAAAAGTAATTGTGGTTTTTCTCATTGAAAGTAATAAAAATTGTTGAATAATATCTTAATTGAAATAATTTTTGGAATAGCTTTTAATAACCCCAAACAATAAAGCTATGATACAGATCTACTTACGGATACCAACATACCAGTCATGTTTGGTGAAAGACGTTTACTAGGAGCTTCTCTTATGTGACTAAAAGTAGAAATTTCCAGGAAATGAGACTGACATAAATTCCTTCAGGTCTACTTCCAGGAGAGAGACCAAGAGTAAGCCTATCATAAATTTCCTGGTGTAGCAGGGAGTTTCAGGGTCTTAAAGAAGTTGGAAAGACGACTCTCACCTGCATAATACTTATCCCAAACTTTCTCATCTCCCATTTGTTCTCCTAAAAACCCATCTGCCATCCTAAAGAAACCTATTTGCTATTCAGATAGAAGACTTTTCTCCCACCTCCCTTTTCCTCTAAATTGGGAATGTAAGTCTCTAACTTTACCCATTTAAAGAGCTGGCTACTTCTTTTGTTAATTTCATTTTACATATGAATAAAATTTTTCTCTTGTTAATTGGCCTTTTTTTCAATTTAACAGGACACTCAACCTAAGAGGGCAGAGGAAAAAATTTTCCTCCTGGATATATTTATTCATAAATGGTGATTCAGGAAGACAGGATCATTCATGTAATATTGTGTTGAGAGAAATGTACATATCCTTCTTTGTGAGTCAGAAGCAAAGGGCTTATTATTATGTCAAACTGGTAACAAGCAAAGTAACATATTTATTAGATTATTCCAAAATGTCCCCTGATGGTATATATTGGAGACCCTATCAGGACAATAACCACTTTTAAACAAATACCCATACAATAATAATGGGCAAAGAATAGTATGACAAATTTAAATGTACTAAGACATTCTTATACTGTGAAAGTGAATGTATACTCTGCTGTCCTGTATGACCCTGTTTAGAGTGCTTAATGCCAGAATTAATTCAATATTAGTGTTGACTACTAGAATTATTGTGGTCAGATTCAAAGGTAGCACAAATACAAATCATTTAGAACCACTGTTTGTTTTCATTGGCTAGGCTACTTAAAATTAGATAAAAATCTTAGTAGGACCTTTTGATAGTTGTATTCTAGTATAACTAAGATTTCTATTGAATGATATATTTCCTTTCAGTTTAAAGAAAATACTAGCATTTGAAATATTACTGAATTTAATCAATGCCCAGTTTTATTATATGTCAATTATGTGTATAGAATGATTGCTTATTTTATTATACACATACATAGCACAGATAGATTTGAATTTGTTTTTGCTGTAGCAAAATTTTAATTTATATATGCTACAAAATGATTCCTCTTTTGGATTTGGGAGTTTTAATAGTTTATTCTTATTCATGACTCATTTATGTATGGAAGCATAATTAGCCTTATATGTTTAGGTCTCCGACATCTTAAAATAATGGCAATAATTTTTATGTGTTGTTACAACAATAACCATTTAAAATAAAAACTCAAACTTAAAAAATATTTATACAGATGTGGTTTTTTCTGAGAAAATATTAATTTTTCTTAAACATATCTATTACTTGACTTTAGGAAAAAACAGGGTCAACTATGTGCCCCATAGCAGAGCTCTTTTTTTTTTTTTTTTTCCGAAGGATTCAGGATTTTTGTGCTATTAGAAGAGGAAAATAACATATTTCTTTTAATTTTTAATTGAGAAATATAAGTCTCTCAACTGATATATATGTGATATGGACTAATACAAATACATTTTCCTAGCATATCAGAGTATCACTATTTCAATGTTAATCTGATTTCTGAAGAAAAAAGGACAGATATTTAGAAGAGTTATTTAAATTGACGTGTTATTTTATTTTTTTAACATGATTTCTTTTTTTTTTAGTTTTTATTTTAGATTCAGGGGTACGTGGGCAGTTTTGTACATGGGTAAATTGCGTGTTGCCGAGGATTGGTGTACAAATGATCCCATCACCCAGGTAGTGAGTAGATCTCTTTTAGAATGTAAAATTCAATAACACAACTGATTTCATAAAGCACACTTCAGGCCATTTTTGTCTTTGTTTTTGTATTGTGGTAAACGATATAGTTTGGATGTGTGTCCCTGCCCAAATCTAATACTGAATTGTAATCCCCAATGTTGGAGGTGGGACCTGGTGGGAGGTCACTGGATCATGGGACTGGATTTCTCATGAATGGTTTAGCACCGTCCTCCTGGTGCTGTCCTGGTGATAGTGAGTGAATTTCTTATAAGATCTAGTTGTTTAAAAAGTGTGGCATCTCCCCTGCTCATCTCCCCTGCTCTCTCTCTTGCTCCTGCTCTGGCCATGTGAACTGCCTCCTCCCACTTCATCTTCTGCCATGATTGTAAGCTTCCTGAGGCCTCCCCAGAAGCTGAGCAGATGCCAGCATCATGCTTCCTATACAGCCTGCAGAACCATGAGCCAATTAAACTTCTTTTCTTTATAAATTACCCAGTCTCAGGCATTTCTTTATAGCAATATGAGAAGAGCCTAATTTTGCGAATTAATGTACTCTAAAGAATGAAATGTGCCATGTAAAGGCTTTTTATTTGAAAATGAGGATTGTTGGCCGGGCGCGGTGGCTCAAGCCTGTAATCCCAGCACTTTGGGAGGCCGAGACGGGCGGATCACGAGGTCAGGAGATCGAGACCATCCCAACATGGGCTAACATGGTGAAACCCCGTCTCCACTAAAAAAATACAAAAAACTAGCCGGGCGAGGTGGCGGGCACCTGTAGTCCCAGCTACTCGGGAGTCTGAGGCAGGAGAATGGCGTGAACCCGGGAGGCGGAGCTTGCAGTGAGCTGAGATCCTGCCACTGCACTCCAGCCTGGGCAACAGAGCGAGACTCCATCTCAAAAAAAAAAAAAAAAAAAAGAGAAAATGAGGATTGTTTCCTTTCATTTAGCAGGCAAGAAAGCAAATGTAAGAATAATAACATTTGAACTCTGTCCTTATATATAATTAGCATATGTAATTATGCATTTTTAAAAAGCCATTGAGTTGATAATGGCTAGTCTGTAATCTTAAAAGATAAGTCGGGCTGGGTACAGTGGCTCACGCCTGAAATTCCAGCACTTTGGGAGGCCAAGGCAGGTAGATCACGAGATCAGGAGATCCAGACAATGCTGACCAACATGATGAAATATCGTCTCTACTAAAAATACAGAAATTAGCCAGGCGTGGTGGCATGCATCTGTAGTCCCAGCTACTCAGGAGGCTGAGACAGGAGAATCACTTGAACCCAGGAGGCAGAGGTAGCAGTGAGCCAAGATGGTGCCACTGCACTCTAGCCTGGGTGACAGAGCAAGACTCTGTCTCAAAAAAAAAAAAAAAAAAAAGTCCAGGTAATCCAAAGAAACAAGTGATGTCAATTTATTCACACACTATCAAAACAAGGGTTAATGAGTGCATGTTTTATGCACTATTAAAAAGGGATGTAATTGCTCAGTTGGTTATAGCAGTCATTTGCTATTTCCAAAATGTATTTTCTTTTGGAAAAAAAATTACTGAAATCTTCTACACAAGTTATTATTCCTTGCTTAGTCTCCTTATTGAGTGGAATAAAATAAACCATAGACTTGATATCCAAAGGAAAGACTTTGCTAACCTTCACCAAGGTTTATTTGGTTAGATACGTATGTATATGTTCACTAGGTAATTTAAGATTTAATAAGGGCACCACAAATACTTAATGCATTATTAGAAATTCCTAAAAGCAAAGAAGACAGGCATATATTAGACAAAGATCAATTGTTCACTAAATTTTTATTCTACTATACTTAATTTAGGATATTTTTGTCTTTCAATTTGTACTTTAGGTTCAAGAGGTACATGTGCAGGGTTTTTTTACATAGGTAAATTATGTGTCACTAGGGTTTGGCATACAAATGATTTCATTATCCAGGTAGCGAGCATAGTATTTGATAGGCAGTTTTTTGACCTTCACTCTCTTCCCACTCTTCCAACTCAAATAGGCCTTGGTGTGTATTGTTCCCACCTTTCAGTCCATGTGTACTCAATGTTTAGCTCCCATTTATAAGTGAAAATACATGGTATTAGGTTTTCTGTTCCCTATAGATTCTGGATATTAGACCTTTGTTGGATGCAGTTTATGAATATTTCCTTCCATCTGTAGGTTGTCTGTTTACCCCATTGGTAGTTTCTTTTGCTGTGCAGAAACTCTAGTTTAATTAGGTCCCACGTGTCTATTTTTATTTTTGTTGCAATTTCTGTGGAGACTTTGTCATGAAATTTTTGCCAAGGCCTATCTCCAGAATGGTATTTCCTAGGTTTTCTACTAGGGTTTTAACACTTCTAGTCTCATATTTAAGTTTTTATTCCATTTTGAGTTGATTTTTGTAAGTAGTGAAAGGCAGGGGTCCAGTTTCAATCTTATACACATGGCTTGCTTTGGCTATTTGGGCTTCTTTATGGTTCCATATAAATTTCAGAATGTTTTTTTAATTTTTTGAAAAATGACATAGGCATTTTGATAAGAATAGCATCGAATCAGTTAATTGTTTTGGGCAGTATGGCCATTTTAACAATATTGATTCTTCCAATCCAAGAGCATGGGAATGTTTTTCCATTTGTTTGTGTCATCTCTGATTTCTTTCAGTGGTGTATTGTAGTTCTTGTTGTATTGATCTTTCACCTCCCTGATTAGCTGTATTACTAGGTATCTGATTCTTTTTGTGGTTATTGTGAATGGGATTGCATTCTTGATTTGGCTGTCAGCTTGGATGTTGCTGGTGTATAGATGTGCTACTGATTTTTTATGTCGATTTTCTATCTTGAAACCTTACTAAAGTTGTTTATCAGTTCTAGGAGCCTTTGGACAAAGACTATAGGGTTTGTTAGGTGTAGAATTATATCATCTGTGACAAAAGATAGTGTGACTTCCTTTATTCCTATTTGGATGCCTTTTATTTCTTTTTCTTGCCTGATGGTTCTGGCTAGTACTGTGTTGAACAGGAGCGGTGAGAAAGGGCATCCTTTTGTTCCAGTTTTCAGGGGGAATGCTTCCAGTTTTTGTCTGTTCGGTATGATCTTGGCTGTGAGTTTGTCACAGATGACTCATTATTTTGAGGTAACTTCCCTCAATGCCTAGTCTGTTGAGTGTTTTTAACATGAAGGGATGTTGAGTTTTATTGAAAGCTTTCTCTGTTTCTATTGAGACGATCATGTGGTTTTATTTTTAATTCTGTTTACGTGATGAATTGTATTTATCGATTTGCATATGTTGAACCAACCTTGCATCCAGGAACAAAGCCTACTTGATTGTGATGGATTTGTTTTTATGTGCTGCTGGATTTGGTGTGCTAGTATATTGTTGAGGATTTTTGTGTCTATACTCATTGTAGGGATTGGTCTGAAGATTTTTTCTTCAGTGTGTCTCTGCCAGGTTTTGATATCAAGGTGATGCTGGCCTCATAGAATGAGTTAGGGAGGAGTCCCTCCTCCTGAATTTTTTGGAATAATTTCAATAGGATTGGTACCAGCTCTTCTTTGTATGTCTAGTAGAATTCAGCTGTGAATCTATCTGGTCCAGTGCTGTTTTTTTTTTTTTTTTTTTTTTTTTTGTAGGTTTTTTAATTACTGATTCAATTTTGGAACTTGTTATTGGTCTATTTGGGATTTCAATGTCTTCCTGGTTCAATCTTGGGAGGTTGTATATTTCCAATAATTTATTTATTATAGATTTTCTAGGTTGTGTGCATGGAATTGTTTGTAAAAGTCTGTGATGGTTTTAGGTATTTTGGTGGGGTTGGTTGTAGTTTCCACTTTGTCATTTCTGATTATGTTTATTTGGATTGTCTTTCTTTTTTTTTTTATTAATCTAGCTAGCAGTCTGTCAGTCTTGGTTATTCTTTTGAAGAACCAATTTTTTATTTCATTGACTTTTTTGTAGATTTTTGCATCTCAATTTCATTCAGTTCAGCTCTAATTTTGGTTATTACTTTTCTTCTCAGAGCTTTGAGGCTGATTTGCTCTTATTTATCTAGTCCCTCTTGTGTGATGTTAAGCTGGTAATTTGAGAACTTTCTAACTTCTTGACGTGAGCATTTAGTGCTATAAACTTTCCTCTGAACACTTGTTTAGCTGTGTCCCAGAGATTCTGGCAGGTTGTATCTTTATTTTCACTAGTTCTGAAGAGTTTTTAAATTTCCATCTTAATTTTATCGTTTACCCCAAAGTCATTCAGGTGCAAGAAGTTTAATTTTGGAGAACTTCTTGATATTGATTTTCATTTTTATTGTGCTATGGTCTGAGAATGTGATTGGTATGGGTTTTTTTTTGTTTTTTGTTGTTGTTGTTGAAAATTGTTTTATGGATGAGGATGTGGTTGATTTTAGAGTATGTGCCATATGCAGATGAGAAAAATGTATATTCTGTTGTTTTGGGGTGGGAGAATTCGGTAGATGTCTGTTAGGTCCATCTGGTCCAGTGTCAAGTCCCAAATATCTTTGTTAGTTTTCCACCTTCATGATCTGTCTAATGCTTTCAGTGGTATGTTGAAGTCTCTCAGTATTATTGTGTGGTTATTTAAGAATTTTCATAGGTCTCTAAGAATTTATTTTATGAATCTTGGTGTGGTTGGGTACATATATATTTAGGATAGTTAAGTCTTCTTGTTGAATTGACCCTTTATCATTATATAATGCCTTTCTTTGTCCTTTTTGATCATCACTGGTTTAAAGTCTGTTTCGTCTGACATAAGAATAGTAACCCTACTCTTTTTTGTCTACCGTTTGCATGATAGGTATTTCTCCATTCCTTTATTTTGAGCCTATGTTGTCATTGCATGTGAGATAGGTCTCTTAAAGACAATGTACAATTGGGTCTTGCCTCTTTATCCAACTTGCCACTCTGCCTTTCAAGTGGGGTGTTTAGCCCATTTATGTTCAAGGTAAGTATTGATATGTGAGGATTTGACCTTATCATCATGTTTTTGGCTGGTTGTTATGTAGACTTGATTGTGCAGTTGCTTTATACTGTCAGTGGGCTATGTTCTTAAGTGTGTCTTTGTGGTGACAGGCATCAGTCTTTCATTTCCATGTTTAGCACTCCCTGAAGGACCTTTTGTAAGGCAGGTCTAGTGGTAATGAATTCTCTTAGCATTTGCTTGTCTGAAAAGGATTTTAATTCTCCTCCACTCATGAATCTAGTTTGGGTGAAAGTGAGATTCTTGGATGGAAATTCTTTTCTTTAAGTATGCTGGTTATAGATCCCCAGCCTCTTCTGCCTTGTAAGGTTTCTGCTGATAGCCTGATAGGGTTCCCTTTGTATGTGACCTACCCCTCTCTGTAGCTGCCCTTTTTTTCTTTTGTGTTGACCTCGGAGAATCTGATGATTGTGTTTTGGCAACAGTCATCTTGTATAGGATCTTACAGGGGTTCTCTGAATTTTCGGGTCAATTTTCCTATCGAGGTTGGGGAAATTTTTGTAGACTACATCCTCAAATACATTTACCATGTTGTTTGTGCTCTCTCTATTTCTTTCAGTAATGCCAGTGAGTCATAGGTTTGGTCTCTTTACATAATCCAATATTTCTTGGAGGTTTTATTCATTTAAAATTTTTTTAAAAATTTCTTTGTCTGCCTGTGTTGACTGGAAGAAGTGGTCTTTGAGCTCTGAGAGTCTTTCCTCAGCTTGGTCTATTCTGCTATTCATGTTTCCATTTGTATTATGAGATTCCTATGGGGAATTTTTTATTTCCAGATGTTAAGTGTGCTTCTTTCTTAAAATGGCTATGATATCTTTCAGCTCTTGATCATTTTACTGGTTTCCTTGGATTGGGTTTCAACCTTATCTTGGATCTTATTGAGTCCTTGCCATCCAGATTCTGAATTCTGTATCTGTCATTTGACCCATTTCAATCTGGTTAAGAACTACTGCTGGGAAGTTAATGTGGTTATTTGGAGGCAAGAAGACACTCTGGCTTTTAGAGTTGCCAGAATGCTTGCATTGGTTCTTTCTCATCTGTGTGTGTTAGTGTTCCTTTAATCTCTGAAGTTGCTGACCTTGTGAATGGGGCTTTTTGCTTTTCAATTGTTTGTCGTCCTTGAGGGTTTGACTGTGGTATAAGTTGGGTTTAGTCAATTGGCTTCATTTCTGAAGACATTCATTTCATGTCTTCAGGGGGCCAGTGTTTAATTCAGCATTCCTGGGCTGCATGTTCTAACACTGGAGCCTGGGACCAGGACCCAGGCTTTGCTTTCTGGTTCCTCAAGGCCAAGCACCAATTGCACTGGAGGGGAAGAGATGTTCCCAGTCCACTGACAATAACATTCTGATGGGAGTTGTCAGTAAAAGTGTTCTGGCAGGACGGCAGGTGTGCCACGGGAGAGTGCATTTCAGCAGAGGTCCTGGATGAGTGTGTACCATAGAGGCAGCTGCAGGCAACTGTGCACTAGTGCAGTGGTGGGATGGGAAGAGTGTGGGTGAATGCACACCAACAAGGTGGTCGATGAGACCCAGACATGTGCACGTGGGTGGAGTAGCAGGGGGCCCTGTGTGTGTGTGTGAGCCAGTGGGGCAGCGGTGTTTCTGTATGCATGTGTGCACACACTGACAAGGTGATGAGGGGAGGTTGCCAGTGTGTGCGCGCCAGCAGGGTTCCATCTGCAAAAGTACTCTGATGGGATAATGGGGGCTGCTGGCAAAAGAGCTATGGCGGTGACCACAGGCAAGCATTTTGGCAGGGCACCTGAGGCTGTACTGTAAGCAGGTGCATCCAGACAGGGACCCTGGGAGAAGCCAGCAGATAGAGGGGGCATTCAGATCAGACTGGCTATGTCCACTGGGCAAGACAGCCCTGCTCTCTCCAGGTCTGACAGCTAATGAAAGCTAAAGCCAACTAGAGGAGTATGGTGAAATTTGGGGGATGAGGAACGGCTATGCTCCACCACAGCCATTCCCGCACCAAACCCTCTGGGCTCTGTACATATTGAAGTTCTCTTTCTGCCAACTCACCAGGCAATTCTCCCTCCAAAACTCAAAATGTCCATGGGGGCTGTTGGGTCTCCACAGCTAGAATCCTGGAGGTCTGTGGTAAGAGTGGGCTGTTCCACATCTATTTCACTTACCCCTTCCCCAGGATCCGCTCACCGCAAGGAATGAATTCTGTTACTCTGCAGCCCTGTGTGGCCTTTCTAGCTTTTTCCTCTTTCAGCCCAGGATCTGTATCCTCCCTCTATCCAATCTCAATGGCTTTCCTTCTGAAGACCTGTTTAGAGTGTGCTGGTCTACTTGATGGGCTAATCTCTCTCAGTGGGAGAAACTCTTCCTGGCTGCATCTAGTCAGGCATCTTGGCTCTTCCCTCAGTAATTTTAAAATGCTAAAATATCCATCTACATTATTTTTTACTTTTCAAGACTGAGCATTGGCAATGAGTTCAAATGAATTTCAGTTTTTCATGACATTCATTCATTCCAGAATTTTATTCTGATATTCATTCAGGATTTCCAGCTAGATCTTTATCCCACTTTTAATTTTAAAATATTACTCTGAATTTTTCTACATTCAAAGTAATGAAAACATTATGAAATGAAATGAAAACATTACATTACTTTGAATGTAGAAACTCTTCAGATTCACTTTAGAACTCTTTAGATTCACTAAGAAATATCTGCAAACATCTTAGTGTTAATTTCCTACAGCTAACATAGTAAAGTATCACAAACTGGGTGGTTTAGAACAATGAAATTTTTTGTCTCATTTTTGGAAGCTAGAAGTCTGAAATTAAGGTGTTGACAGGGTCATGCTTCCTCTGAAATCTGAAACAAAATTTGTCTAGTCCCACCGCCTTAACTTTCCTGTTTATTCTTGATAATGTGGAATTTTATAATTTTTCTGCTTTATGTTATATCTGGACTGGCTGTAGGTCAATAATATTGATCTAAAGATAAATCATAAAAATCATACACACAAGAGAAAACATATTCTTTTCAAGCATACGTTGATCATGTACTAGTTCACAAGTAATCTCAACAAATTTCATAAAATAGACATCATATGGAACATTTTTCCTCTCTTAAAACAATTTTATTAGAAAACAAAATTATTAGAAGCAATTTTATTATCTTACAACAAACTTATCTTAAAACATTACTAGTGAACTAACAGTGAAATGAAAATAGAATAAAATATGTTTGAAACTAAAAACACATTCTCAAATAACTCATGGGTTGTACACTTTTTAGAGCTGAACAATAATCAAAAATATATATCAAAACTTGTGATACATAGATGAAGTGGTATTTAGAAAAATATCTATATTGTTAAGTTTATAAAGAAATATTTTTCTGATCTTTGTCAGTGACAAGGAAAAAAAAGAAATATTTTATGTGTTTCATGTTGGCTCTTTTCTCTGTACTAATTTTTGAAAGAGAGTCTATCTGTCTAAACTGTATTTTTCCATAGCCAAGATGTTACATTGTCTTTTTTCAGTCTCTTTTTCCATTTGAGTCATGACTGAATCCACTTCTCAGATTTATACTTGGAAGTCAGGTTGAGGAAAAAAAAAAAAAAAATGTACTTAGGGTTCCATTTGAAGGTAAACTGAATTAATCTGTCTTGCGCTTTGTGGAGATTCTTTCCAGATGTTTGCTTTAAGTTGTCCCTAGATCTTAATATTAGGTGTGGTGTATTTTCATGTTTTCCTATGTTTGTATAAGTACTTTAGTTAAAAGATAGGAAAGGTAACATTATGAAATGTTAACAAGTGCCATTTTAAAAAAGAAATCTTGTTGGTTCTTCATTAGCTTTTGAAGTGATGAATATATGAGTAAGGTATACTATGAATGTACCTATGCTGTATTTTGACAAAATTTAGACAGAATTCAGGCAAAGGTAAGGTTAGTTGAAGTCCATAATCACTGCTTTACTTGCTTTTGTGCTGGTTTCGTAATTTGCTTACAGAAAGAACCTTCCTTATTCTTTGTGCGCCTAAGTGACTGATACTCCAACAATACAATTTCCTGCTCCCATTTTACCTTAAACAAATATCCTTTAATCTACTTCCACTCCTAAGTTTGCAGATTTTTAAATATGCTTATTCAGTAAAAGCTTGAGCAGACCAGACAACCTCAAATAACATGCTAAAGAAAAACTGAAAGTTTAACCCAGGAGTTTCCCACATTAAAAACTAATATAAGGATTAACAAACCTTGTCTCAGACTTTTGAATCAGAATTCCAAGACTGGAATTTTGAGATCTATAGTTTCAAAAAGTGATTCCGATCTATATCCCTAGTTGAAAAAAAAAAAAAAATCACTGCTTTAATCTGTTACATGCAAATTAACTAATTAGTTAGGTGAGTAGTTTCTAAATGACATTCTATCTGGCTTGATTTCTTAAACACAGATTACTGCAGTGCAACTGAAACACTTTAGAGGTTCAACAGAACATGGTGAAAATCTTTCACTGTCATTTGTTAGACTTGTGCCTGGAGCAAGTCACTGACTCTCCCTGAACCTCAGTTTTCTCATGGAGATAGTATCTTCTATGACCAAGGGTTTATTTAATGGGTTACCATCTTGTTGTCTAGGAGTTCTGGATGGAAACTCAATGCTGAACAAAATAGATTACAAGATCCCAAACATTCTAAATGGAATGACTTGCTAACTAGCCAAAGCTACTTGAGACATAAAAGGCCACACACAAGACAGCATCCATGAGTTACTCTGACAAGAAAGAGGATTTATTTGAAGAGATTTTTTAGACTAGTAGGTATGACCCCAATTTCCCATACAGCTTCTCCCTGATGCTATGGCCTCACCCCCACAGTCCTTGAAGGAGAGGATCCTATTAAGATGTTTTTGTCCATGCTCCTTAAAAGTCAGTTCTGGTTATTAGGAAACACCCTTGTTCTACTGTTTGTGAAACAGGAGCATGCCCCCATTGCAACCCACCAAAGAGATGTGAGATATAATAGAACAGACTGGAAATATAGCAGTAAGAACAAAAAAGTATTTTTAGATTATACCCTACTGAGTAAGATACTTTATATACTAATTATATATTTAACCCATATGACCCATTCTGTCAGCTTTGGGTACGCTTACGATCATATTTCACTTGAGCACCCTTCTGCCCTAGTAAACAAAATCTAGCATCTTCTCGAGGCTTCCACATCCCGGAATTGGCAAAGAGCCCTGGGATCTTATTTAGTTCAAAGTGGGAGATGGAAGCGATCAATCTTCTACATGCTGAATGGAGAGATACTGAGTGTGACACACCTGCTGACCTTGTTTCTTTCTGTTAGAGTGTTACTGACACTGTTGCCTGGTACCAAAGTTGTAGATCTTTCGAAAAAGCTTTGGACCCTATGCTTAGCCATTGTTCTCCAAAGCCCAGTATCTTCTAATACATACAAAGTACAGAGAGTAATACAGATATAATAATCAGTCAGTAACTGGTAACTCCTACTTGAACTGCATGTTTTGGACTATGATGCACGTGAGATATAAATGTATCTGTTGACATGATGGAACACAACACTAGACAGTTTACAGTTTGTCAAACTGTACAATGGCAAATCTCAATCATCTCATCTGTTAATTGACTGCTTAGCATGGCTCACTTATGTTAAGTTTCTTGGGATTAGTTACATAGAAGTGGCTTTTTTTCCCCATAAACTTCTGATCTTAGCTTTCCTTTTTTTTTAGGTGCACACCACCTTTTGATAATCTCATATAATCCCACGGCTTTTAGTAGCACTTTTAGGCAAATAACTCAAATTCATATCTCCAGATCAGTCCACAGTTCTTTGCTCTTGATACCTATCTTATGCTGCCTATATTTTCCATGTTTGTTAAAAGAATCTCAAATATAATGTGTCCAGGTTTAAATTTCTGAGTTTCATCCTACAAACCTGCTCTACCTCTATTGTTTTCATTTAGTAATTGGTGCCCTGTTTCTACTAAGCTTCTCACGCAAGCAAACACTTTTATATAAACTACATCATCCTTTGCCTAGAATACTCACTTTATTTCCTTTCTTGACTACCTTCATTCATTTTCCACATTAGTACCCAGAGTGATTTTTTTAAAAAGAGATTAACTGCCCTGGCTTAAAACCTTTTATTGACTTTCCATGACACTTGAAATAAATCTCAAAATCTTGACAATGTTTTTAAGGCTCTGTGTTATTTGACTTCTGAATATTCCACATAATATCTTTTCATCTTTCTCTTTGTTCATTTTTTGCAACTACTGTATCTCTCAGACAGTAAGGCACTAATCTTGTTTCCACCTCATGGCCTTTGCACTTGCTTTCTGTTGTGCCTACAGCTATTTTCCCCGGCACCCTGAGCTCCTCTCTCCTTACTCTTCACCTAGTTCGCGCTAATCTAGCAAGTCTGTTTAAGTGTTGCTTTTCCATTGAGACCTTCCCTTTCACCTTCCCATTATTCTCTCTCATCACTCATGCATACCTTTTAGAACTTATTGCACTTTTAAGATTTTCAGTGTTTGCTTCTTTAGTGCTTATCTCCCTTACCAGATAGTGAGTTCCATAATGATAGTGATCATGTCTGTTTTTGTTCATTGTTGAATATGCAGAACCTGACACAGTGCCTGGCATAACCTTCTAAATTAATGAATTAATAAAGAGACCATGCATGGAAGTAGGAGCAAGATATGCAAAGGTTTTTTCTATGTAAGTGCTTGCACGGGTGAAGGGACTGATCGACAAGATAGTAGTTTGCCTCTACTCTGCAATTTATGAATCTACACCTTTCCTTCTCCTTGTTGCTAACTTTCCTGTTTTGCAAAAAAAGTCTATAATTTGCTGTTGCTGTTTCTGATAGCTGTCCCACTACCAAGCCATGATTTCTGCTGCTTGTCTATTCTTCCTCTTCTTTCAAATTGCATAAAAAATTCTTGCTGAAGCCACAGAAATAGAAAGCATAATTGCAATAATGTAATATTGTTTTATGTTGATGAAATGGGAAAAGAGACAATGGTAAAGTGATTAAAGCCTCGGGCAGTGATTCTCAAACTTTAATATCTAAGTGTTTCATGGAGAGCTTGTTAAAAGAAATAGCTATTCCTGAACTCCTTCTCGAAAGTTTGATTCAGTAGATCTGATTTGGGAGAATTATAAAAAGGTCCCCTGAAATGGGTGAGATTTGGTGGAAAATAAGAGTGAAAATCCTCCAGATATCAACTTTACATTAGTTTTATTTTCTTCAGTGAGGAAAGCTTCCTATGTGTCACAGTAAAGTTGGGAACCTGAAATTCTGTTAGGATTATGGAGCACTGTCTCTTTTAAGGTGATGGCTGGAGGATACCTTGCAAACATATAAATGGAGAAACCCTGACTATCTTGGGAGAAAGCAGTTTCCAGACCTGGAGTGAAGTGTGGTTTACTTGGCAAGTTAGGGGAAGTGAGGTTTTGTAGCCCCTAGATGCAGGATACTAGAGGGCATCTGGACCCGAGGCTTTGGGTACTGGCTTGTATCCCCAAATATATCTGGGGGATAAACTGAAAGGCTACACACCCTCTGGGGATGTGTAGGTTGCAACATGTGCTACGTTGGGGTGCTCTAGTTACAGGCTGGCAGGCTTAGCAGGTGTCTACCTATTATGATTTGAGGCAAAATGTGAAGGTCTCACTGTAAAACAATATGTTTTTCAGAGAATATCTGACATACCACCTTTGTTAACACATACAGGCAGAAGTTTAGAGTTTCAGGAACCTTAGAAATTATGTGGGACAGCTTATGGCCCAGTAAAAAGATTTCATTATACCCTTTCTATTACATCTTTCAGTTGAATACCCCCAGTGATAGGAAATTGAGAATCTACTAGGTTATTTAATTAATTTACTCTTAATCTTATATTTTAATATCTGGTATTTAACATTTTTTTCTCATGATTTTTGTATTCAAATTGTTCTTGGCCATTTTTTTCTGGGTCATATAATCTTTCTGATAAGCTTCAACATTATTTTGTTAAGTTCTAAATTTATACATTAATTTAGGGAGCTTTGAAATATTTGCAATATCTCCATTTTCATTAAAGGACATGCTTATATCTGTTCATTTGCTTATCTTCTCTCTATATATATATATGGTTTTATAGTTTTTTATTTGCCCTAGAGATTTATTGCTAACTTTTTATTCCATTCTGTTAGTAGGATCTTCTATTTTGTTTTCTAGTTGGTTACTGCAAGAATATATATGAAAGCTGTTGGATTTTGTTTTTTGGGGATTAGTAATTTATTCTGAATTCCAATGATATTTCATTTAATCTTCATATACTTATTATCCAGGTGAAATTAAAAAAATACTTTAAAACAGATTTTATCATTTTCAAACATGCATTTCCAGCTTTGTCACATTGGCTAGAACTTCTGAAACATTTAAAATAAGGATTTACCTTTTCGGTAATTATACCATTCATTTCTGATTCCTGCATTTTTGCATTGATTAAAACATTTTCAAACTGTACATCAAGTTTTTGTTTTGAGGTAGATGAATTTGGGAATATTTTAAACTGTGCTATTGACTCTACCTATTTTATCTCTCCTACATTGTCCAAAATTACATGATTTATTAATATTATTGTTGTTATTCCTATTCACAAAATAATAAGATGACAGCAAATCAAATTTCAAAAAGCGAATAAACAAACTACAATTCCATTGCTCATACATATTAACTATTAGAGTTGGGGGGATATTTCTTTTCTGGTTTTGATTGAATGAATACCTATTTTAGTTTTACATATGGTATTGTTGAAATCTTAATGGCCTTAACATTATAATTGCAAAAATGTCTTCCAAATATAAAAGTTCTTGTGTTAGACAAGGGTATCTAATTTTGAAAACTGCAGTTAATTAAGGGTACACAAAAAAGGATAATATATGATAGATATATTACATTTGTATCTAAAAATTAAGTGACATAGGCAATAATACCTAATTTATATTTAATAAAACCACACTGCTACTTTAAAGTAGCTTTATTTGTATTTTAAAATATGCTTTTCATAAATATTATATTCTCTATGATAGAATAGGCTAACCTTACATTCTCTGTTCTCATAAAAGATTCACAATTCATAGTGAAGACTCTCGTGGCTAGGGGAAGCTTCCCCACAGTAAGGAGTGGATGCAGTGTCAGGGGCACAGTGGAACCGGGCCAGTGAGAAGCAGTCGCTGTCACTGTTGTTCATGCCCTACAAGGCCCTGAAGAGCTCCCCAGGCCACCATTCTCTGCTCCCCCGAACCACGGACAGGCCTGGAGGCTTCGGTCCTGCCTTGGTGTAGGACGTCTGGATGTGGGAACACCTGCCTGAGGCCCACAACGCTGTGGCAGCCTCCCTCCTGCGGAGTGGCCCCGCATCCTGGAGAGCCACTGGCCTTTGGGCCACAGATTAAGAACTCAAGGCTGCGGGGGAGTATGGAAGATGGCTGCCTGCAGTGCGAGGAAGGCACTGGGGAAATGACTTATCTGAACATTAAATTGTAGAACCAAAATTGCTAGTGATTCTGGTGATTTTGTCTTGAAGTGTAAAACGAAGCAAAGCTGGATATTTTAAACTTTGGAAAGCCACAAAATTGGGCTTAACATGTTGAGCAACAATTAGAAACGAAGTGAAAATACATAAAATGTATAATTACTTTCTGGAACCTTCATAGTAGGTGTTTTTATCATGCTAAGCACAGATAAGAAGAGTAAAAACAGCAGACCAAAGAAAAGAATACCCATCTCATGTCTAAACAATTGAAATTAACCCTTTAAGATTAAATTGGCCTCAAGGTGTTCAATGCATAATAACAAAAACAAAAGTCTGTATCACAATCTGGAGCCTGAAATTAAGGGGAAAGTGGAACAGAAATGTCGCTATAGTACATATTAGTCTGCCTCTCCTGTGTCTCCTTTGTCTTCTGCTTCAAAAGTCTGTTGGACTGAAATAATGCAACCAGTGTGTTCAGTGGTGATGATGCTGATGATAACAATGACCACGATGAGGACAACAATAGTAACAGGACTAACAGCAAAAGGATATCTCCTAACCCAGACAATTTAGCATGTTCTTCCCTAGCACCATTCTCTGGAAAAGAGAAGCAGTACTAAATAAAAATAACCTGAAAAGCAGAGCATAAAGCATTCCCACAGGTTCAGAGTTAAAGACGGTTACATTTCACAGGAAAGCAAGAATCAAATGACCAGTCTGCCAATTCTATTGCCAACACACCTCTAAAAGGTCATAAAGTTATTTCTCCAGAAATTTTAGTTGATCCAGAAGTTCCTTTGAAGATGTCATTTTAAACTGCAGAAGTACACTAGTAGGAACATTCTTCTATTATAGAGTCTATATTTTTTTTTATTTAGACTTTATCAGGATTCAGCTAGAAGAACCAAAAAATGATCCTGCAGATATTACTTTAAATGTCTCTGGCCAAACTAAATGTGAATGATATAATGTCTGAAAATTACCAGTAGTGTTTCTGCAGATGGTACCAGCAGTTTTCAAAGGCTGGGACTAAGTCTGCAAATGAATAGGGATAGAGTTTAGAATAATTGCAAAGGAATAAATAGGTTAACAATTCAGGAAGAACAAAATATTATTTTAACTTTTCAAACTAGCTTTAATCCTCTAGCAAATATAGTATTTGAAAGTATTACTAACATTAGTATAATGAAGAATATGTCTAATTTTTCTGGGAAAATTTTCTTTCAATAAGCCAATAGCAGATGTGTTGCCTGTGAAGGAAGCATCAAAAGAAGGCGTATGCAAAACAAAAATTTGAAATGTGTACTTTGAATCTAAAATACCACTTTGAAACAAATGAGAATCCAATGTTTTGATAATGAGAAATCAATGAGAGAGCCAGGCCGTTTCCATTAATCCTATAAAAATATTTGATAGTATACTTACTACCTCCAGCTAAGGGAGACATCTGTTACTAAAGAGGACCTACACTGCCTAAATGAAGGAAAATTTCTTAATGATATTATCACAGATTTTTATTTGAAGTAAGTTAATTTGCCACCAAGCTCTTAGCAAATAGAGAGAGAGAGAGAGAGAGAGAGAGAGAGAGAGAGAGAGACGGGGTTTCCCTATGTTACTCAGGCCAGTCTTGAACTCCTGGCCTCAAGCAATCTGCCTGCCTTGGCCTCCCAAAATGCTAGGATTATAGGTGTGAGCCACCGCACCTGGCAGTTAGCAAATCTTTAACTTTCTATCATATTATGTATATTTGCTTTCTGGTGTCAAACTGGATTTTGAATTCTAATACTGCCACTTACTGTGTGACATTAGGGAAATTGATCTGTCTCTACCTGTGTTTCCTCATTTTAAAAATGCAGATAAGAATAATAGTATTTACCTAAGAGGGTTATTGTGTGAATTAAATGTGATCATACATGTAAAGTCCTAGGGAAAGTACCTGGCACACATCAAGCATTCAAAAAATGCTAGTTTATTATGTTATTGTAATATTGTAAGACTTTAGAAAATTGTTACCGCCCTAGCTTAGGTAATAATTTGTTAAGCATGTACAAAAGTGTGATTTCATTAATTTCCTTCAATAAAAAATATTCTAAAGTGCCAAGAAAAAAAAATCATATCATCACCACCATCATCACATCTAAAAATATACTTACTATCTTATGTGGGAAGTATGTTTGCAGCTAATCAAAAACAGCTATTAACAGTTATTAAGCCACAGTACAAGTTATAAAAAAGAAGAATCAGAACTCTGTCCTTGCACAAAAGCAATTGTTATCTGATTAATCAAAAGATCATTACTAATAACCTCAGCACTCCCCATAATATTTAAGGCACAATTTAATACAAACATGAATAACTGGGGAATGCAAATTTAGTTTTGTTATAATTAAGTTCTGCTTACAAATTTAAGGTCAATTAATTCTTGTCTACATTGTCAAAATTGCCAGCAATTTCACAGGTTTCTATGAGGTGAAGACAGGTTTCTATGAGGTGACAGAGTATGGTAAGTCAATAATGGAATAGCTATGCTGAAATCTTGCCTGTTTGGTAGGGGAGACATTAACATAAAAAAATCAAATTTGCAATTCACCAAGAAGAGCATGGTTTTTATTGTAAAAGGAATTTATTATATTATACTCTAATAGAGCTGTAATTTTTCCTTTAAAAAAGAAAAGATGAACTACATTTTAGGGAAAATGTGGCATTAATTAACAAAGAAATTGAAAGAAATTGTAACACACCATGTGAAGTCTGAAAAATTCAAAAGATAAATCTGTCCACAAATAACTTAAACTCTTAAGTCAATGACAGAAGACAAGGAAGCATAGGGAAGCAATTCATTATAAAGTTCACAGCAAATTTTTTTTTTGTAAAGCTAGGAAATATAAATAACCAGTTCTCTCCCTCAATTTCTAAAATCGTACTCAAGCAGTTATATCTCAAAATCTATTCTTACTAGCTTGTTGGAGCTTTCCACATAGTTTTATTTTACCAGTTTTTTAAAAACACTGATAATGTTTTTGGGGGCCTAGGGAATATTTCCCCTTTGCCCTCTGAAGGTTCACTGAAAAATCAACTCACAAAAAGGCTATCAAGTTACGGTACATGTTATAAAGAAGGAGATTAATTGGAGTCTCCGCCTTTTTGTGAGTTGAGTTTTCAGTGAACCTTCAGAGGGTGAAGGGGAAATAGTCCCTTTGCCCCAACTATTGGGCACTGTGAACACGATGACCAAAGCTCTGCTCTTCTGGAAGCCTCAGTGAAGACAACCCAGGACCCAACGAGTTAGCATAAGAGTAGGAATTTCTTACCAGACAGGCTCCCACTCTCTCTATGTAATCCAGCTGAGAGGATGGCGAAAATCACCTTTCCTCTGCAAAATTTTGATTAATAAGAGAAAAACAATTGTGTAACTAGTCTTGGTGTAGTGATTCTGATGTACTTTTTGGTACTTGCAACGTTAATATTTGTATTGTTTGATCCTTTTCCTCCCAGAAATACTCATTGTATTTGTTTTTTTGTGTTGTTATGCCATAAAGAGGGGTACCAAATGAGGGTCCCTCTCATCATATTTTACATTTTTGAGAGTCTGACTTGTAACCTTGTGGGAGCACTCTCTCTTGGTCTTGCCATCCAAGGAGTGTCATTTTCAGGTCATGTCAGGTGGCCAGTCTAAGAATGGCCCAGAAACCGAGACTTTTTGTTCCAAGTGTGTCAAGCTCTTAGGAGAGTCTGTCTATTTTAGCCTATTTGGGGAAAATTTTGAAATTGCTTCTTCACTGAAGAGGCTATTGGATTGAGTCATTATTGGAATAAGTGCACTGTTGGAAATTCTAATTAATCAGTGGAGAAAAGATGGATCCTTTAAATTAGAAAGCTTCCTGAATTAAAAAAAAAAAAAAGAAGAAGAAGAAGAATTTTAGAGATCGCTTATTCTAAACAATTGACAGGAAGATTTAATTAGAAGAAAGGCACATAACAGTAGAATGGCTAGCCTTTGAAATTCTCTTGACTAAATTAAAGAGCAAAAATCTGACCTAAAACAAAGTTAAAATCCTTTGTATTCTCAAACCACCTCCTTTAGTTTCCCCATGGGAGTAACAATAAAGGCCACTCCACTTTGTGACATAATAGTTAAAATTTTGTGCTCTAACTGCCATGGCCTGGGTTCAATTCCTGTTCAGGAAACCATTCTCTCTTGATTTTTGATATCTGTGTGGCTTTTAACTTTTCAGGGTACCGATTTGTTATTGATCCTTTTCCCATCCATGGACAGCTTTTGATTTTATGTCCTTTTCTATCTGTGGAAGGCACACAACGTTTTTTGGCCTTTTTTGTGTAGACAGGCATCTGAGAAGCTGAGACCCTAAAAAGGATTCTAGAGAAAGTTTCCTATCTTTGAGCTGTCTTTAGGATGATTCTGGATAGTTAAGGCTTGACTTTAAAAGGTACCTTTGGTTTAAAAAAAAAAAAGTTCCTAAGCCAGAAATATCAGTAGTTTTTCCTGTATAAAACCTGACAATAAGAGACTTAAAAGGAATTTTTAAGAGCTCTGTGATTAAAAGTTAATTGAGTGAAAACCTAACATTCAACATATATATATACACATACACATAATGTATATGCACACGTAAATATACATACATAAATATATACATATATACACATACATATATACATACAAGCCCTTTCTGTTCTTTCTCTTTGAATTCTGTTTTTGGAAATTTTATTTTCAGTGGACTAAAACCTTTTTTTTTTTCCTTAATTATGTGCTTGGTCCCTCTGTTTGCTTCCTTTCTTAAAAATTGTTCTTCCTCTTCCTTACTCCTCCTTTCTCTTTGCCACCTTTGGTACAAATGAAAAGATCCAGAGAATTCTAATGACTTATACTCCTCAAGGAACTCAGAAAAAAGCACCACCCAGCCCCTTTGGAGGGCTCTTCTACTTTCTTTATAGAGTTTTAGAAGTCATAGAGAGTCTCCTGTCAGGTCTAAAACTCTGCTCTTTTGCACTGCATTAGCTGATCTCTTTGACTATGGAAAGTACCAGAAAATTACTTTGTACTGTGAAAAAAATAAACCTTGACCCTTGTGTGTGTGGTGGCTGGCAGGTTACTGGTAAGGGCTGCAGTTGTTTACAGTAGTTTCTACTACTGGGGTTACTCTTATCTTTGCACATTTAGATAAGAAAGGATGCAGTTTAAACACTTACAGAAACGTCCTTGTAGCCAAGTACACTGTGAAAGCTTTGTACGGCTGGGTCACGTGGCACTTCCCTCTTTGAGGAGTTCTGGGATTCAGTGTAAAAGTGAAATTCTTGATTTTTAAAGTTTAGATGTTCTGCCTTCCAATTATGCCTGCTTTTCACATATTTAAATTACTAGGTCCTAAAAACTGCAAATGTTTTGTTTGCCCTGTTTCTTAATGGGCTCAGCCCTGAGTTCAGTGGTTTAGTTGGAAAATATTAAATTAAAAGCTACCTATCTAAATGAAATTGATCTCTTTATGCAATCCTCTGGTAAATTCCTATGACTTTGTGTTACTTTGGCATTCATTTTTAATCTTCCTCAAACTAACACAACTAAACACTTTCTTGAAAAAGTTCAAATTCTCTCTCTTTGCCTTGAGATGTAAATGTACTGCCCCTTTAAACTTGCTAAGGTCTTCAGCCACAACTTGTTCATTTACAGAGGCACAATTTAATCCCACCGTCCTTTTAAAGTGGTGAGTTTTACCTGTCTCTTGGCTAAAATTTTAAAAGCAAAACTATAATATCTTTATTTATGTTTGTCTCTATCTGTGTGTACAGGGGTATATGTCTGTCTATATACTGTCTATGTGATATTAAATTGACTTATAAATAAACAAGTTATCACAAACTAAGTAAAAATATTAGTTACTTTTTCAAGTTCATGTGACTTTACTAATCTTTGGTAAATAAAGATAGTTTTTAAGTTGTTGGTAAAATAAAAGCATCTTAAGAATCTAGGCCAGGCGCGGTGGCGCACACCTGTAATCCTAGCACTTTCGGAGGCCAAGGCGGGTGAATCATGAGGGCAGGAGATCAAGACCATCCTGGCTAACACAGTGAAATCCCATCTCTACTAAAAAAGAAAATACAAAAAATTAGCCGGGTGTGGTAGTGGGCGCCTGCAGTTCCAGCTACTTGGCAGGCTGAGAATGGCGTGAACCCGGGAGGCCCAGCTTGCAGTGAGCCGAGATTGCGCCACTGTACTCTAGCCTGGGCAACAGAGCAAGACGTGGTCTCAAAAAAAAAAAAAAAAAGAATCTAATATAGACATTTTTGCTTGAATCTACTGGTTAGACAGGTTTATACTGTCTCTACTAGATATTTTAAGGTAATAAAACTGTTGCTTTTATTATATATATAACAAATTACACATATATATATTTTTAAATCTGTGAACTTGTATTTTGGAGTTCAACCATGGGTCATGGTGAGGCCTAGGGATGACACCTAGCCTGTCCTCTGGTCTGACTGTGCTTCCTGCCATGCTGGGATAATTAGATCCCCTGAGCATTGTCCTTTGTCCTGGGTTCTGCATCTGATACACATAATTAAAACTGCTTACTTCCTAGATTTTTCAATGAAAATAAGGGTTACCAAGAATTAACACTGTATTTCATATATGTAATTAAACCTACTTGATATGAGAGAAATAATTCTACATGTAAGTGCATTTTAAAAGTTGGATGTGTTTTTTAAAATAAAAAGTTATAAGAAGACATATGAATGTGGTTTTTGTTAAAAGAAAAATA